>NC_057801.1:299209553-299509553 GCF_018294505.1 Triticum aestivum
CGTACGGGAGAGAAGGCTCCCATGGTCGTGGACGATGGGGGTTATCTTGAATTTGGCCCCCGGACGGACACTATTCCGGAGACCCATAAGGCTCCAAGATTCGGCAAGCAGCCTCCGTCAGCTGGAGGAGGTATGTCTGTTCCACCGGCAACCTCTGTCCAACCAGCGATGCGGGATACTTTATTGGCGGCGCTGAAGGGTACGTCCATCGTTGATGAACACCGCGCCCTTATGGGTGCGGTGATCAAGAAGATTCAGTCTGCTGAGAGTGGATTTAATGAATCCTGTATCAGCCTCATAAGAGGCTTTGAGGTATGTTTTATGACGTTTGTAAGAATGTCATGGTATAGATAGCAGCCCCTGATACACTATTCGGTGAAAGAAAGAATCGAACATAGGATCAAATTTATGTTCGTAGGAGACCCATTTGATGATATCTATCACTCTTTTATATAAGCAGGCATCTGTAGCAACTGCTGCCTCTCATGCTGCAGAAGTATTCAGACTGAGGCATAGTCTAGAGCAGGCTGAAGGAGAACTTGGCCGGGTGCAGAACCAGCTGGAGGAAAACCAAGGTATACAAAAAACCTTGTTTATTTAGCACAAATGAAGAGGTGTGCGTGATGAAAATATATTTTGTAATGTGCTCTAGGGGCGACGGCCGAAATTGACGCTCTAAAACAGGCTGTGGCTGAAGCCGAGAAGAAGGCAGCCGCGGAGCAGGCTCTCCGTGAGAAGAACGAGGCCAGAGTTATTGAGGCTGAGCGAGAGCTTCAGGAGGCCGTAGAGAAATGTGAGACCTTGGAGCAGAGTTTCGCTGGGAAAGAATTCGAACTCTCCCAGGCTCGCCAAGCTACAAGTGAGCCCCGGGGGGAAGCCCAAGGTGCCCTGAAGGAAATCCAGGAGGCGAGGAAGATTGCGGCTGGTAA
The DNA here is from genome assembly GCF_018294505.1 of Triticum aestivum. Classification (NCBI taxonomy): domain Eukaryota; kingdom Viridiplantae; phylum Streptophyta; class Magnoliopsida; order Poales; family Poaceae; genus Triticum; species Triticum aestivum. Next base: position 299,210,483 of record NC_057801.1, read on the forward strand.
GGCTTTTTCTATACAAAGCGGGTATTTGAAAGGAGAAAATCAAGTTAAGAGTTTAAATTCTGATTTCTCCAGGGGTCTTTGCGGAGCTGCCATGCAGCATATCTGACGCTGCACAATTCTACCGAGTTGAAGAGAGGAACACTGCGGATAAGATCTTTTGGATGTAGTATCTGGTGCCGAATTATCCGGTGCCTTTTTCCGATCAACTGAAGTAGCTAGTCGAACTGCACAAGGCGGCCGAGCTAGCCATGAAGGATTTGATTATCCAGTTGTGGCCCGCCGAGCCGATTCCAAGCAGTTACCTCAGGCTTGTAAAGCGGATTGTGAGTGCCTGCCCTCGACTCGAAGTCATCAAGGGTCGGTCTGCATAGAAGGTGCATGAATGGCTTTCGCCCGCGCGAAGGTGCATTGGGGGAAAATGGATGCAGAAAAGCTGATGACCGAGGGACCGCCAGAGCAAAAGGAGCACCGCAAGCCCAAGTTGTATTATGAAGGTGTCTTGAAAGGAGCCCGCCTTGCGGTGGAGCAATGCACCAAGGACATTATATTTCCATGAATACAGTCATGTTTGTCCTTTGTAATATTTGAACAAGAGCATTTCTATCATTTATTGCTTGTTGTTTGAAAGTTTTTCCTCCTGTGCGGCCGTTTTTTATACTAATCCTGAGAGTTGGCCAGTCATCGGCTTCTGTCCCCTCGTGGTAAGCACGGGGGTGTTCGGGATAAACCTGAACACTCTTTATCGCAGTGTTGGGTCCTTGAAGGAGGTGTTCAGCACAGCAAACCAGGCAATCAGACTATAGGGCTTTATCACTCTCACTTAGCCATAGGAGTTTTAAAAAGGAAGGTTGGCGCAGCCCCTGGTGTTCGGAAGACCGCACGAGGGGCTTTACAGGCGCCTGGTTGGTAAAAGGCTGATCCATTGCATGCTGCATTGGTTATGGCATTATGCGGAAGGAATCCTTAAAGATTTTAGAACCTCTCGAAGAGCTGACCAGCTCTCGCTGCATCATGACAGACAATTTTTGGCTTTCTCTACTGAGGTGCTCGTCCGGAAGAACCGGGACACAATCGCAGCAGTTCTCCGAGTGCTACCTTAGCCGATATAGCGGAACGTAAGGTACCAAAACATAGGAACCGGGCAAACCCAACTATTGACCCAAGACATGATTCGGAGCTGATGCATATAATGTTATAAGTTCGGGGTGCCGAACTGCCGTGAAGGTGTTCGGAATTTATTGCCATATTATGGGTATAAAGAAGCCCCTGGCATATTGAGGCACAACGCGAAATGCCGCTGCCTTTTGACAAAAGAGTTTTAATAAGAAAAAAGCAGTAGACGAGCATCATATAAACTCACATGTTGTATTTGAATAATACGTCAATGCGTATGAGTACAGGTAATGTGATAAAAAGGAAATATGACTGCGGAACCTGCTGAGACCCGGCGGGAGGAAGTTGTATTCGGATCCAGAGTGTAGTCGGATGATCGTAGAGGGGAATATCTAGAGATTCCCTTACACGCTCGAACTGTTTCCCCGCCATCCATCCTGGCCTACGTAGAGGTGAGCATGCAAAGAAAATGAGAAATGGTTTTGCGCCACAGAGCGATTGAACCGCGGTATGTGGCTTGTCTTGTCTTTTTCTGAAGTATTTTTAATTACGCTCTGGGCGAGCCGAGCTATCCTGCCGTGCAGTAGTTCGGTCTCCTTTAGCGGTGTCCGGGAGATTGGCCGTCGACTCGAGGTTCGATTGAAAGGTGACATCCATTGCTCTTGCTATTAAAGCGGCGATAGATTCTTCGGTAGAGAAGGGGAGTTCGGCCCTGCCATTAACCATGATTACGCCGCGTGGATCGGTCATCTTGAGTTTACGGTAGGCATAATGTGGCACCGCTTTAAACCGAGCAAACACGGTTCATCCGAGAAATGCCTGATAGTCACTGCGAAAGGGGACGATGTTGAAAACTAACTCTTCGGTACGGTAACTGTCCGTGGATCCGAAGACCACTTACAGTGTGATTGAGCCCGTGCAACAGGCCTCTACACCTGGTGTGACACCTTTGAAGGTTGTTTTTGTGGGCTTGATCCTTGAGGGGTCGATGCCCAATTTGCACACTGTGTCTTGGTATAGCAGGTTCGGGATGCTGCCGCCGTCCATAGGGACTCGTGTGAGGTGAAATCCATCAATGATGGGGTTGAGGACCAGTGCGGCCGAACCGCCATGACGGATACTAGTAGGATGGTCCCTGTGGTCGAAAGTGATCGGGAAAAAGGACCATGGGTCATACTTTGGGTCGATTGGCTCCATTGCGTGGACGTCCCTTAGTACATGTTTCCACTTGGGAATGTGGCTTGCGTATATCATATTCACCGTTTTCACCTGGGGAGGGAATTTCTTCTGTCTTCCTATGTTTGGTGATCGGGGCTCGTCGTCGTTATCGTTTCTTTGAGACCCCTTCCCCTTGTTTTCGGCATCTGACCTGCCAGCTTGTTTGAAGACCCAGCATTCTCTGTTTGTATGATTGGCTGGTGTTCCTGGGGTGCCATGAATTTGGCATGGACGGTCAAGTACGCGGTCCAAACTGGACTGGCCTGAATTATTTTTGTTGAATGGCTTTTTCCACTGACCGGACTTGGAGCCACTCAATCCGGCATTGATTGACGTGTCATCGGCACCATCACCGTATTTGCGGTGCTTGTGTTTGTTGCACCGTGGTTTGTCGTTTCTATCCTTGGCTTTGATGTGCCAGGATTGCTTGCTGTGTTGTTGCTACGAGCCAACCAGCTATCCTCGCCCGCGCAGAAGTGGGTCATGAGTGTTGTGAAGGCTGCCATGGACTTTGGCTTTTCTTGGCCGAGATGTCGGGTGAGCCACTCGTCATGGATCTTATGTTTAAAGGCCGCTAGCGCTTCGGCATCCGAACAGTCAACAATTTGGTTCTTTTTGGTTAGGAACCGGGTCCAAAATTTCATGGCTGACTCTCCGGGCTGTTGGGTTATGTGACTTAGATCATCAGCATCCGGTGGTCGCACATAGGTGCCCGGGAAGTTGTCAAGAAACACGTCTGCCAGGTTCTCCCAACTCCCGATGGAGTTTGCCAGCAAGATATTCAGCCAGTGCCGAGCCGGTCCCTTGAGTTTAAGTGGGAGGTACTTGATAGCATGTAGATCATCTCCGCGGGCCATGTGAATATGGAGGAAGAAATCTTCTATCCATACCGCGGGGTCTGTGGTACCATCATATGATTCAATGTTCACGGGTTTAAACCCTTCTGGGAATTCGTGATCCATTACTTCATCAGTGAAACATAGGGGGTGTGTACCGCCTCTGTGTCGGGCTACATTTTATTCGGTCCGGCCGGATTTGTTGGTGTATCTAGCGTGACGGTCCTCGTCACGCGTTGGGGCGCGCCCCTGTGATCCGTAGATCGATCTTGACTGTCCTTCTTTGTTTTTCAATTTGTCTCGCAGGTCGTGAGTGGAGCCACGGGCCTTCGTGTTTTTGCTTGTTTGTCGTCGGGGTGCGGTCTGGACTTCGAGCTAGTATGTCGCTTTGTCGCGGCCATGGGGTGGCCGGTCACCTGCATCATGCGCTGGTAGTGTGGACTTTAAAGCCTCCTCCTTGAGTTGAGGTAGCAACCTGTGCTTTGCATACCTTTTGCTAGGGCACTCGAGTCCATATTCCTCGGCCGCCAGGACCTTAGTCCATCTATCAGTTAGTAGATCTTGATTAGCTTGAAGCTATTGCTGCTTTTTCTTCAGGCTTTTTGCAGTGGCTATAAGCCGGCACTTGAAGCGCTCCTACTCGGCGGGATCCTCAGGCACGATGAATTCTTCAACGCCAAGGCTCACTTTGACATCGGAGAGAGGCATGTAATTATCGTTCTCTGATTCTCCATCTGTTGCCTGTTCCTTAGGGCTAGCTGGCCCATCCTCTTGCTCGGCCTGCTCGAAGCCTGGCTGGGCAGGATTGTTTTCGTCTTCGGCACCATCCGAATTGTTATTTGTGCCGGTATCACTATTTTTTCTATGGCGAGGCTTGGAGCGGCGCCTATGATGCCGGTGCCTAGGTTGCTTCTCCAAGGGGTTATCTTCTGTTGCCTCATCGCCATTGCTTTCTTTGGGGGTGTCCACCATATATATATCATATGATGAGGTGGCTTTCCAGCGCCCGATAGGCGGTGGTTCCTGTTCTTCTCCTGCATCGTCGTCCATATCATCGATGTCTTGGGAGTTGAAGTCAAGCACGTCGGTTAGGTCATCGACAGTGGCTATTAAGTGGGTGGTCGGTGGGGACCGAATTTCTTTGTCGTTCGCTTCCCACTCGAGCCGGACATAGTTCGGCCAAGAATCTCCCGACAAGGAAAGAGACCTTAATGAGTTGAGCACATCACCCAAGGGCCAGTGCTGAAAAATATCCGCGGAGGTGAACTCCATGACCGGTGCCCGATCAGATTCGATAGGCATGGACATATGCGGTTTGGATCCTGTAGCCGGAGACGAGTCCGGGGGTCCGATGACCTCATCCTCACCAGAGGTGGGATTAGTATTCGGCTCCAACACCGATAAGTGTACGTCTTCTGTGGCGGGGTCCATCCACCCATCCTCGGAAGGCGCGATCTATTCCGGATTGACTCCCAGGGCCACCGTAGGTGCGATCTCCCGAACACAGTCTGATGGATAATCTAAGTCATGCTCGTCACGACTGTCCGGCGTACCTGAAATGGGCTCGAATCCGCCGAAAATCAAGTCTCCGCGGATGTCGGCAGTATAGTTCAACCTTCCAAACCTGACCCGATGGCTAGGGGCGTAGCTATCGATCTGCTCCAAGTGGCCAAGCGAGTTGGCCCGTAGTATGAAGCCGCCAAATATGAAGATCTGTCCGGGAAGGAAAACCTCCCCTTGGACCGCGTCATTGTAGGCAATTGAAGGAGCCATCAAGCCTTACCACGACGACACAGTGGAACTCTCAATGAAAGCACCAATGTCGGTGTCAAAACCGGCGGATCTCGGGTAGGGGGTCCCGAACTGTGCGTCTAAGGCTAATGGTAACAGGAGGCAGGGGACACGATGTTTTACCCAGGTTCGGGCCCTCTCGATGGAGGTAATACCCTACTTCCTGCTTGATTGATCTTGATGATATGAGTATTACAAGAGTTGATCTACCACGAGATCGTAGAGGCTAAACCCAGGAAGCTAGCCTATGATTATGATTGTTGTTGTCTTACGGACTAAACCCTCCAGTTTATATAGACACCGGAGGGGGCTAGGGTTACACAGAGTCAGTTACAGAGAAGGAAATCTACATATCTGAATTGCCAAGCTTGGTTTTCACGCCAAGAAGAGTCCCATCCGGACACAGGATGAAGTCTTCAATCGTGTATCTTCATAGTCCAACAGTCCGGCCAAGGTATATAGTCCGGCTGTCCGAGGACCCCTTAATCCAGGACTCCCTCAACTACTCCCTCCATTTACCTTGTCCCTACATTGGTTAGAGAGATTATCATATTGTTTGGAATATATGTCCTTTAGTAGATTTCAATATGAACTACTAGTACATACTCCAAACACTGATGTATATAGACATATTTTAGAGTGTAGATTCACTCATTTTGCTCTATATGTAGTCCATATTGAAATGGACATAATAGTACGCACTTTCAGTCGCCCCTCGACCCTCGCCCACGTGGTGGACCTGTAGCAATTCATTCGGTCTCATATAGCCAGAATGATATATACTGCAGTACCATTATTGCTCGACTTCCCGAAGAGGCCAAGAGCCAATTGCAAGGTTAATATTTTGGAGATTCCAAGCACATGGTTTATAGGAGAACGAGTAGTAGGTGTTGCATCATTTATAAATAAAGTTTTTTTCTTCAGTGGCACGTCCATAATATAAATAGGTTCATAAGGAGAGAAGAGGAAACCACTCCACTATATACATAGTGAGGACGAGCCAACATGGTTGCTTGCTGGGGCTGCTCTCTTCACACTCTCTTGCATAAAACGACTGTGGCCACATCTCTAACATCCCGGCAGATCACGTCTGCCGAGGGAAGAGGTGGATGCTTAGTGTAGATGTGGTCCCCGTCGCCGACGGTGAAAACCCACTGTCAGCACATCCCGATGAGGGGTCCCCATCATTCTCTCTCACAAAGCTGGTGAGGTTGCCTTCGTCCCTTGCTCACTGCCGAGACGTGGCCAGTTGCCGCCTCCCGCCACGCTCCTCTAGGTTGAGCTAAGTCCCGACATCCTTCACATACAACTCCCTTTACAGCCGGCTTGCACCACCGCTCCAACTGCCCACATCACTCCATGTGGATATTTCTCTACTTCTTTGCCCCGCACATACCTCTACTGGCTTCTACATACTATATTTGTGAAGAGTTTATGTCTCATCAACTAGTCCCGGTAATCTTATTCTAATCATGATTATTCAATTTCCTTGCCACCGGGATGCTCATCTCGATTTTGGTGAAACTGCACAAAATGATCCGATGGTCAAAGGGTTGCAAACTTCATTTCTTGGGAAGCTCCAACGTTGCCAGCAAATTAAATTCTGGTTATGATTTATAGTTCAAGGGCTATGGACTGCATGGATCGTTTTTTCTTTAGTTGTCTCTGTTCCAAAATAAGTGTCAACTTTAGTAGTAGTACAACATTGTACAAAAGTTTGCACAGAGTTGGGACACTTATTTTGGAACGGAGGGAGTACATATTGGCTATGATATGTCAATCATTGAGATGCAATATCATGCATGTTAGTCTCCTTTGTATTTGATGAAATGTTGCAACGGGCAACCTTGGACGCAAGATACATGAAACAGAAGCTGGAAGCTCATAGCATTGTACAAATTTATCTCAATGATAAATTACAGTACATACTATACTAGTACTATGTAAATAGTTAGGTGTCGCACGGTGTCCAGAAAATATGGTGATAGTGTGAGGTGGTCCATGTAATCACCGAGCCTGCGTGTTTTCACTGCTCTCGCAATCCTCCACTGTAAGAATGGAGAAAATTGTAATCTAGTATTACCTCCTTTCACCGAAAGTGTGGGACATCTAGCAGTCCTACCACCTCAGTAATAATGACCAATGAGCCATCAAATCACATACACCCAGTAGTAAGTTGGACGGATGAAGCAACCATCACTCTTGAATCCTCTTCTCCCTTTAATGCAGGCGCTAGTGAGAGATCGCATTCGCTCTTCCTGGGCATGAATGCGGCACCAATTTTTTGGAGCGACGTTGACCGTTTCGGGCGGGAAGCGCGCGCGGGCGATGGAGGGGCTTTGGATGGGCTAGGCTGGTTAGGAGCGGGTGTGGCAGCTGCACGCCTATCCCGACCGGACGCCTGGAAACGAGAGGATGCACCAACTCTCGCAGCTAAATCCTACACTACACACCATCTCTCTGTAGGAGTAGGTCAATGTGTCACTCTCTCTAACACACACATGTTGTTAACACACACACACACATGCACACGCACACACAGGTTCATAGAATAGGAATATCGTGCGAGTGCGAAGCCATAGGAAGTGAGATACAAATGGAGTACGCACAAGAAGGGATGAGGTGACGAATATACGAATGGAGTACATACAAGAAGAGAAGAGGTGAAGAATATTCCATCAAACCTGGACTGAGGAGTTGTACTCCATCCATCAAGGTGTTAAGTCATCTTACGACTAAGGATCGACGTTGGGACTAAGAGCATAAGTTTTGTATTGATTTTGAAGCCTTCTCACAACATTGTCTTCAGCTCCCCTATAATTTTATTCGCCCAGCTATTAACTTTGATTAAAAGATGGTGTGGAATAAAACCCCGGATGGACGTAGTATCCCTCCATTTTTATTTACTCCACATATTATATTTGACTGAAATCAAACTTTGTATAGTTTGACCAAGTTTTGGCCGAACACAACAATGCATAATTATTGAGAGAGGGCAAACTGTACATACTCTCAAACCTTTCCGGTAATTGAAATGAAAATTCTTTATTTGTACACACTCTCACACGTTTCCGATAATTTGGCGCATGTGTGGTTGTTCACTTAAGGGAGGGTAGTGTACTGCACGTGAAGGACGGGAAGTCCGACTAGGATGCGTGGATCATTAGTTCATCGGAAGTACTAGTAGTTTTCTTCACTGGTACATTAAAGAAAGGGAAAACGCTTCAAAACACTCGGATGATTTGTTGCCTTCTTCAGCTGCTTCCGGCGTCGTTTGATCCCATGCAATCGTGTGGCACAGAGCGCTCCTGTGTCCCCGGCCTGAAGGTCCCCCACGTGAAGGTAGCTTATGCATACTGACGTCTAGCCGCGTGCGTGGAGTAGAAAGCATCAAACGAGGATTGCAGAACACCTCTTCCGGACGTTCATTATGGTGTGCTGGTTGCATTTGGTACTAGCAAGCTCGATCGGCACACCTTGCAGACGAGCGTTGTGCCGCTGGTGTTCCACGCTGACGTGCCTCTGCTGGTTGCATTTGCAGAACACCATCGTTTCTAGTTTGATGCGCCTGAGGACAACCACTCGTCATTTCCCCTCATAGCACATACCACTTGTCTTAGCGTCTTTGACGATGCCAACGCCACGGTCGCTGCAGCCACCGAAGCATGACATCATAGCATCACAGGAGAAGTCGGACCACTGTCACGGCACACCGCCGTCATCGACGTAGCACTCAAAGCACACCGTCCAAGCAGCTGGACCGTCATGGCAGCATTGTCGTTGCAACATCACCGAAGCAGCCATGCCATTGCTGCAGTGTTGCCGTGGTCGTCGAAGTACGGCATCGTGGGATTGCTGCAATACCTAGAAGCATGCCATCACTGCATCATCGAAGCAGCCAGGCCTTTGTTGCAGTGTTGCCGCTGTCATCAAACCACGACGTCACAGGATTGCCGCGACCATCACGCCATCGCCGCATCCGTTGAAGCACGACATTACATCACCGTCGAAGCAGTCGGCCTGCCATTGCAGCATCGACGCGGCCGACAAAGCACACCAAGACCGTTTGAAGCATGTCGGTCGCCGTAGCCGTGAAACTATGTCACTGCAACATCATTGAAGCAGTCGAGCCATCGTCAGAACAACACTGCTCGTGGTCGTCTCAGCTTGCATCACCTGTAGCCATGTAAGCTGCACCCACTCGTCTTTGTCAGAGCTCGTGTCGCTGGAGCGACGGCTATCGTCCGACTTCCAAAGATGCACCTTTCTGCCGTACACTTGCTAGAAGAGCCCACGAAGACCACTTTTGGTACCATGTCATTGGCACTACAAGTCGGTGACGTGTATGGCTGCAAGTTGCCACTCCTCAATGCAAGAAGATGTCGTCTGGTGGAATTCCGACCGCCATCGTCTGGCTTTGCAGGTGGGGTATAAGTGCTTCAAGGCCCTCCGTTACTGCTACAAGCACTCGGTGCACAGCATGCTGTTGCAGTGACAGTGCTTCCAATGACTGATGACGCAGGTGGACCGTGGTGTTGCATTGCAGCATGGGAGCCCACGAAGGGTTGCTTCCATGGCGGCTAGTTGAGTGGGGATGTATGGCTTGATGAACTTGGCGAGCCGCTGATGGTGGTTACATGGTGTCGTTAGGATGATGGTGTGAGGACGGGGATGCAAACGCGTGCATGCAACAGTGAGGTTTGAAAAGACAAGACGATTTGGGATTTCCATCAAAATATCTAACAGCCTCGGGCAGGCCAATCGGGCGGCTGGCGAGGCGGCCGATCCCCCACGTGGGGATCAGCCGGCTTACGCCTAGCAGTGGCCTAAATAAAGAGTTTTGTTGCGTAGTTAGACAATTTAAAATGATTGTTATGGAGATAATAAGGAAACCACTCCCCTATATATTAGTAGTATACATGAGTACTATATGGACGCAGCTTCATTGACTTAGTGCACCTGCCTTTATGTTTATGACAGGCGGGCCCAAAATGTGGTTGGCCTACCTGTCATATAGCCAAAAGCAGGTGCAGTTAAGGCACCAGAGCTCAGTCCATACTACAGTATATATGTAGTACTATATAAGCTAGAGCCTCAGCGCTTGTTCGCTAGGGTTTGCACTCCCCACACTATCGTCGCACTACATATATATACACACGCTGGAGGCTCAGTGTTCCTTTGCTAGGATTTGATGTATTCACAGTCTCTCACCCTCTTCACCAGATCTAAACAAGATTGCGTTGACCTCTTGTCTCTCTCCCCCCTCAAAACTGGCGAAGGAGGCGTCCGGATCCTGTCACACCAGGAAGGGGAGGAGGTGCAGCGTTCACTCTATCGCCTTCGGCGAGGGAGGCAATCCACTACTGGCTGCGCTGTTCTCTTTCACCTAGCGCCTGTGCGGGAGGGCCACTGACCCCTTCTTCCTCGTTGTCGTACATAGTGTCGGCAGATCCGGCCTCCCTGCGCATGCCTTGCCACATCCCGACGACCCTAAGGTATAAGTTTCTTTGAAACCATCATTGCTCTAGCTGCATGCGGATCTTTTTCGATTCTGTAGTCGAATCTAGGTCTTGGTTCAAAGAGTAAAGATGGGTGCGGTGGGGTGGAGCATGAATCTAGGACGTGGTTCAATGAAGAAAGGAGGGAGGGAAAGTAGTATAGATTGGCTATCCAGCTGCTTTGTTGGTCGAAAAGGGAAAAAGGGGGTAACCCAGTACACACATCTGTAAGGAACCGATCTCTTTGTTGACACGGGAAAGAAACTGAGGGGTCGGGCAGTTTGTGTAGGACTAGATTTGCTGCCCTCACATAGGAAAAAGGTTCAAAGAGAACAAATATGTGACCAATGTAGATATGCTGCTTGGCTACATACTCTGCATCACCCATTTATACGTGTGGACGCACATGGTGCTGGCATGTCCCATGTCCCATGTCCCATACAACTATTTTGCTATTGTTAATCTAAGAATGCCGCTGGAAAATTGAAGCAATTCCACTGTTAAAAGTAAATTATATTTTTTAACGAATGTTGTTTTAAGAGAATGTCTCTGTTAATATGAATCAATGCAACCATTTTAGAAATGCTACTATCATGCTTTGTTTTCCATCAAGATAAGTTAGATGCTTCCTTTTGTCACTGTTTGTTTCATCCTCCTTTATCGGCCAGTCATTGTTTCTTTTTTTGCCTGTGTTGAAACAGGGATATCTATTCAACGTGTTGCTATTGCGACATTTTGCTTCACTATGCGAAACACTTATGTTTTAGGAGTGTTTTGTGCAGTTCAACTTGAATGTCACACCGGCAACTTTGCTTAATTTAGGTGGAAATGCACAAAAGAAGATCGGGATTTGTTTCAAGTCTTCCTCGCGAGTTGTTTCCAATCTTGGTCTCGTCCACATGATGGTGCAGTGTGCTTTGAGATAATGTGCTACTTGTATTGGTACTATCTTGGATAAATGTTTAATTGAAGCTATTGAACTGCTGTCTTTTACCATTAAGTGAGCAAAAATTGTTCCAACCCAGACATGATGCGTGTTGCTTTCTTACACAAAATTTTGCATCACCCCATTTATAAGTAGATGGAAGCACATGGTGTTGTTGCACCCACTCTCTCCTAGAACTGTTTATGCTTTTTGTTTAATCTAATGCCGCTCATATAATTAAGAAATGCCACTCTCAGAATTAGCTACTAAATCTTAGTTCGAAACTACAACACTTGGTAGGGATCGGCGGGAGTACCATTTTTGTTAGGGATTGGCCGCAGTACATGTTTAAGAAATGTATTGTTGAGATAATGTCTCTGTTAATATATCAGTTACAGTGTTTAGTTCTTTCTACATGTTTAACCAGGGTATTGTTCAGATAATGTCTCTGTTAATATGTATCAGTCGCGTTGTTTTTGGAATGGTACTTTTCTGCTTTGTCATTTTTATTCATGTTGAAACAAGGCATTGTTAAGATAATGTCTCCTTTAGTATGAATGAATCACACTGTTTGAGAATTCCTACTCTCCTGCTTTGTTTCCCATTAAGATAAGGTAGTTTTTTTTTCTTTTGGGATTATAAGTCATCAATCATTATTTCTCAGTAATTTTCCCTTATATGTATTGTTGCATACAGGGATATCAAGGGGCTGTTTGGTTCTTGCCTGTGTGAGCCTTGCCAAGCAGTTTTATTTTGACTTTGATTTTAGTTGAACTGTACAAAAGGAGCCAATGTTTTTCAGGCCAACTGTTGCATTATTGGGCCCAGTTGGTCTTTTCACTTTGCAGAAAGAAGCAGTCACTATTTGCGCTACATTACACAAGGAATGACCGAGAAGCTTTACATAGTATTAGTAGACGGTGGTGACAAGACTAGTCTGTTGAGAGCATTGGCAACTCAACAACACATGGAGTGCAAAATTCACTCAAGAATTAAAGGTATGACCAAGTCTGATGCCGACGCAACTGTAACAAAAAAGGTTAGTTTTGGCCTTCATCCACATGTTCAATGGAAAGAAATCTGTCCAGCAAAATACTACCTTTAAGAAGGGTAAGAAGAAAGATTAAAAGAGAGATTGTTGCTTTATTTGTGGTTCAGAGGAACACTTGGCAAACAAGTGCCCAAACAAGTATAAGAAGCTAGGACAGGACTCCAAGTTTGTCAATGTCACTCTAAGCAACAATGATGGGGCATCTGGGTATGGTAATCTGTTTAACATACTTTCAGATTGTCAGTCCACCGATTGGTGGGTTGACACTAGGGCCAATATTCATGTGTGTGTCGATATGTCTTTGTTGTCTTGCAGTATATAAATACGAAATCCACAGGGATGGTCAGCTTGATTTTATCGGAACTGCACAAAATGTTGAGATGGTTCGTGTCCTCCATAATACTTAATCATGCACAATACATCGAATGGTTCTCTAATCATTTTCGTCACCTTGAGCCACCAGACTATCAGCTAACAAACTGATGAAAAACCCTGCCCGTTACACAATCATAGGCATTACATATTTGGAATGGGAAAAGCTTGTCAAAGTTTAATCATTGATATTAGCAAGAAGACATTACTTTAATATATTGGAATTGGAAAACCTTGTCAAATTTTGCTCATTGATGTTAGCCAGAAGACATGCATTTGATATTTTTGAGTGGGACACCCTTTGCTGTGAGCAGAGACGATCATTTTTCCTATTCATGTGTTCAGTTTAGAAGTAAATCATTACTCTACTGAGATGCATAGTCACATGAATGTTGACTTATTTAAGGTATTTTATGAGTTTGTTCTTAATATTGTCTATGTAACGCCATGCCTTGTGTGTTTGATTGCAAAGTTGAGCTTGGAATGTTGTGGCATGCGGCATCACGAGTTGTTCACCGTGCCTCCTGACAATAATGCTCCGTATTGTTTTGCATGTTGATCTAATGCTAGTGATTTGCATGTTAAGAAGACCATCCTCTTTTGTTGTTTCTATGCTTAAGAAGTTAATCGTCTTATGTTTCATTCATAGCCTATATGACAACTTGGGTAGGTTAGATGTGAAACCATATGATCTTCCGACCAACTCATCATCTTAGGCCGTGATTGGATTGTCGTTTTCCAACCAAAACCGCTTGTAAAACTGACGCTTGTAAATAAAAGCAGATGATCTCATGCGAAGCGCTTGGTTGGTCGATTTCGACTAGTAAAATATACATTGGTCTCTCAAATTACATGCATAACCTGCTGGTTTTACTTACAGACCTCAGGCCCTCTTTTCATTACGCTTGTATTTTACATGTTGTTTCCGATGACGAGTAAATTACACTTGAATCTTAATACAGGTGTGAAATAAACCATAGCTCTCAAGCGCGGCTTTACCGTTTCATGCCGTCTCAGTCACTCGAAGGTGATCATAGGTGTCCGATGATCCTGGCTTCCTGAATGAACAGCGGGCGCTGTATCAGACCATCTGTAGGGCCCGCTGAGGGAGTCCTAGATTAGCGGGTATCCGGACAGCCGGACTGTATACATCGTCCAGACTATTGAAGCGTGACGATAGAAGACTCAAGACTTTGTCCCGTGTCCGGATGGGATTCTCCTTGGCTAGGAAGGCAAGCTTGGCGATCTGGATATTATGTTTCCTTCCTTGTAACCGACTCCATGTAAACCCTAGACCTCTCCGATGTCTATATAAACCAGAGAGGTTGGTCCTTAGAAGGCCGATCACAATTACAATCATACCATTATAGGCTAGCTCTTAGGGTTTAGCCTCTATGATCTCGTGGTAGATCTACTCTTGTACTACCCATATCTTCAATATTAATCAAGCAGGAAGTCGGGTTTTACCTCCATCGAGGGGGCCCGAACCTGGGTAAACAGCTGTGTCCCTTGCTTCCTGTTACCATCAGCCTAGACGCACAGATCGGGACCCCCTACCCGAGATCTGCCGGTTTTGACACTGACATTGGTGCTTTCATTGAGAGTTCCTCTGTGTCATCGCCGCAAGGCTCGATGGCACGTCTCGTCATCAAGAATGACATTACCTCGGGGGGAGCTCTGGCTGTAGGCCAAACTCTCAGACTTGGTGGCTTTACCATGGCTGCCCCATCGACGGTTGCACCGACGATGGCCTCTCGGGTCATCAAGCATAACCTTCACGTCAGTTTGGAACTCGCCGAACAGATGGATCCGATGGAGCTCTCCTCCCATAATGAGCTCTTGGATCGCATCGCCGCTCTGGGAGTCGCTACAGACTATGACCGGATCAGGCTTAAACCCGACCAAAGGGACATCAGATCCCCGTCGGCCACCCATGAGATAGCGATAGTGGAGGAACCACGTGCGGATTGCCCCTCAACTTTGAGGACAAATTATGTTCGGATCACCGAACTCCTTGAGCCGAACACCTGCTCAAAGGAAGACATGACCCGGGTCCCGGACTTAGAATCGGGCATTGGGCCGAAGAAACTGGGCAACACTCCAAATTCCGAGTTGTTAAGCTGAGAACCTCCCACGCCCCTGGGTGTTAGATCGAATCAAAATCCGGATTCAGCTAACAACACCCACCTGGACTTAAACTGTCTCTCCCGCATTAGGCAAGAGCCCCAGGAGACTGTACATCGCTACTGGGCCAGATTCCTCCTTGCGCTTAACAAGGTCAAGGACTGCCGCGAGGAGGACGTAGTCTTACTCTTCTGCAAAAACTGCATGGACAAACGACTCCTTAATGCTATAAGCCGCCGTGACATAGTACACTTCCCGGACTGGGTAATCAGATTACAAAAGTACTGTGTGATGGAAAGTGCCTGGAAAACCCAAACAGAATTTTGGGACAGTACGGCTCTCACCAAGACCTTTGTCCGAACTAAACGGGCGAACTCTCGTAAGTCGACCGATCCAATTCCCAAGAAACCAAAGCACACCCCAGGGTGGGGAACCGTATTGGAATAATGGCTCGATGGGCCATGTAAACTCCACAGTGCTCTGGACACAACACCAACCCTGTCACGCCCAATATGTGATACTATCCTAAAGAGACTCGACAGTCCCACCAAGGATAGAACCACATATTGATACGCTTTTGCAAGGTGGATATCATTACATCAACATTACATAATAGATGGCGATACATACAAAAGGCATACAATGCCACACGAATACAACATCATCATACACAAGAGCTTCATCCGACTACGGATGAAACACAAACAGAAACTCAAACGACATCCACCCTGCTATCCTAGGCTGCCGACCTTGGAACCTATCCCCTAATCAAAGAAGAAGCAGAAGAAGAACTCCAAAACAAGCAAGCATCGCTCTCGCGTCATGGTCATCGCATAACCTGCACTTGCAACTGTTGTTGTAGTAATCTATGAGCCATGAGGACCTAGCAATCCCATTACCATGGGTATCAAGACTAGCAAAGCTTAATGGGTAAGGAAGGGGTAAAGTGGTGAGGTTGCAGCAGCGACGAAGCATATATGGTGGCTAACATACACAAATAAGAGCGTGAAGAGAGCAAATGGAACGGTCGTGAAGCTAGCAATGATCAAGAAGTGATCCTGAAGTCCTACTTACGTCAAACATAACCCAAAACCGTGTTCACTTCCCGGCCTCCGCCGAAAAGAGACCATCACGGCTACACATGCGGTTGATGTGTTTTAGTTAAGTTAAGTGTCAAGTTCTCTACAACCGGACATTAACAAATTCCCATCTGCCACATAACCGCGGGCACTGCTCTTGAAAGTTTATACCCTGCAGGGGTGTCCCAACTTAGCCCATCACAAGCTCTCACGGTCAACAAAGGATATTCCTTCTCCCAGGAAGACCCGATCAGTCTCGGAATCCCGGTTTACAAGACATTTCGACAATGGTAAAACAAGACCAGCGAAGACGCCCGATGTGTCGACAATCCCGATAGGATATGCACATATCTTGTTCTCAGGGCAACACCGGATGAGACTAGCTACGAGTAAAACCAGCCCTCAAGTTTCCCCGAGGTGGCCCCACAGGCAGCTCAGTTCGGACCAGCACTTAGAAAAGCACTGAACCGGGGGGCTATAATAAAGATGACCATCGAGTTGGCCGACCCAAGGGAAAAGTGTAGGTGGTGGTGAGGCAAATGGTAAAACCAAGGTTGGGCCTTGCTAGAGGAGTTTTATTCAAAGCGAACTGTCAAGGGGGTCCCATAAATCACCCAACCACGCAAGGAACGCAAAATCAACGAACATAACAACGGTATGACGAAAAATAGGGCGGCAAGAGTGGAACAAAACACCAGGCATAAGGCCGAGCCTTCCACCCTTTACCAAGTGTATAGATGCATTAATTAAATAAGAGATATTGTGATATCCCAACATAATCCTGTCCATCATGGAGCAATCTTAAACTTCACCTCCAACTAACAATGCTATAAGAGGGGCTGAGCAAAAGCGGTAACATAGCCAAGCAATGGTTTGCTAGGAAGGGTGAAAAGGTTAGAGGATGAGATGGCAATTTGGGAGGCTTGAAGGGCAAGTGATAGGTAGCGCAGCAAAGCGATAGAACGAAGCAACTAGCATAGCAATGATAGTAGATCCAAGGTGACAGTCATCTTGCCTGAAATCTCGCAAGGAAGAAGAACGAGTCCATGAAGAAGATGAAGCCACGAAGATGAACCAAGCATAGACGAACGAATCCTCACGATCGCAACGAAACAGGAATTATCGAGAAGAAGCACACAACATGGTAAACACACCACACATGGACATGACATGATGCTCAACCAAGTATGATGCATGACAAAGCTAGATGAGGCTACTCATGGCAAAAGATGATGCAAACAAGAACTACACATCAAAGCAAGTTTAAATGAGGGCGGAAACAACATATAACAAGTCCGGTAAGTCCTCATATGCAAATTTAGAAATTGGTCCAGAACTGAATAAACCTTATGTTCAAGTTGTTAAACAGCAAGTTAAGATGCACCAAGAGGATCTACACGAGATTCTAGTCAATTTACATATAAACTTCATTTAATTCGGAGCTACGGCCTATAAGATATGAGCAAAACAAGTTAAACATGACATTGATACTAAATGCATACAAACATCAAGCAACCACCTCAAAACAAGGATGCAACATGATAATATGAAACTAAAAATCAAGCAAGTTTCATATAGAGCACACTCAAAACGGAGCAACGGTTCAACACATACACTATATACAAGTTCAAAGGACAAGATGTCCAAAACAGCAACTAGGCATCTTACAAGCATCAAAACAATATGCTAGAGCATCCCAACGTGAAAACAAAAGGCATGGCCATGAATTACAGGTAAAGCATGACAAAACATGAACACGGAGGTATCTCCAGAAAACACTATAACATGCTCAAAAGGACATGGAAAGATTGCAAATAATAACAGTTTCAGACTTAAGAGGAATAACATCAGGTTGCAATGTTTAGAGCTATCAAACAACATGTTACAGGAACTTAGCATGGCAAACAAAATCATGGCATGCTAATACTAAATACAAAGAACAATACTCCCTTACTGAACTTATTCCAAAGATCAACAGAAAACATGGTAGCATCCATGCAAATATGGCAAATGATATGACAGATTCAAACATGGTAGGAACAACGATAAGTAGGCATGTTGACAGAGAAATACATGGCATGTGAAGTCAACCAACAGTAATATGAAATATTTATGAAGCTAAACATGGCAAGAGAAAGTTCATAGGGTGCATGGAGCACTAGCAAAGCACATGGCAAAACTGAATGTTAACAAGCTGACAGCAACATTATTTAGCAAATTGAGAGCAAGATTACAACAAGCTACATAGACTATAAATGCAACGAGGGCCGTGAATGGATAGAGCATGACATGTATAACAAAACATCCTTACTGAACATCTCCAGATTATGCATATAATGACTTGTAGCAGGAGGTTTACATAGCGTCATGATATAGCAGATTCAGCCTAACAAACAGTAACAGCAAGTACCCTACTTAACGAGGTCAATGCACTCACTACAAGAGCCACAAAAATATATGGATGGCACCACTGTAAAGATTGCATGATGTAGCCCAAAACTCATGTAGACATCAAACTTATAGGATATACACACAAAATGCAACGAAAAAGACAAAACAACAAGTTATAATAGTTTCAGCAGGTTAACATCATATAGCACTCTTGCAACAATGATTCAGGCATCAAGATGAACTCAAACAAACATGGCCCAATGTAACAAAATGAAGAGTATCTCATGATGAACGTTTTGATATATCATGCACGCAAAACGGATCAACACAAACGGAGATATGATGCAATGAACAAGGCACTAGAATGTGAAATTATCGGGACGAAAAATGTCGACCTCCGAGATCTAGGGTTCTTGGCATGCGGATCGAGGCAGGGTCGGAGTTCACCAGATCCTCGCCAGAGAAGGGCCGGAGAGGAGGAAGACAAAGCCGGGGCGGACGGGGGCGATCGGATCTGGGCGGCTCCGGCCCGGATCTAGCCGGAGGAGGCCGGGCGGCGACGAGGCGCCGAGCGGGGCGACGGACTAGGCGGCGCGACGCTGGCGCGGGCCAGCAGCGCGACGCTGGCGCGGGGCGGCGGCAACCGGCAAGCGGCGGCACGCGACGGAGGGCGGCAGCTAGGCGTGCGGGCGGCGGAGGCGCGGGCTCGGGGCCAGGCGCAGGGCGGCGGCGTACGGGCTCGGGGGCCCGCGGCGGGCCTGGCAGGCCGGCGGCGAGGACGGCAGATGCGCCACATGGCGGTTCCTGGGTGGCTGCAGGGTGGCGGCGGGATCTGTTCGGCGTAGGGGCGGACGTGTCCGGCGGTGCAAGGAGGATGGAGGCAAGGGTTAGGGTGGATTTGATCGCGAATTTCGGGGGAGGGGACCTATTTATAAATAGAGAGAGCTAGGAGAGTCCAAACAAGGTGCGGTTTTCGCCCACACGATGGTGATCGAACGACCGAGAGCATGGAGGGGGTTTGGATGGGTTATTGGGCCACTTTGTACAGGTGTTGGGCTGCACACAAAAGAGGCCTTTACGGTTCCCCGGTTAACCGTTGGAGTATCAAACAACCTCCAAATGGCACGAAACTTGACAGACGGTCTACCGGTGGTGTACCAAGGCCACTTGTCAAATCACGGTCCATACCGAGAATGTTTAACACCCGCTCACAACAGGAGACAAAAGGGGGACACCGGAGGACATAGGAGTGTCGGATTGCAAAATGGACAACGGGGAAAAAGCTCGGATGCATGAGACGAACATGTATGCAAAATGAGATGCACATGATGACATGATAAAATGCAACACGCAAGCAAATGATAGGGCAGCGACGGCGAATAACTGACAGACACCTGGCGCATCGAATCCGGGGCGTTACAACTCTCCTCTATTAACAAGAGATCTTGTCCCGAGATCTTAGGACCGAGATGAAAGGGAAAAAGGGATGAGGTGAAACAAAAACTCAAGAGAAGAAGCAAAGAATCGAGAGCACTCGAGAAGAAGAGGGGAACAACGAGAATGACGAGAATCGAGAACTCACGGAATCAGATAGGCTCTGAAACCACTCCGATTAGAACAAGATAAGAAATGAATAAGACTGAAAGGATTTAGGAAGCACTCCGACTGAAAATGGAAGAAATAGAACATGAACTTCACAAGATGGGATGGCACTTGACGAGATGAGGAAAGCAATGCCTCCGAAAGAATTGAAAGAATTGAATGAAAAGAACTTAGACGGATTGAATGGAGTTGTCTAGAAAATCAACAACGAAAGAATAAGCTTGTTGTGGACTTATGGAAAACATCTCAAAATTCTGAGGTGATAACCGACCACAAGTGGAAAAGATTGAATAGCTGAGAGGAACGAACAAATGCAAAACTCCACTCCAAAAGAATGCGGAGAATTAATTGTAGTTCGAGACGCGAGAAGAAAAGATACCTGAACTCCTCCAACAAAATCTTGATGAACTCTGAAGAATGAAATAAATCATGAAGAACCACCATGAAGAACTCCGGCAACGAAAAGGATGAGATAGAATGAAGGATGAAAGAATAAGATGAGCCTTGTGATGATTTAGATGGAGTTTCCGACGAAATGGCCGAGGGAAATTGAACTCCGGAAAAGAAAAGATGAAAACACTTGGAACTAGAATTTATTCGTCAACAACAAACTCCGAAGGAAGGAATTAATCAACTTGATGAAAGAAGAATAAGAATTACATTATGCTTATCCTCCACCAATTAAATTGATGCGAAGCAATGGATTGCATACAACTTATTCACATTGGAAAAAAGCTTAAGGGGAGATATAGCGTGAAGTTTGGGAAGGTCTTCATGAACCACCGGTAGGATTGGAAAGAACGAATGAATTAATATGATAATCAAAGAAAAATAATCTTGAACGGACCACCGTAAGAATTCGAAAATGACTCATGAAAGAGAATGAATCACCGGGAAGAATTAGAAGAACCAAATGCTAGAGGGGATTTAGATGCAAAAGAATAAATATATCATTAGCTGATTAAAGAACACTTGAAGGAAGCACTAGGATAATTGGATAACGGTAGCTTAAATGTGAGGACGAAGAATCCTTCTGGAACGATGGCCTCCGTGAAAAAAAATGGGAAAACAACTTCTGACATACTCTGGATGGGTAAGAAAATAATATCTGACAAATGGAATAATTTGAGAGGATAACAAGCAGCTAGAACCACGAAACTACGAGAGAACAGACAAGATTTGGAGGAAAAAGTCTTCTTCTATCTTCAAATGACGACGAGAAACACCATCAAAATTACTGAGATACTCCGGGAGAATGAAAAGCGAAGAGGTTGAGCCAACAATGAAAAGAGTTTGAAAACGATCTTGGAGAAGGCACGTGACTGATGAAATTCATTCTTACGTCAAACTCGAAAATAATTAGGAATGGCTCGAGAATAATTAGAAGAGTCAGGTAAGATCCTGGGAAAAGACCTGTGAGTTAGGGCCCACCGAAGAGAAAAACACTGTTGGAAAGGGATGTTGAACACATAGGTGATGCACCGGAACAATTGAAATATTTGAATGAGGTGACAACCTCGAATTAATTGGAACACAGAAAAATCTCCTGAGATGACTTCCAAACTCCGGAATGATTGAATGGCGAGAGGCAAACGAGCAAGGAGAACACTTTAACCGAGGGAAAGAATACGATCAACACCGAAAAACTTGAACTGGATCCACCGGAAAAAGAAAGGGATGAAGAATGACGAACGAGATGAGAATTCACCGGTTGAAATAATTAAGGGAAGACTGAAGAGGCTCCGTACGAATGAAATTGATGGTCGAATGTCAGGACCCCGACTCGATGTCACATCGATCTAGCTTGTAACACCTCATATCACTTTGCGGCCTCACGCACGGTATCCCCACGGGTGTCGCCTTACCTTTGCCGGGGACCGTTTGCGCCTTTTGGCTCACGTATATGATAGTGTCGCTAGCATCCATATGATAAAGAGCCCGGGCTGACATGACTAGTCGTAAACCCAAAGTGGCACAGACTTACAGGGACAGGCATCCATGACCCAGCAACGAACGTGTCGGTCATCAGCAAGTGGGTCCGGGCTGTAGCACTGGGCTAGCAGGACTCCGGTAAACCGGGCTGTAGCGGGCTAACAGGACTCCGGTACTCAATGTGTGACATTTCCCCGAAGGGACAGACACAGGAACGAAGAAGGACACATGCCGGCCAGCCTAAGTGTTCCCGAGCAGTAGCAAGCTACCATGGCTCAGTGGTAACACTAGGAGACATTTCCCGGTAAGAGAGGCTACTAAGGATAAACAACTAGATAGTCAGATCCCACACATACCAAGCATTTCAAACATACACACAATATGCTCGATATGTGCAAATACAACAAGGCATCACAACATGACTCTATGACACAAGTACTTTATTTAAGGCTCAAAGAGCCATACATAACATACACAAAGGTACGGGTCACACGACCCAGCATTCAAGTCATACAGTCATACAAACCAGCAGCAGAAGTAACTTGTCTGAGTACAGACAACTAGTAAAATAAAAGAGGCTTGGAAAGCCTAGCTATACTACGAGGTCCTTCACAAGCTCAGGATCACCACCTGGGCCTTAGCCTACTCATTGATGTCAACGTCTACGTAGAACCCATCAGAAGGGGTTGCAGCGTCTTCTGTAAAAAATGTAAATTATAGCAACATGAGTACAAAGGTACTCAGCAAGACTTACATCAGATCCTACATGCATGCAAATTATCAAGAAGGGTTGGTGGAGTTGTTGCAGCAAGCCAGCTTTGACTCTTGGCTAGGCTAACCTATGAGACTCCAACTCGAAATGGTTTTGCGCACACGAGTCCACTACTCACCAATTCAATACACTACTGAGGATCCACCTCCGTCTTCCTACGGAAGAGCCATCCTCGGCACTCACCCTTATCTTGAGGTTTTTAGTAGTTTCCATTTACTTGTCTATGAACTGTATAGGCAACCAAGTAGTCCTTTACCGCGGACGCGGCTATTCGAATAGATCATGATAACCCTGCAGGGGTGTACTTCTTCATACACGCTCTCACCACTTACCGTCGTTTACACGACATGTACTCGGCAACCTTCAAGCGGAAGCCCAACGTGGGTGTCGGCCACGACCTACCTAACCACCTAAGCCTCCAGTCCAGGTTTATCGCCTATCCAGGTTCCATCCGCAGGGAGTCCGGCCAAGGTTTCCCATACGGCCCCGAACGATGTGAACAGGATTCTCGAGATACCTAACAGGTATTCGGTACACCCGGCCACGTACCTACCGCATCATAGCCCACCCCTACGGTCAGCGCTGTCCACGACCTCCAGTAGGCTACAAACACCAGAAACTACTTGCAACTCCTGGACGGAGAACTAGGGTGAATAAGAAGCCGAGAGGGTCCATTGGTTTCGGGCCCAATGCATGGTAGTAGCTGATTCTTAAATCACACATACAGATCTCAGTGCTTAAGGTCGGCTTCAATGAAACAACCCACCATGTACTCCTACATGGCCTCTCATCGATACCTTTACCAAATCGTGTTCACCACACCACTCTTATTACCGACATAATCATTTCACTCTAGCCCATCACCCAGATGAACCAGACCTGACACGACTCTAAGCATAGCAGGCATAGCAAGGTAGGAACAACACATACATATGGCTCAATCAACTCCTACACATGCTAGTGGGTTTCATCTAGTTACTGTGGCAATGACAGGTCATGCAGAGGAAGTGGGTTCAACTACCGTAGCACACAGTAGTTTGAAACGCGTTGTCTTAATGCAGTAAAAGAGATCAGGAGCGAGAACATGGGATTGTATCGATATGATCAAGTGGTTGGTTGCTTGCCTGATGGTTCGATGCACTCATACGGTTCTTCGTTAGGGTAATCACGATACTCCTCGGAGGCAGATCCTGCCGCAAAGAACACCGATACACAACCATCACCAAACAATGTGCAACAATATGATGTATGCATGAAACATAGCAATATGAGTGTGTTGGGCTAATGCAGCTAAGACCAGAAGGGTTGGAACCAATTTGAATCAAAGATTCAAATTTCAAACTCAAACATGGCCCTTTAAAGTGTTTTTCCTTGTTCTGCATTAAACATCAAGTTAACTTGTTTAATCATGCATGAAAATAGTACAGATGGATAGATTGGATTTTTCTGATCATTTTTCATATATAATTTGTCTGATTTGGAGTTACAGAATAAAAGTTATGAATTTTTAAAGTTTAAACTATATTCTGGAATTTCCTATATTAGATTAATTCCAGAAAATCAATTATTGCGTCAGCCTGACGTCAGTGTGACGTGAGCAGGTCAACGGAACACGTCCGGGTCAAACCTGACAGTGGGTCCCGCATGTCAGGGTGATTAAATTAATTAAAGTTTAATTAAAACTAAACTTGTTTAATTAACAGGGCTGGGCCCCACCTGTCATTGACTCAGGGGAGTCAACCAGGGCCCACCCGTGGTCAAACCCGGGTCGGCTGCACCGGCGTTTAGCCGCCGGCGAGCCCGACGCGGCGGCGGAAGTGGTTTTGGCTGTTTCGGCCACCAAATGGGTCGCGGAGACCACCGGAGTGGAGCTAAGGACAAGCCGCAGCTCTTGGTGGAGTCCATTGGAGTCGGGGTGGCCGGAGTTGGCGCCGGCGACGACTTTGGCGGCCACCGGGGTTCGGCCGAAGACGAACTTGACGCTAGAGGGGTCGGTGAGGCTCGGGGAGTGGCTAGCTAGGTGCTAAGTGACACGGTGAGCATGATGGACACCGGGGAGTGGCCGGAGGATGACCGGGAGCACGTCGGCGACGAGCTCCACAGCGGTGGGTGCGGTTGAGCTCCAGGAGGTCGCTACACGGCTCGGGAGCAAGAACGGAAGGAAGGGGAAGATGTCTAAGCTCACAGTGAGTGCGACGAAGCCCTTGGTGTGGCCGGAGATGGACCGGAGCGACGACGGCGTTGAAGGGGATCTCCGGCGACGGCGGTTCGGGCGAGGTCATTGCGGTGGACTCGGGCGTTGCGAGCGCTCGGGGCTCGGCTTGCTCGATGGAGTGGACAGCGGCGGAGCTCCTAGACACGATGAGAGGACGCACGGGCGGCGGGGAGCACGGCTACGACGAAGGCACGGCGATGGTGGCGTCGGTCATGGCGGGGGAGCGCGAGGGGGAGGAGCTGGAGAGGAGAGGGGGTGTCTGGGGGGTTTGGGGGAGCGAGGGAGGACGGTCCACGACGTCACCGGGCGCGGGGAGCGGCGAGGCGGCGAGCAGGTGCGTGGCACGCGCTACGGTCGCCGTCGGGCACCTTCCTGCCTGCCTGGCCGGCAAGCAGCTCGCTGGAGTGGCGCTGGGCTGGGCCGGCAGGTGGGCCGGGAGCAGGCGCCAGGTAAGTTTTTTCCATTTCTTTCTGTTTTCTGTTTTTTTTAATACTTCTGCAACTTTGTTGAATTAAATAAAATACTTAGGCTACTCCTAAAATCACCAAACTACTCCTGGTCCATAGTTGGATTATTTCCAACATGAAACATTTAGTTTGGAGATATTTGAGCATTTAAATATTTTATATAATTTTAAATGCCCAAATTCAAATATTTATGATTTAATTCAAAAACCCTAAGCTGGCCTAGGAAAATGTGCGGAGGAGGCCGGGCGGCGACGAGGCGGCGACAAGGCGCCGAGTGGGGCGGCGGACTAGGCGGCGCGGAGCCGGCGTGGGGCGGCGGCGACCGCCGAGCGGCAGCACGCGGCGGCTGGGCGCGCGGGCAGCGGAGGAGTTGCGCGCGGGCGGCGGAGGCGCGGGCTCAGGGCCAGGCGCGGGGCGGCGGCATACGGGCTCAGGGGCCCGCTGCGGGCCTGGCGGGCTGGCGGAGGGGACGGTGGACACTCCACGTGGCGGTTCCTGATTGGCTGCGGGGCGGCGGCGGGATCTGTCTGGCACGGGGGCGGACGTGTCCGGCGGCGCAAGGAGGTTGGAATCTAGGGTTAGGGTGGATTTGATCCGCGAATTTCGGGGGAGCGGACCTATTTATAGATAGAGGGAGCTAGCAGAGTCCAAATGAGGTGCGGTTTTCGCCCACACGATCGTGATCGAACAACCGAGAGCATGCAGGGGGTTTCAATGGGTTATTGGGCCACTTTGGAGGGGTGTTGGGCTGCACACAAAAGAGGCCTTTATGCTTCCCCGATTAACCGTTGGAGTATCAAACAACCTCCAAATGGTACGAAACTTGACAGGCGGTCTATCGGTGTTGTACCAAGGCCGCTTGGCAAATCATGGTCCATTTCGAGAATGTTTAACACCCGCTCACAACAGGAGACAAAAGGGGGACCCCGGAGAACATAGGAGTGTCGGATTGCAAAACGGACAACGAGGAAAAAGCTCGGATGCATGAGACGAACACGTATGCAATGAGATGCACATGATGACATGATAAAATGCAACACGCAAGCAAATGACATGGAAATGACGGCGAATAACTGACAGACACCTGGCGCATCGAATCTGGGGCGTTATAAACCCATAGCCTTAGGGTGTGTTGGATACTCCGGCAGGTTGCAAAAAGTGGCGAGGATCTTCTTGCAAGCCGTAAAGCAGAACAACATCCCGCCAACGAGCACAATACGGTACTAACAGTCTTCAAGACTTTCGCCTCAAACAATAGGTGTAAGCGAGCTCATCGGAGCTCCGCTAAAATTTGCCATGTGGCAAAGATAAACCCGTGGAACGACACTGCTATCACTTTCAATACCAGTGATGAACCTCGATTCCAGACTGTCCGGGCACCGGCCGCTCTGGTCCTCAGCCCAATCGTGGACGGCTTTCGGCTCACTAAAGTACTCATGGATGGCAGAAGTGGATTAAACCTGATCTATGAAGAAACACTCAACAAGATGGAAATTGACAAAAGCCATATTGAACAGAGCGGCACAACCTTCAGGGGAATTATCCCTACTCGGGAAGCGCGGTTTGCGGGAAAAATCACACTCGATGTGGTACTTGGCACCCCAGAGAATTATTGGTTCGAGGAAATCACATTCCAAGTGGCTCCTTTTAGCAGCGGATACCACGCCCTTCTGGGGCGGGACGCGTTTACAAGCTTTCAAATTGTACCCCATTACGGGTACATGAAGCTTAAAATGCCCGGACCCAATGAAATCATCACTCTAGCTAGTTATCCGGACGTCGCAATTCGCGCCGAAAACAAAACCACAACACTAGCCCTGGAAGCATTATCCGAAGCCCTGGCAGCCGAAGAGTTAACAACACTGCGGGCCACCGTGGATAGGGACGACGTGATACTCGACAAGCGACCCAAGTCCACCTCATTTAAACCCACAGATGAGATAGTCAAATTCTAAGTCCATCCAACGGACCCATGAAGACAGCTTCCATAGGGACACAGTTGAGCCCCGCGATGGACGCTGCACTGCGAGATTTCTTATGCGAGAATTGGGACTTTTCGCCTGGCACCTATCGGACATGCCGGGCATCCCACACAGATTGGCCGAACACAGCCTCAATATACTAAAAGGATACAAGCCGGTCAAGCGGACTCTAAGACGGTTTTCAGAGCCCAAAAGGCAAGCCATGGGGGAAGAGCTAGCCAAACTACTCGAGGCCAGATTCATCAGAGATATCAAGCATCCGGATTGGCTGGCAAACCTAGTAATGGTACCAAAGAAGGCAAATCCTTGAGCCTGTGTGTCGACTTTAAAGACCTCAACAAGGCTTGCCCCAAGGATCCCTTTCCCCTCCCTCGCATCGATCAAATCATCGATGCCACAGCTGGACAGGACTCGCTATGTTTTCTCAACGCATACTCTGGATACCATCAAACAAAGATGGCAGAGTCTGACCAAGCTGCAACAGCTTTCATAACGCCATATAGCCCTTTTTGCTTCAACACTATGCCTTTCGGGCCTAAGAACGATGGCGCAACCTATCAACGCATGATGCAAACATGCTTGGAAAAAAATTGGCAAAACAGTGGAGGCATATGTGGACGACGTGGTCATAAAAACAAGACACGTCGTAACCCTAATAGATGACTTGAGGCTTACATTCGATAACCTCCGGACATACGACATCAAGTTGAATCCGGAAAAATGCTTTTTCGCCGTCCCCTTGGGGAAACTGCTGGGCTTCATTGTTTCCAATAGAGGAACTGAAGCGAATCCGGCAAAAATCCGAGCTCTGTCACAGTTGGCTATACCAATAGACCTCAAGCACATCCAAAAACTAGCTGGATGTGTGGCCGCTTTGAGCCGCTTTATCTCCAGGTTAGGAGAAAAGGCATTACCTCTTTACCGCCTCCTTCGGCGCACCGAACACTTCGTATGGACAGATGCAGCCGTGGCCGGACTCGATGAAATAAAGACCTTACTGGCCAGTAATCCAGTCCTAACAGCGCCAAATATCCGTGAGCCTATGCTACTGTACATAGCTGCAACACATCAAGTGGTAAGTGTAGTGCTCGTCGTCGAACAAGAGGTGGACGGATACAAATTCCCGCTTGAAAAGCCGGTTTATTACGTATCCACGGTCCCCACCCCATGCAAATCCCGATACACACACTATCAAAAAATAGCATACGCGGTCTTCATGGCTTCCCGGAAGCTGCGACACTACTTTCAAGGGTATTCAATTACGTTGGCCTCCGAAGTACCACTCGATGAGATAATAAATAACCGCGACCCTACGGGCCAGATTGCTAAATGGGCTATCGAGATCCTTCCGTTCGACATAATATACGAACCACGGCGAGCCATTAAGTCGCAAGTACTGGCTGACTTTGTCGCCGAATGGACAGAAGCCGAACTCCCTAAAGAGTACGACGCGTACTCCAACTGGATCATGCACTTCGACGGCTCCAAAATGTTGGCCGGATTGGGAGCAGGTGTAGTCCTGACGTCTCCCACCGGAGACACGGTCTAGTACGTCCTCCAAATATTATGCACAGACTCCAACAATGCAGCCGAATATGAGGCGCTGTTGCAAGGTCTTCGGATGGCAGTCTCTATGGGCATCCAACGCCTGGAAGTGCGCAGGGATTCGAACCTCGCAATATCACAAATAAACGGAGACTTTGATGCCAAGGATCCGAAAATGGCAGCCTACCGTAATGCCGTCCTCAAAATGTTAGCTCAGTTCGAGGGGCTCGAATTCCACCATGTGGCTCGAGAAAACAATCAAGCGGCGGACGTCCTCGCCCGCATCGGCGCCAAACGCGACCCTGTCCCACCTAACATATTCCTGGAAAGGTTGTTCAAGCCATCTGTGGTATGGGAAGGGGAGTCCGGCAATACTAGCACGGATCCGAATACACCCCAGATTCTGAACCATCAGACACAATCAGAGGCTCTGCCACCGAAATAACATCTTCGGCCCATGAAATCATGGCCGTAATCGCCCCGTGGACTGAGACTTTCTTGGCCTACCTAAATAGGCAGGAGGTCCCCGAAGACCAAACTGAAGCACGCTGCATCGTCCGGTGTTCTAAAGCTTACAAAGTCCATGAAGGGGAACTCTACAAGAAAAGTGCTACCAGAGTGCTCCAAACATGCATCTCCGAAGAGGAAGGGTGGTAGCTCTTGGTTGAAATCCATGCGGACTGGGCGGGCACCATGCCGCGGCTCGACCACTAGTCAGCAAGGCCTTCCGTACATGCTTCTATTGGCCGACGGCCCGAGCAGACGCACAGGACCTTGTCCAACATTGCGCCGGTTGCCAGCTCTTCGCCAATCAGAGTCATATACCCCCTACCGCTCTCCAATCAAGTACTGGCTGACTTTGTCGCCAAATGGACAGAAGCCAAACCAGTCAAAACGGCCGAATTCGGAACACTAATAGACTTCATATCCGGGGTCGTACACCGCTACGGTGTCCCCCACAGCATCATCACTGATAATGGCACAAATTTCATAGACGATGAAGTAAAAAGTTGGTGCGGAAGAATGGGCATTAAGCTTGATTACGCTTCCGTCTAGGTAGAGCGGGCAAATGGTCTCATCATGAGCGGCATCAAACCCAGACTAGTGTGATCCTTGACAGAGTCGGATACGCACTGGGTCGAAGAGCTCGACTCCGTACTCTGGGGGCTACGGACCACGCCGAATCGCACTACCAAATATACAACATTTTTTCTGGTATACGGCGCAGAAGCAGTACTACCCTGGGACATAATACATGATTCGCCACGCGTAGGCTTGTACGAAGAGAAGGAAGCCGAGTTAGATCGGCAGGATAACTTAGATGCCCTGGAGGAGGAGCACGACGTTGCACAAGCTCGCTCTGAATTCTATCAGCAGCAGGCTCAACGATATCAAAGCAGAGAAGTGCGGGCCAAAACTTACAATATTGGCGAGCTCGTTCTACGCCTACCGGAGAAGAAGAAGGACAAGCTCAAACCCAAGTGGGAAGGTCCCTTCGTCATTAAAAAAGTTCTCACCAGAGGAGCGTACCGCTTACGTAATGCATCCGATAACAGGCTCGAGCCGAACCCATGGAACGCGGCCAGACTCCGGAGATTCTATGCCTAACGCCGAACTCAATGTTCGTCTCCTTACTCCCTCCCTTTTATTTATGCTCCATCCCTTCTCCTTTCTCCACTTTTTCTTCCTCTTCACAGAAAGTATTTAATATAGTATGGACTTCCGGATTACTCCGACCGCACTATGTGTGTAAGCAATACCTGGGGGCTTACTATACGGAAGCTGAAAATAAATACTCTAATGGCTTTTCGCCCATCACATGTGCATTTCTTTTTTTTCATATGTGCCTTTTCTTCAGCATTATATGCATCGATATGACTTAAGATGTGGCCAAGCTGGGTTGCCTGGCTATTCTGTTTATGCCCTAAGTTCCCGTTAATTCGGCTAGGGCATAAGGGGAGCACCTCTGCGATTGTTACTGCCGGTTCAGCCGGATGTGTACCTCAGACTGGGTGAAGCCGAAAGCTAGTTTCCTTAAGAGAATATTCGGTCGGTGAACAAAAGATGTATTCGTTTATTACAACGTAAATCCCCAGAAGTCTGGTATCCTGCACCATCGTTCGCAGTCCGGACATGTGCATTCTCGCATGTGTACCGAGGGAAAGGAACCCCTAACGAAACTATTCTCCCTAGAAGATGTTTCTTACTATCCATGTAATATAACATAACTAGTGGGGTACTTGTCTGTTCAAGCACTTATGACCCCTACGCCTTGTCTCCACGCATACCCCGGTTTTGTATAACTGAGCGGGTAATCGGACACACCCCGGACTGTAGATCCGGGGGCTGAAGCCAAAAGGTCTGCCATGACAAATGATTTTAATCTGGCTAGGGACTAATTATGCCCATTGAATTACACAGTCACTTGGACTGACTATATTCCTTCTCTATACCATCCAACAGGCTATCTAGCTTACAATCCTGTTGAGAATACTTAGCGTCTAATGCTACCTAGTCATATACCAGACTCATGGGAATTTCTTGCCCATCGGGCCTCGCCGGTCCTACTTCGGCCATATAGTTTGGGTCCAGCTTGGTGTAGCGCGTCTTCACCATAGCTCAGGCTTCTCTTGCGCCTTGCCGGTAAGCGGACATCTTCCACAGTCGGAAGCACCGTTGTGCTCCTTGAAGCATATCCACAAGCTCGCCCATGCCATTCGGCAGTAAGCTTGATGGCCACAAAGCCTGAGCAACACCCTGCATCACTTGTCGAGCTTGCTCATGCAGTTGTGAAAGGTCTTGTAGTAAATCACTTGCAGATGAGGGCATCTCCTCCTACGGGCCACCCGTTAACATTCCTGCAAGCAAAATTCTTTCAATACACTTCCTCGCCGAACTATCATACAGTTTGTCTAGGCACTCACCATAAATGCCGCGTCGAAGCCTTTCATTCTCCTTCATGGAGTCTGCCAGCTGGGTGCGGACATCTTTTAATTCTACGTCCAGCCGGACATTGGCCTCTTGAATATTGTTCCTCTCCTGCCGAACCTGCGTAAGAATGCGCTCGCCAGCCTTTAGCTGCCTTTTGAGATGCGAGTCGTCATCTCTTACGCCCTCTGGATTCACCCCGGGATTTGTCATAACTGGTGCATCTTCGTACAATTAAGACAAATGTTACCAGATGAGGCCTTCTGGGATTCCTCTAACTTGGCAACCATGTCCCGCAGCTGGGCCTTGCATTCCTCCAGCTCCCGAGCCAATTGTTCATTCTTATCTATAAGGACATGTGCATAAATTGATCCTTAAAACAGTTGTCCCAACCATTTCAAATCTCAGGGGCTACCGCTATACATGCTTATCAAAATTTCTTACCCGTATATCTTTGGTATACTGGTCCGTCTCTCGGGCAAGCCCGCCTTGAGCTACTCAGATGTATGCATCCCCCGAATTGAAGGCATCAAATGCCTCTTCAGAAAAGATGTTGTTCCGAAGCACGGCCCTCTGGCGCTGGTGATTCATGGCGCTCTCCACTTCGGAGTTTGTGGCCGAAAACATATCCGCGTCCTCTGTCGGAGAACTATGTGCCACTGGCCCCGTGTCCGCCTCTGCCCTCGAAGCCGGTTCTGGAACCCGGCTGGTGGAGGCATGATCGGCAGGATCCCCGGATATAGTCCGGCTGCTCCTTTTCCTGCCAGGATACAAAGGGTGTTGTTATACTCCAAATACCATAATCACAGGACATGTTTTTGCTTTACCTCTGCAGTGGTGTGTCGACCATCACCGCCTTCCTCTTGAGCCTGCCGGATCCGGCCGCCCGTGGTCGACGAGTCCCTAGGGGCTCGGCCCCAAGCTCCGACCGTCGTCTCTGCAAAAAACACGACAATTCAAGGGTAAGGCATGACATCTGAAGGGAGTCTTCTTCGGAGGATAGGGTTTTTCAGTTTGGCTTACACGTGACGTAGGTAGCAGTCCGGGATAGTCGGCAGTAATGGCCACCGAGGCGCCATCACAACTCCTTTGATAAAATGTCCCATTGACAAGCTCCATGGTACTATCCGGATCCTTTTCGAGTCCTGGATCTAGGGCCCTTTCGGGGTCCTCTGGCTGCGGGGAGGGGCTGGAGATTCCTTCTACGGCCCTTGAGGGAGTCCCAGACTAGGGGGTGTCCGGATAGCCGAACTATCATCATCGGCCGGACTCCAAGACTATGAAGATACAAGATTGAAGACTTTGTCTCGTGTCCGGATGGGACTTTCCTTGGCATGGAAGGCAAGCTTGGCGATACGGATATGTAGATCTCCTACCATTGTAACCGAGTTTGTGTAACCCTAGCCCTCTCCGGTGTCTATATAAACCGGACGGCTTTAGTCCATAGGACGAACAACAATCATACCATAGGCTAGCTTCTAGGGTTTAGCCTCCTTGATCTCGTGGTAGATCCACTCTTGTAACACACATCGTCAATATTAATCAAGCAGGACATAGGGTTTTACCTCCATCAAGAGGGCCCGAACCTGGGTAAAACATCGTGTCCCTTGTCTCCTGTTACCATCCGCCTAGACGCACAGTTCGGGACCCCCTACCCGAGATCCGCCGGTTTTGACACCGACATTGGTGCTTTCATTGAGAGTTCCTCTGTGCGGTCACCATCAGGAAGGATGCCTTTTCCCGTCTTCAAAGATGGCACCGTCGTCAAGGGAGCTTTGGCCGCCGGCCAGACTATCCGGCTAGGCGGTTTTCTTATGACCGCCTGTTCGGCCACCGCTCCGACAATGACCTCTCAGGTCATTAAAAGCGATCTTCACGTCAGCTCGGAATTCGCCGAGCAGCTAGATCCGATTGAGCTCTCCTCCGTAAACGAGCTCTTGGATCGCATCGCCGCCCTGGGAGTCGCTACCGACTACGATCAGATTGGGCTTAAAACCGATCTGAGAGAAATTAACTCTCCCCAGGTTACCCACCACGTTGTCGTGGTAGAGGAACAATGCGGCGACTCTTCTTCTATGTTAAAAACCAACTATGTCCGGATTCCCGATCCCTCCATGCCGGATTCCCGCGGAGGGACGGACGCTAATCAAATACTGAACCTAAAGTCAGGCATCGGACCAGATTCGTTGGAAAGCGTCCAGCAAACCAAGCTTCCGAATCCGGAAGCTTCTTGGCCTTTGAGCCTCAGATTGGGCGGGGTTCCGAACTTGATTCCACCCGCCCACCCAAACATAAGCGATCTATCTCAAATACGGCAAGAGCCCGATGAAACAGTACATCATTACTGGGCCAGATTCCTCCTGGTTATGGACAGGATAAAGGACTGCCGTGAAGAAAGCGCGATTTCAATCTTCTGCAACAATTGCACGGACAAGGGAATCATAAACGCCATCAGTCGTCGCGAAGTTACACGCTTCGCCGACCTAGCGACCATTGTACAAAAATACTGCGCGATGGAAAGTGCCTGGAAAACCGAAACTAGGTTTTGGGACAATCCGGCCCTGAATACAACCCCAGTCCGAAATAAAAGGGTGCGTCATACTCAAGCACCTGGGTTAAAAACCAAAAAGCAAAAACCCCATAAAGGGTACGGAACCGTACTGGAGGGATGGCTCAACGGACCCTGCAAAATCCACAGTACGGAGGGCGCCACTCCAACACATAGCCTTCGAGCATGTTGGATATTACGGCAGGTGGCCAAAAGTGGCGAAGGCTTTTTAGCCCCGGGCAACCAGCCCAGCAGCACCAGTACGGTATTAACAGTCTTCGAGACTTTCGCATCAAATAACATGCGGAAACGAACAATCCGCAGTCTTGCCGAAGTCTACCAAGTAGCAACAACAAATCCATGGAGCGACACGGCTATCACCTTCAATGCCA
This sequence comes from Triticum aestivum, assembly GCF_018294505.1. Taxonomy (NCBI): domain Eukaryota; kingdom Viridiplantae; phylum Streptophyta; class Magnoliopsida; order Poales; family Poaceae; genus Triticum; species Triticum aestivum. Next base: position 299,245,264 of record NC_057801.1, read on the forward strand.
GCGACGAACCTAAATTCCGAACAGCTAGAGCACCAGCCGCATTGGTCCTCAGTCCGATAGTGGACGGCTTTCGTCTTACCAAGGTACTCATGGATGGCGGCAGCGGATTAAACCTCATCTACGAGGAAACCCTTCAAAAAATGGAAATTGACTGGAGCCGCATTGAGCGAAGCAGCACAACCTTCAGGGGAATAATCCCTAGTCGAGAAGTACGCTGCACAGGAAAAATCACACTAGATGTAGTGTTCGGCTCGCCGGACAATTATAGGTCCGAAGAGGTCACGTTCCAAGTGGCCCCATTCGGCAGCGGATATCACGCTTTGTTAGGGCGAGAGGCATTCACAATCTTCCAAGCTATACCCCATTACGGGTACATGAAGCTCAAAATGCCCGGACCCAATGGAATAATCACTCTCGCCAGTGATCCAGATACAGCACTCCGCGCTGAAAATAAGACAGCCGCACTGGCCCTAGAGGCATTATCCGAAGCCCTAGCGGCAGAGGAATTAACTGCGCTGCGCTCCACGGTGGATAGGGACGATGTGATACTCGATAAGAGGTCCAAGTCCACCTCTTTTAAACCAGCAGACGAAATAGTCAAATTTCAGGTCCATCCAACGGACCCCACAAAGACGGCATCCATTGGGGCACAATTAAATCCTGATGTAGAAGCCGCACTACGAGAATTCCTTCGGGAAAATTGGGACATTTTTGCCTGGCACCCTTCAGACATGCCAGGAATCCCACGCAGGCTGGCAGAGCACAGCCTAAATATCCTAAAAGGATTCAAGCCAGTCAAACAAGCTCTTCGGCGATTTTCCGAACCCAAAAGACAGGCAATGGGAGAGGAGCTAGCCAAACTCTTAGAAGCCGGATTCATCAGAGATATCAAACATCCGGACTGGCTAGCCAACCTGGTAATGGTACCAAAAAAGGACAAATCCTGGCGCCTCTGCGTCGATTTCAAAGACCTTAACAAGGCCTGTCCAAAGGACCCTTTCCCTCTCCCTCGCATCGACCAAATCATCGATGCTACCGCAGGGCACGATTCATTGTGCTTCCTCGATGCATACTCCGGATACCATCAAATCAAGATGGCGGAAAAAGACCAGGCCGCAACGGCATTCATTACTCCATATGGGCCATTCTGCTTCAACACAATGCCCTTCGGACTCAAAAACGCCGGCGCAACATATCAGCGCATGATTCAGACATGTCTGGCTACCCAGATAGGCAAAACAGTAGAGGCATACGTAGACGATGTGGTCGTCAAGACCAAACACGTCGAAACTCTAGTAGACGACTTGAGGGTGACATTTGACAACCTCCGAGCATATGACATTAAGCTCAACCCGGAAAAGTGTGTCTTCGGAGTACCAGCCGGAAAGCTTTTGGGCTTCATTGTATCCGGTAGAGGAATTGAAGCAAACCCAGCCAAGATCCGAGCTCTGTCACAATTGGATATCCCAAAAGACCTCAAGCAAATACAAAAACTAACTGGGTGCGTAGCGGCTCTAAGCCGCTTCATCTCCCGTTTGGGAGAAAAGGCTCTGCCCCTCTATCGCCTCCTCCGGCGCACCGAACACTTCGAATGGACGGATGCCGCCACGGCCGGACTCGAAGAAATCAAGGCCATACTGGCAACAAATCCGGTCCTGGCCGCGCCCAACCTGGGCGAACCTATGTTATTATATATCGCAGCAACACATCAAGTTGTCAGCGCGGTACTCGTCGTCGAACGAGAAACTGAAGGGCACAGATTCCCTCTTCAAAAACCAGTGTACTACGTATCCACTGTCTTAACTCCATGCAAGTCCCGGTACCCACATTATCAAAAGATAGCGTATGCGGTGTTCATGGCATCCCGGAAGCTGCGACACTACTTTCAAGAGTGTTCCATAACGGTGGCCTCCGAAGTACCTCTCAACGATATTATAAACAATCGCGACGCAACGGGCAGGATTGCAAAATGGGCCATTGAGCTCTTACCATTTGACATAACCTACAAACCACGGCGAGCTATAAAGTCGCAAGTCCTGGCTGACTTCGTCGCCGAATGGACCGAAGCCGAACTCCCTAAAGAGTACGGCGCGTACTCCAATTGGATCATGCATTTCGACGGATCCAAAATGTTGGCTGGCTTGGGGGCTGGCGTCGTCTTGACGTCCCCAACTGGAGACACAGTCCAATACGTACTTCAAATAATGTACATGGACTCCAACAACGCAGCCGAATACGAGGCCCTTCTACACGGCCTCCGGATGGCAATCTCCATGGGCATTCAACGCCTAGAGGTGCGCGGGGATTCAAACCTCGCAATATCCCAAGTAAATGGAGACTTTGACGCCAAAGATCCGAAAATGGCAGCTTACCGCAACGCCGTCCTAAAAATGTCAGCTCGGTTCGAAGGACTCGAATTCCATCATGTAGCCCGGGATAATAACCAGGCAGCAGACGTGTTAGCACGCATCGGCGCAAAACGTGACGCCGTCCCTCCAAACATCTTCCTGGAACGGCTCTTTAAGCCATCCGTATTATGGGAAGAGGAGTCCGGAAATAACAATCCGGAGCCAGCTGCATCACCTAACTCAGACAATTCTGACACGATCGGCGGCTCAGCCAATGAAATAACACCTTCAGCCCACGAAATAATGGCAGTAATTGCCCCGTGGACGGAACCATTCCTAGCCTACTTAATTAGGCAGGAACTTCCCGAAGACCAAAACGAGGCCCGCTGCATAGTTCGGCGATCTAAAGCCTACAAGGTCCATGAGGGAGAACTTTATAAGAAAAGCACAACCGGAGTCCTTCAAAGGTGTATCTCCGAAGAGGAGGGGCGAAATCTCCTGGCTGAAATTCACGCCGGACTCGGCGGGCACCACGCCGCAGCCCGGGCCCTTGTAGGCAAGGCCTTCCGTACAGGATTTTATTGGCCAACAGCCCGGGCAGATGCTCAGGACTTAGTCCAACGATGCGTCGGTTGCCAGCTCTTTGCTAATCAGAGCCACATGCCACCCACCGCCCTCAAAACTATACCCATCACCTGGCCGTTCGCGGTCTGGGGGCTTGACATGGTTGGACCCCTTAAAGGGGGAACCCACAAGCACAAATACTTATTGGTCATGGTGGACAAATTCACCAAATGGATTGAAGCCAAGCCGGTTAAAACGGCAGAATCCGGACCTGTGATAGACTTCATATCCGGGGTAGTACACCGTTTTGGCGTCCCCCACAGCATCATCACTGATAACGGCACGAATTTCACGGCCGACGAGGTTAAACTCTGGTGCAAAAACATGGGCATCAAGCTCAACTACGCTTCAGTCTATCACCCTCAAACTAACGGTCAAGTCGAGCGAGCAAATGGTCTAATCATGAGCGGCATCAAACCCAGACTAGTGCGGTCCCTCAAGGAATCTAACACGCACTGGGTAGAGGAGCTCGACTCCGTACTCTGGGGGCTGCGGACCACGCCAAACCGAACTACCGGATTCACACCATTTTTTATGGTGTACGGCGCAGAGGCAGTTCTGCCCTGCGATATAATTCATGACTCACCTCGCGTGTGCATGTACGAAGAAAGAGAAGCCGAGCTGGATCGGCAGGACAGTTTGGACGCCTTAGAGGAGGAGCGGGACGTGGCAAAAGCTCGTTCCGCATTTTATCAACAGCAGGCTCGAAGATATCAAAGCAGAGAAGTACGGGCCAAAGCTTACAATGTTGGCGAACTTGTTCTACGCCTGCCGGACAAGAAAAAGGACAAACTTAAGCCCAAGTGGGAAGGTCCCTTCATCATCGACCAAGTCCTGACCGGCGGAGCATACCGTCTACGTAACGCATCTGACAACCGACTCGAGCCGAACCCATGGAACGCAGCCCGTCTCCGAAGATTCTACGCCTAACGCCGGACTCAGAGTTCGTCTCACTCCTCCATCCACCTTTTTACATTTTGACTATCTCTTGTCCCCCTCCTTCTTCCCACTTTTTTTTCAATACCTCTGATAGGCTGATTTGTGAATTGTTCGCACACCTTCGATGTGCTCCTAGCACTCGTTATACCTGGGGGCTTCTTTAACAGAAGCTTATTTATACGGGCTTCATGCCCGACACATGTGTCATACTTCCGCATGTACCTTTTATTCGCCATTATATGCATCGATAGGACTTAAGTTTTGGCCAAGCTGGGTTGCCTGGCTCCTGTGCTTACCCCTACGTTCCCGATTGTTCGGCTAGGAGGTAAAGGGAGCACCTCTGCGATTGTTACTGCCGGGTCAGCCGGATGTGTACCTCAGACTAGGTGAAGCCGAAAGCTAGCGTTCTTAAGAGAATATTCGGTCGGTGACTTGAAAGATGATTTATTACTTACTTATTTATTTGCCCCCAGATGCTTTTTCTGCTATTTTCGCAGTCCGGACAAGCACTTTAGGGCATGCCTCCCAGGGAAAGGAACCCTTGACGGAACTATTCTCCCTGGAAGATGTTTCTTACTAACCATGTAATATAACATAGCTAGTTGGGCACTTGTCTGATAAAGCAATCATGACCCCGACGCCTTGTCTCCACGCATGCCCCGGTTCTTCTATAACCGTAAGGGTATTCGGACACACTCCGGACTGTTGGGTCCGGAGGTTGAAGCGAAAAGGTCCGCAAAGACAAACGATCTACAATCCGGCTAGAAGGCATTTTACATGTCATTTCAAATTACATCGTCAATGTTAGGACCCCGACTCGATGCCACATAGGTCTAGCATGTAACACCTCATATCACTTTGCGGCCTCACGCACGGTATTCCACGGGTGTCGCCTTACCTTTGCCCGGGACCGTTTGCGCCTTTTGGCACACGTATATGATAGTGTTGCTAGCATCCATATGATAAGGAGCCCGGGCTGACATGGCTAGTCGTAAACCCAAAGTGGCACAGACTTCCAGGGACAGGCATCCATGACCCAGCAACGAACGTGTCGGTCATCAGCAAGTGGGTCCGGGCTGTAGCACTGGGCTAGCAGGACTCCGGTAAACCGGGCTGTAGCGGGCTAACAGGACTCCGGTACTCAATGCGTGACATTTCCCCGAAGGGACAGACACATGAACGAAGAAGGACACATGCCGGCCAGCCTAAGTGTTCCAGAGTAGTAGCCAGCTACCATGGCTCAGTGGTAACACTAGGAGACTTTTCCCGGTAAGAGAGGCTACTAAGGATAAACAACTAGATAGTCAGGTCCCACACATACCAAGCTTTTCAATCATACACACAATATGCTCGATATGTGCAAATACAACAAGGCATCACAACATGACTCTACGACACAAGTACTTTATTTAAGGCTCAGAGAGCCATACATAACATACACATAGGTACGGGTCACACGACCCAGCATTCAAGTCATACAGTCATACAAACCAGCAGCGGAAGTAGCTTGTCTGGGTACAGACAACTAGTAAAATAAAAGAGGCTTGGAAAGCCTAGCTATACTACGTGGTCCTTCACAAGCTCAGGATCACCACCTGGGCCTTGGCGTACTCATTGATGTCAACGTCTACGAAGAACCCATCAGAAGGGGTTGCAGTGTCTTCTGTAAAAATGTAAATTATAGCAACATGAGTACAAAGGTACTCAGCAAGACATACATCAGATCCTACATACATGCACATTATCAAGAAGGGTTGGTGGAGTTGTTGCAGCAAGCCAGCTTTGACTCTTGGCTAGGCTATCCTACGAGACTCCAACTTGAAATGGTTTTGCGTACACGAGTCCACTACTCACCACTTCAATACACTACCGAGGATCCACCTCCGTCTTCCTACGGAAGAGCCATCCTCGGCACTCACACTTATCTTGAGGCTTTTAGTAGTTTCCATTTACTTGTCTATGAACTGTATAGGCAACCAAGTAGTCCTTTACCGCGGACGCGGCTATTCGAATAGATCATGATGACCCTGCAGGGGTGTACTTCTTCATACATGTTTCCACCACTTAGCGTCTGCACACGACATGTGCTCGGCAGACTTCAAGCGAAAGCCGACGTGGGTGTAGACCACGACCTACCTAAACACCTAAGTCTCTAGTCCAGGTTTATCCCCTATCCAGGTTCCATCCGCAGGGAGTCCGGCCGAGGTTTCCCATACGGCCCCGAACAATGTGAACAGTGTTCCCGAGATACCTAACGGGTATTCGGTACACCCGGCCACATACCTACCGCATCACAGCCCACCCCTACGGTCAGTGCTGTCCACGGCCTCCAGTAGGCTACAAACACCAGAAACTACTTACAACTCCTGGACAGAGAGCTAGGGTGAATAAGAAGTCGAGCGGGGTCATATTTCAGGGCCCAATGCATGGTAGTAGCTGTATCTTAAATCACACATACAGATCTCAGTGCTTAAGGTCGGCTTCAATGAAACAACCCACCATGTACTCCTACATGGCCTCTCATCGATACCTTTACCAAATCGTGTTCACCACACCACTCTCATTACCGACATAATCATTTCACTCTAGCCCATCACCCAGATGAACCAGACCTGACACGACTCTAAGCATAGCAGGCATAGCAAGGTAGGAACAACACATACATATGGCTCAATCAACTCCTACACATGCTAGTGGGTTTCATCTAGTTACTGTGGCAATGATAGGTCATGCAGAGGAAGTGGGTTCAACTACCGTAGCACACAGCAGTTTGAAACGCGTTGCCTTAATGTAGTAAAAGAGAGCAGGAGCGAGAACATGGGATTGTATCGATATGATCAAATGGTTGGTTGCTTGCCTGATGGTTCGATGCACTGATACGGTTCTTCGTTAGGGTAATCACGGTACTCCTCGGAGGCAGAACCTGCCGCAAGAACACCGATACACAACCATCACCAAACAATGTGCAACAATATGATGCATGCATGAAACATGGCAATATGAGTGTGTTGGGCTAATGCAACTAAGACCAGAAGGGTTTGAACCAATTTGAATCAAAGATTCAAATTTCAAACTCAAACATGGCCCTTTAAAGTGTTTTTCCTTGTTCTGCATTAAACATCAGGTTAACTTGTTTAATCATGCATGAAAATAGTACAGATGGATAGATTGGATTTTTCTGATCATTTTTCATATATAATTTGTCTGATTTGGAGTTACAGAATAAAAGTTATGAATTTTTGAAGTTTAAACTATATTCTGGAATTTCCTAAATTAGATTAAATCCAAAAAATCAATTACTGCGTCAGCCTGACGTCAGTGTGACGTCAGCAGGTCAACGGGACACGTCCGTGTCAAACCTGACGGTGGGTCCCGCGTGTCAGTGTGATTAATTAAACTAAAATTAATTTAAACTAATCCTAATTAGTTAACAGGGCTGGGCCCCACCTGTCATAGACTCAGGGGAGTCAACCAGGGCCCACCCGTGGTCAAACCCGGGTCGGCTGCACGGCGTTTAGCCGCCGGCGAGCCCGACGCGGCGGCGGAAGTGGTTTTTGCCGTTCCGGCAACCAAACGAGTCGCGGAGACCATCGGAGTGGAGCTGAGGACGAGCCGCAGCTCTTGGTGGAGTCCGTTGGGGTCGGGGTGGCCGGAGTTGGCGCCGGCGACGACTTTGGCGGCCACCGGAGTTCGGCCGAAGTCGAACTTGACGCAAGAGGGGTCGGTGAGGTGCGGGGAGTAGCTAGTTAGGTGCTACGTGACGCGGTGAGCATGATGGACACCATGGAGTGGCCGGAGGGTGACCGGGAGCACGTCGGCGACGAGCTCCACGGTGGTGAGTGCGGTTGAGCTCTGGGAGGTCGCTACACGGCTCGGGAGCAAGAAAAGAAGGGAGGGGAAGATGGCTAAGCTCACGGGGAGTTCGACGAAGCCCTTGGTGCGGCCGGGGACGGACCGGAGTGACGACGGCGTTGAAGGGGATCTCCGGCGACGGCGGTTCGGGCGAGGTCGTTGCGGTGGACTCGGGCGTTGTGAGCGCTCGGGGCTCGGCTTGCTCGATGAAGTGGACAGCGGCGGAGCTCCTGGACACAACGAGAGGACGCACGGGCGGCGGGGAGCGCGGCTACGACGTAGGCACGGCGGCGGTAGCGTCGGCCATGGCTGGGGGGCGCGAGGGGGAGGAGCTGGAGAGGAAAGGGGGTGTCTGGGGGATTCGGGGGAGAGAGGGAGGGCGATCCACGACGTCACCGGGCGAGGGGAGCGGCGAGGCGGCGAGCAGGTGCGTGGCACACGCTGCGGTCGCCGTCGGGCACCTGCCTGCCTGCCTGGCCGGCAAGCAGCTCGCTGGACGGCGCTGGGCTGGGCCGGCAGGTGGGCCGGGTGCTGGCGCCAGGTAAGTTTTTCTATTTTTCTCTGTTTTCCGTTTTTTAAATAGTTCTGCAACTTTGTTGAATTAATAAAAATACTTAGGCAACTCCTAAAATCACCAAACTACTCCTGGTCCATAGTTGGATTATTTCCAACATGAAACATTTTAGTTTGGAGATATTTGAGCATTTAAATATTTTCTATAATTTTAAATGCCCAAATTCAAATATTTATGATTTAATTCACAAACCCTAAGATGGCCTAGGAAAATGTGCATCACTTTTGGAAGAGGTTCTGAACCAAGACAAAAATGATGGGCATTTTAGAAGGGCATTTCAGGTTCATTGAAAAAGTTTTTGGTAAACCCTAATTGGTTTCAGAGGGGACTGGGGGTTCTGTCATCCCCATTTCAGGTTTCTGATGAAAGAATAAACATGATGCAACACTCTAACGCATGACTAGCTAGGGTGTGACAGTCAAACTGACTGATTGTACTCCTCTTCAATCCCATCTAACAGGTTGTCTAATTTATAGTCCTGTTGGGAATATTTCGCGGCCAGTTCTACTTGGCCGTACATCAAGCTCACAGGGATCTCCTTCCCATCAGGCCCCGCAGGTCCGACCTCGGCCATGTGGTTTGGGTCCGCCTTCAGGTACCGCGTCTTCACCATGGCCCAGGCCTCCCTAGCACCTTGACAGCAGGCCGATATTTTCCACAGACGGAGGCGTCGCCGTGCTCCCTGAAGCTTCTCAGCAAGCTCTCCAAGGCCCTCAGGTAGGGAGATGGAAGGCCGTAAAGCCTAAACGACGCCACTCATCGCCTGCCAAACACGTTCGAGAAGTTGAACTAGCTCGGGAAGTTGGTTACCCGTTGAACCAGGCATTTCCTCCGCAGGGCGACCTGTTAGCACACCTAAAGACACATTTCTGTCAATCAACTTCCTCGCCGAATTCTTCTTTTCAAAGGAATTTGCTCAAGCACGTACTACAAATGCCGCGACGAAGCCACTAATTCTCCTTCACGGAGCCAGACAGCTGGGCCCGAACACCTTTCAGATCTTCTCCTAGCTGGGTGTGGGCATCTTGGAGCTTGTTTCTCTCCTACTGCACCTTCATAAGCACCCTCTCGCTGGCCTTTAGCTGACGCAGTAGCTGTTGCTTGTCCGGATCTAGTCCGGCGCCCTCTGCAATATTATTGTCAGATTTACGCACACGCCGCACTTTGTTAACTACTTATCTTTTCGAAGTACGTATTACCAGCGGGGGTCTCTGTGGCTCCCCCTGTGGTGGCTAGTGCGGCCTCAAGTTGGGCCTTGTACTCTTGGAGCTCTTGGGACAGGTGGGTATTCTTCTCCGTAAGATCCTGCATAATAAATGATCCTCAAATCAGTTATTTTAACTATTTTAAGTCTCGGGGGCTACTAGCATATATAACTATTAAAATTACTTACCCGTATGTCCTTCACATACTGCTCCGCGGCTCTGGTTAAACCAGCTTGAGCAGCACGGAGGTGCGTGCTTCCCGCATAAAAGGCATTCAACGCCTCCGGGGAGAAACACGCGTCACAAAGAACTGTTCGGCGATGCCTCTGATTCATAGCACTCTCCACCTCAGACCGGGTGGCGGACAGCCTGTCGGCATCCTCCGTCGGAGGAGCATCCGGCTCTTGCCCTGTGTTCGCCTCCACTTCCGGACCACGCGATGGAGCGTGGCTGGCGGAGGCTTGATTGGCAACCTCTCCGGACACTGTCCGGCGAGCGCTCTTTCTCCTGGAAAAAGTTATGAGCGTTAATATACCTCATAGGGATCCTTCCCTTAAAAACAACGGTGCGCCGTACCGTTGCGGCGACGTTTCAATTTGCATCGCACTCCTCTTCCGCCTGCTGGGCCGAACTGACCCTTGCTGGTCAGCCACCGCAGGTTCGGCTTCCCACCTTAAAGGCACCTCCTACGATGCACCATCAGTATAGGATGGTCAGAATTGAGCACATATCAAATGATGGTGTCAAGACCTCGGTCGTAGTCACCTGGGAGGCCGGAATCAAACCGGGGTAGTCAGCCGTAATGGCGACTAGGGCATTGTCCATGCTAAGTTGGTGGAACACCCCATCAATCAGCTCCACCTTTATGTCTGGATCCTCTTCGGAGGTCGGATCAAGGGATCGTTTCGGATCCTCGGGCTGTGGAGTTAGGCTTCGTATGCCCTCCACGTCCCGGCGCAGCTCCTGCGCCGAAATCACAACGTAAAACACTTGACTTTGGAAGTATGGATCGGGTAGATAAACGTCCGCTTACCTAGATCCGAGGGTTATTCATGGAGAATCCGTTCAATGGATTCGTGCGGAGAAAGTCCTCCTCCTCCCCCTTGTACAAGCCGGACAGGATCTTTGCCAGATCGGCTGCCGAGCTCGGCCCTCTGCGGCCGTGACGGGTGGCGTCGTCTTCCCGGTTGAAATCCCACATAGGGTGGCCCCTATATTGGAGTGGCTGCACCCCTCGCATAATGCACGTGGCCATGATTCCAATCATGGTCAATCCGGAGTGGGCCAGTAACCTAATCCGGCCCATCAGATAATGGACGCTCCTATCATCCTCCCGTTGAGGGCTCCGCGGGTGCCAACTCAGGCGTTTCTTCAAGGGAGCATTGCTGAACTTCGGGAGGCCGATCTGAATTGGATCCGGCAGAGCGGCGTCCTCCATGTAGAACCATTCCGAAGGCCAGTCTTCGGACGCCTTCTTCGGGGTGCCGAATAGATATCCGGTCCCGGCGATGCGCCATATTTCGGCTCCGCCCACTTGATATATCGACCCCTCATAAGAACGGGGTACAAGGCAAAACAATCTCTTTCACAGCGCAAAATGGGGCTCGATGCCCAGGAACAGCTCGCAAAGAGCTACAAAGCCCGCGATGTGCAAAATGGAGGCAGGTGTGAGGTGGTGAAGCTGGAGTCCGTAGAACTCCAGGAGCCCCCGGAGAAACGGATGTATGGGAAATCTGAGCCCCCTTATTAGATAAGGGACGAAGCATACCCGCTCTCCTTTGGAAGGGTTGGGGACGCTCTCCGCCTGCTTTCCACCCTTGAAGGTGGCCAGTCCGGCTCGAACCGGAACCATGAAAGCTGGGGGAAGATATCCCTCGGTTTGGAGTGCCACTAGCTCGCTGTGTGGAACTGAGCATCTCCCCCAATCTCCTGGCTTAGGGCTGGGAGCGCGAGAGGAGCAGCCGCGTCGACTATCCATGATGGAATATTTTTGTCAGAAGCGCTTTCATGAGAACTTGCGAATGGAGGATGGTGTGAGCTGGATCTAGATCCTCGCCTCTCTTATTGGCGGCTCGTTCGCGCGGCTAGGGGTAAAATGTAAAAATACCCTAGCTTTTCGCATTCATACGACACGTGGAAGAAGGCCATTATTGGGTGTAGAAGCCAAGGAGCGCAACATTTATAAGGAAGCCGGACACTATTTGATAGGAACATGAAGTTTGAAGGAGAACCCGCCTTGCAACACCGAAGACTATATACACGCCGGACTCTTTGTCGCTGAAGCCCGGTTCGGGGGCTACGGAGGGAGTCCCGGACTAGGGGGTGTCCGGATAGCCGAACTATCATCATCGGCCGGACTCCAAGACTATGAAGATACCAGATTGAAGACTTCATCCCGTGTCCGGATGGGACTTTCCTTGGCGTGGAAGGCAAGGTTGGCGATACAGATATGTAGATCTCCTACCATTGTAACCGACTTTGTGTAACCCTAGCCCTCTCCGGTGTCTATATAAACCGGATGGCTTTAGTGCATAGGACGAACAACAATCATACCATAGGCTAGCTTCTAGGGTTTAGCCTCCTTGATCTCGTGGTAGATCCACTCTTGTAACACAAATCATCAATATTAATCAAGCAGGACGTAGGGTTTTACCTCCATCAAGAGGGCCCGAACCTGGGTAAAACATCGTGTCCCTTGTCTCCTGTTACCATCCGCCTAGACGCACAATTTGGGACCCCCTACCCGAGATCCGCCGGTTTTGACAACGACATCCCTCCTGAGTTCCTGCTCGGAAATGTTGAAGGAAATACTCTTAGCGGAGAATGCCGCGATGAGTGGAGCTGGGAAAGGAAAAACGATTTACCCAGTTTGGGTGATTGTACATGGAGTATCCATCCCGTGGTTTAATGTGTAGGAATTCTTCCTCTTCTCCTTTGTATAAATCGGACAATATCCTTGCCAGAGCGGTGGCGGAGTCCGGACCCTTACGGCCACAGCGGGTGGCATCATCCTCCCTATTGAAGTGCCACATGGGCTTCCCCCGGTATTGAAGCGGTTGCACCCCCCGTATTATGCATATTGCCATGACCTCCACTATCGTCATTCCGGACTTGACCAGCAACTTTATCCTGCTCATCAGGAAGTGCACTTCCTTGGTATCCTCCTCTTGAGGGCTTCGGGGGCGCCAGCTTAGAGGTGCCCTCGGTGGGGCGTCACTGAACTGGGGGAGACTTGTCCGGACTGGATCCGGAAGGGGAACATCATCAATGTAAAACCACTCCGAAGGCCAGTTCTCTGGTGCATTCTTGGGAGTGCCGGATAGGTATCTGGTCTCGGCAATGCGCCATACCTCGGCTCCGCCCACTTGACATAGGGATTCTCCCTGGTTGCGGGGGACAAGGCATAACAGTTTCTTCCATAACCCGAAGTGAGGCTCGCAGCCTAAAAATAGCTCGCAATTGGCAACGTACCCTACTATGTGTAGAATAGAGGCAGGGGTGAAGTTGTGTAACTGGAGGCCATAGAACTCCAGGAGCCCGCGAAGGGACGGGTGGATGGGAAATCCAACGCCCCGTAGCATATGCGGGATGAGGCATATTCACTCCTCTGGACAAGGACCATGAACGCCGGTGGGAGAAACCCTTGAGTTTGTAACTCTATCAAACGGCTATGAGGAACTAAACACTCTTCCCAATCCCATGGCTTGGGGCAAGGAGAGAGAGCAGAAGAGCTGCGACGACCGGCCATGTTGGAATGGTTTCTTCTGGAACGCTCTGTTGGATGTTTGCTCGAGGGGTGAGAGTGAGGTTTGGATCTGAGAATCCCCGTCTCTTCAAATAGATGGCCAGCCTGAAGGATTGAGGGTGGCGAATGCAAAAATGTCCCGGCTCCTCGCATTCGCTCGACACATGGAGATGGTCATTATTGAGGCACTGAAGCCGAGGAGCACAACATTGATGGGAAGCCGGTCACTATTCGTTGTAACAGGTACTTTGGAGTATTCGGAGAAGGAACCCGCCTTGCAATGCCGAAGACAAGACTGCGCGCCAGACTCATCGTCATTGAAGCCTGGTTCAGGGGCTACTGAGGGAGTCCTAGATTAGGGGGTATCCGGACAGCCGGACTGTATACATCATCCGGACTATTGAAGCGTGAAGATACAAGACTCAAGACTTCATCCCGTGTCCGGATGGGATTCTCCTTGGCGTGGAATGCAAGCTTGGTGATCCAGATATTATGTTCCATGCCTTGTAACCAACTCCATGTAAACCCTAGCCCTCTCTCTTGTCTATATAAACCGGAGAGGTTGGAACTTAGAAGGCCGATCACAATTACAATCATACCATCATAGGCTACTTCTTAGGGTTTAGCCTCTACGATCTCATGGTAGATCTATCTTGTACTACCCATATCTTCAATATTAATCAAGCAGGAAGTAGGGTTTTACCTCCATGGAGAGGGCCCGAACCTGGGTAAACAGCTGTGTCCCTTGCTTCCTGTTACCATCATCCTATATGCACAGATCGGGACCCCCTACCCGAGATCCGCCGGTTTTAACACCGACACCCACGAGGCCCTCTCTGTAGTCCTTCGAGTTGTTGCGCTCGCTGTGGCGCCGAGCATTGTCAACATGGTCAACAAACATGAGGATTCAGGAGATGACTTTATTTTGACTGGATGACAGTAGGGACCCACTAGGGCCATAGCCGTACGTATGCAAGTGCCTCCTTATTTTGTACAACTATAATTTTTTGGCTTCCTCCGGGTTTCCTGACATCACGGTCCCACACCATTATCAACCTATGTAGTCAATAAATGGGAGAATTGCACAACGAGAGGCCGACAATTGGGATCAAGCAGCTCGAGCAGTATTTGTTATTTTGAGGTGTGAACATTGTAGAATTTTTCTTGAGCGATGTTTTCGTTGTTGTTCAGAGAAGAGCAGGGTATTAACTGGGCGGGCTGTGGCCCATCTAGCCCGGGCCAGATATCCAGCCCATATATTAATATTTTTCAAGCTGAAAATGGCTAGCCTAGCTATACTTTCTTTTTTGAGGAATACCCAGGCAAGGTCAACTTGTTATTCTCCGCCCCGCTGGGCAGCAAATCTTTCCTAGGAGGGATACATTAGGCTTAATAGGGAAAAGGACTTTAAGAAATAATAAATGAGATGTAATTATAAAAATTGGGCAGTAACTATTAAAAATGCACCACACACGTAATTAGTTTATAAGATATTACTTTCGGATTTTGAAAATTTTAATTTTATTAATTGTTGCGTGCGCAATGTTTCATTGGATTTTTAAGTAATACAAATTTATATTGAAATTGTATTTAATCCAAGTAGAAATTACGGGATAAAAATATTTCAGATCCCCTGAAAATGTGGGAAATTTTATTGAATTATATTTTGAATGGTTGGTTGAAATTATTAATCATTGTCCTAGCTAGAAAATAGGTTGTACTTTTCTTAATGAAAAGTGAGTGTTGTTGGGGGTTGGATGAACATGACCCCGTGGTAGTAGAGGTCGTTGCCGCTGGATGAACATGACCTCGATCGAGCCGGCTGGGTGGGATGAAAAGGAGACCATGGAGGGCTGGTTGAACAGTGGCCGATGGTGGGCTGGATGAGTAGTAGCCCGTGGAGGGGTGATTGAGCAGTAGCCTGTGGATGAACAATAGCTGGTGTAGGCAGGAGGGAGACACCATCGATGAAAAGTCGCAGGTGGAGGCTGGAGGAGGTCGATGGTGGATGAACAATAGCCCTTGGAGGATGGAGCGAGGCAGTACATGGTGGACGAACAGTAGCCCGTGGAGTCCCGTTTTGATGTACGCTAGACCCCTCCCGATGAAAAGGACCCCGTTTCGACTGTAGGAGCTCAAAGAGAAGTCCAATCCTCCATTTTGCGGTCGGCCACACCCCTCCCAATAAATAGGACCCTGTTTCGACCGTAGGAGGTCTAAGAGAAGTCCTTTTCATTCGGTTTGCGGTATGCCACACCACTCCCGGTGAACAGGATCCTGTTTCGACCGTAGGCGGCCGAACAGAAGGTCGTTTCCTCCGTTCAGAGGTACGCCACTCCTTGTTTCGGATGTTCTGTCCAACCCGGTTGGCTCCCGATGAACACGACGCATTCCATTGCCTCCCGATGAACATGATGATGTACTTTCTCCATTCCAACCCAGCCGGTTGGCTGCCGATGAACAGGACACCGTCACTACTCTCCGCTGCCTCTCCACGTAAACTAGCCCTGGCCGTACGTATGTGTGAGTAGACGTTCGAGACCCCTCCCGTATGTACGTATGTGGTTGTATTTACTTTCTTGCACCCTGGCTGTACGTATGTGTACACGATATTGATGGGACTACGTGACATGCTATGTTTGCACCTCTACTACGACAGGTGCCCTTCCTTACACGGCCACGGTTCATCACTGCAACCTGTAGGCAGACCGATTGACCAGTATATACATACATGTTCGTGACCATAATGACAACGCATACACTTCGACCAGATGGGTCCCGACTATCAGGGAGGATAAGGAGGCACTCCATTGCCTGCGAAGTTATTGATGGCCGGTCCCAGCTGCCAGGGGGAGAATCATTTTTTTGCCCATAAAATGGATGCACTTCCTTGCGTGCGAAGATGTAGCTAGAGGGTCCCAGCTGTCAGGGGAAATGTTTTCTTCACGAAATACGTTGGGTCCCAGTAGACGGCGAGGCCTAGGGCGGGGACGATGCGGAGGCGGGGAAGACGCGGTGGTGGATTCCCACACAGAGAGCAGTACAAGGGTTGACTGGTTCGGCTGCGGTGTGAGGCTGCCGTCGCCGTAGAATAACAGGGGTTGTGGGTGAGTAGAGGGATGGTCTGGCCA
Source organism: Triticum aestivum (assembly GCF_018294505.1). NCBI lineage: Eukaryota > Viridiplantae > Streptophyta > Magnoliopsida > Poales > Poaceae > Triticum > Triticum aestivum. The sequence goes on from NC_057801.1 coordinate 299,261,682, forward strand.
AAGGTTAGCGTAGAGTGGGGAGATGAGGCCTACGAGGCAGCAGAGCCGGCCACGGGAGGCAGGAGCAGGCTGCACGACCGGCACTGGTTTGGGCGGCTGGAGCAAGAAGACTAGAGGTTAAAGAAGCACTAAAGTTGTTGGATGGACATCGTACGGTCACTGGAGCTAGAATCATTCATATTGGCTAAGTTGATAAAGCCCTCCGTCCACGTCAAGTTAGTAGGCACAAAAGTCAGCGTCCCACCATGGTGGGTCCCAGCTAGCAAGGGTAGTATTCTTTTTTGTGTGTTGACCACGCCGCGTCGAGCGCATCCAAGGTGGTGGACAACGACGAGGCCCGGACAGCAACGAGCCGAAGATGGGAAGACGTGGGAGTGGAGTCGCAGACAAAAAGGTGTACGAGGGTTAACTAGTTCTGGTGTGGCGTTGTTCGGCAGTCGGTGGAGAAGAACATGAGGTGTGGAGGGGTTGAGGGATGGCCTGGCTAGCGGTGAGGTAGCGCTTCAAAGCGAAGCGTGCTAAGCAGAGCTGGTACTAGCAGGAGGCGGGAGCAGGTGGTCCTGGTGGCGCTGGAGGAAGAAGACGAGAGATTGAAGATGGATGCCGGTCGTTGGATGTAAATCCAATGGCTATCGATGTCAGAATCATTTGTTTACTAAGTTGACAACAACTTGTGTTGGCTTCCACCTATTGGCCCACATTTCAGCCTCCAAAAATGTGGCACATATTCAACCCATTTTTCAGAATTTACAGTCCATTTGGTCTTTTTTTTAGAATTACAATCCATTTGCAGGGCTGGGTGAACAAATAATGTAGCGTCCATGTGGCCCTTTTTTTTAAAACTACAGCCCATTTTCACTTTCTCGACATACAAGAATTTGCTGGGTTGGCTGAAAAAATAATGTAGCGTCCATGCGGCCCATTTATTTTTTCCGAAAAAAATACCGCCCATTTGCACTTTCTCGAAATACATGATTTTGTTAGGCTGGTTCTAATTATAATTAATGATGGGTTGGGCGCAGCAATGTTATAAAAAAAGGGGCTAAGCGTTTTGTAGTAAATATATTTAAATAATAAGTGCTTTATTATTACATTGGTCCTTAAATCTTACCAAGCTTTTGTACCCAATTACTAGGATTTTCGTTGCCTTAATGTAAAAAATCCAGGATTTTATTAAAAATTAATTTTATAAGTTAATAAGACGTAGGATATTGTTTTGTTATATATGTAAGTATCTGTTAAATATATGTATACAATAACAATAATATATAATAACATATAAAATAAATAAATATATATAATATAGTTAGAAGGGAAACATAAGTTGGACTTGATATTCCTATTCTTATATAGAAAAATAGAACAGACTTCTATGTTTTCTTCAAAAAAAACATAAGTTGGGCTGCGGATGTTTCAGAAACCTAGGATGGGAGGTCCATAAGCCGGTCGATACATGGCGGCCCTCAAGAAAATATAAACCGGCATGTCATGGGATGCGCATCTTAAAAAGAAATCCTAGAAAGGGCATCCCACAACCCAGCTGATACTTGTTGGCCCACTAATAATAAATGATATCTGCCATCTCCCCAGCTTCGTTGTAAATTTATCTCCTTTAGTAACTACATTGAAGAAACCAAAAAATATAAACTATGTTGACAAACCCGTGGGCCCCAACGTCAGTACAGCATTAGGAGGAACTATTTTTTCAATGAGGCACTTGCTTGCGTACGGCCATAGACCTGGTGGGTCCCGACTATCCGCCTCTTCACGTACAGTCCTCTCCAGATTCCTCTGATTTGTTCAGCATGTTCACAATGGCAGACAGCGGCGCTTCGGCGAGCGCACAAAGGTGGAGGACGAGAATGAACCACCGGAGCCGGGGAAGGCATGGTACAATAGTGGTAGATGTTGTGCCTTATTTCTACCGAAACAACTGAACTAGCCCAGTTGCCAAGTGACACTACCCGCCTGCTGTTTCACCCCGGTTCGATTCCACCTAATGTAGTGAAATTATCTCCAGATTTTTTGCCTCTGCCATTCTTTACATGTGGTTACCCATTATCATCTATGCACACCACGTCCAACACTTGCCAAAACTTCGTCCCTCGTTTTCTCTATTTGTCGCACACTTGACATTGTGTGCGCCTTTTGAAAATAGTATATCTTTTTGATTGTGCATCATATTAAGATATGCTATGCATGAATGTTGATCCTCATAACCTTAACTGGCTGGTAGTTCCATTTTTGACCATGAATAAAACTTCCAACATGATTTTATCCCTGCTTGAAAAGGGCGTGTTAATATGAATGCTCTACCTATGAAACTTGCAGTTTCTTATCTGAAACTGAAACCTGTAGTTTCTTCTCTGAGAATCACACTGTCTACACTTTTATATGAAACTTCTCTTTTAAGTGCTAAAAATAGATCAGTAGAATTCATAAAATACTTCATATGCTCAATACTGCAGATCTGAAATTCAAAAGACATTCATATCTGAAAGTACTCTCGAAATACACAACATGAAACACAATTCAGAACCTGCAAATACTAACAATCCTAAGCTCCTCCTGACAATTCACAACCTGCCCAACTATTGGGTTGGGGGGGCAGTTGTCGTTGTCAAAACCGGCGGATCTCGGGTAGGGGGTCCCAATCTGTGCGTCAAGGCTGATGGTAATAGGAAGCAAGGGAGACAGATGTTTACCCAGGTTCGGGCCCTCTCGATGGAGGTAAAACCCTACTTCCGGCTTGATTAATATTGAAGATATGGGTAGTACAAGAGTAGATCTACCACAAGATCGTAGAGGCCAAACCCAAAGAGCTAGCCTATGATGGTATGATTGTAATTGTGATCGGCCTTGTAAGGACCAACCTCTCCGGTTTATATAGACAATGGAGAGGGCTAGGGTTTACATGGAGTCGCTTACAAGGAAGAAAACACAATATCCGGATCGCCAACCTTGTCTTCCACGTAGAGGAGAGTCCCATCCGGACACGGGCCGAAGTCTTAGGTCTTGTATAATCACGCTTCAATAGTCCGGACATTGTACACAGTCCGGCTATCCGGATACCCCCTAATCCAGGATTCCGTCACTAGCCCCTGAACCAGGCTTCAATGACAATTCGTCCGGCGTGCAGTATTGTCTTCGGCATTGCAAGGCGGGTTCCTTCTCCGAATACTCCAAAGTACATGTTACGAAGAATAGTGTCCGACCTCCAATCAATGATGTGCTCCTCGGCTTCAGTGCCTCAATAATGACCATCTCCACGTGTCGAGCGAATGCGAGGAGCCAAGGCATTTTTGCATTTGACACCCTCAATCCTCCGGGCTGACGCCTATTTGAAGGGATGGGGATTCTCAGATCCAAACCTCACTCTCCCTCCCTGAGATATCATCCAATAGAGCGCTCCGCGAAAAACCATTCCAACATGGCTGGCCGTCGCAGCTCTTCTTCTCGCCCTCCTTGTTCTAAGTCAGGGGATTGGGGAGAGTGTTCAGTCCCACATAGCCGTTTGATAGAGTTACAAAACCAAGGGTTTCTCCCACCGGCCTTCATGGTCCCTGTCCGAGCCGGAATAGCTACTTATGACGGAGGGGAACAAGTGGAGGGATCTCCAAATCCATCTCCAGAGGAGCATATATGTCTCATCCCACATTTTCTAAGGGGCGTCGGGTTTCCCATCCACCCGTTTCTTTGCGGGCTCCTGGAGTTCTACGGACTCCAGTTGCACAATCTTACCCCTGCCTCCATCCTACATATAGTGGGGTAACTCGCCCTTTGCGAGCTTTTTTTAGGTTGCGAACCTCACTTCAGATTATGGAGGAAGCTGTTCGGCCTTGTCCCCTGCACCCAGGGAGAATCCCTATGTCAAGTGGGTGGGGCTGAAGTGTGGCGCATTGCCGAGACCGGATACCTGTATGGCACTCCTAAGAAGGCACCCGAAAACTAGCCTTCAGAGTGGTTTTACATTGACGATGTTCCCCTTCCGGATCCAGTCCGGACAGGTCTCCCCAAGTTCAGTAACGCCCCACAGAGGGCACGCCTAAGTTGGCGCCCCCTGGGCCCTCAAGAAGAGGATACGAGGGAAATACAGTTCCTGATGAGCAGGATAAAGTTACTGGCCAAATCCGGACTGACGATAGTCGAGGTCATGGAAATATGCATAATGCGGGGAGTACAACCACTTCAATATCGGGGGAAGCCCATGTGGCACTTCAACGGGGATGATGACGCCACCCACTGCGGCCATAAGGGTCCAGACTCTGCCCCTGCTTTGGCAAGGATTTTGTCCGATTTATACAAAGGGGAAGAGGAGGAATTCCTTCGCATTAAACCGCGGGACGGATACTCTATGTACAACCCCCTAGAGTGGGTAAGTCACGATTCCTTTCCCTGTTTCACCTACCTTAGCGTTCTTCTGCTAAGATTTCCTGCATCGATGTTTCTGAGCAGGAACTGAGGAGGGCTATAGAAGGAATCTTCAACCCTCCCCGCAGCCAGAGGACCCCAGAAGGGCCCTGGATCCCAGACTAAAAGAAGATCCGGATATTACCGTGGAGCTTGTCAATGGGGTATTTTATCAAGCGAGCTGGGATGGTGCCTCAGTGGCCATTATGACCGACTATCCCGGACTGCTCCCTGTGTCGTGTGTAAGTCAAACTAAAAAACCCTATCCTCCGAAAAGGACTTCCTTCAGGTATTCTGCTTTACCCTTGAGGCTTCGTGCTGTTTGCAGAGACGACAGTCGGAGCACGGGGCTGAGCCCCTAGGGACTCGTCAGCCACAGGCGTCCGGATCGGGCAGGCTCAAGAGGAAGGTGGTGAGGGTTGACCCGCCCTGCGATTATAGTATTTGAAATATAACAGTGCCCTTTGCGTATGGCAGGAAGAGAAACAGCCGGACTATATCCGGGGATCCCGCCAATCACGCCTCCACCAGCCGGGTTCAAGAACCAATTTCGAGAGCAGAGGCGGACATGAGGCCATTTCCACCTAGTTCTCCGACAGAGGATGCGGATATGTTTTCGGCCATAAACTCCAAAGTGGAGAGTGCCATGAATCACCGGCGCCAGAGGGCCGTGCTTCGGAACAACATCTTTTTCGAAGAGGCATTTAACGCCTTCAATTCGGCAGACGCATATGTCCGAGCTGCTCATGGCGGGCTTGCCCGAGCGACGAACTAGTATACCAAAGATATACGGGTAAGTAGCTTTGATAAGTATGTATAACAGTAGCCTCCGAGACTTGAAATAGATGGAACAACTGTTTCAAGGATCAATTTATGCATAGGTCCTTGTAAATAAGAATGAACAATTGGCTCGGTAGCTGGAGGAATGTAAGGCCTAGCGGATGGACGCGGTTGCCAAGTTAGAGGAATCCCAGAAGGCCTCCTCTAGTAACATTGGTCGCAATTGTACGCAGATGTACCAGTTAGTAAATGGTTGGTATGACTATTCTAACACAAAATTTTGCAGACAATTCCGGGGTGAATCCGGAGAGCATAACGGATGACGACTCGCATCTCAAAATGCAGCTAAAGGCTGGCGAGTGCATCCTTACGCAAGTGAAGCAAGAGAAGAACAATCTTCAAGATGCCAATATTCGGCTGGACGTGGAATTAAAAGACGTTCGTTCTCAACTGGCGGACTCCGTGAAGGAGAACAAAAGGCTTCGACGCGGCATTTATGGTGAGTGCCCTAATGAACTGTATGATAGTTCGGCGAGGAAGTATTTTGAAAGAATTTTGCTTGCAGGAATGTTGATGGGTCGCCCTGAAGAGGAGATGCCCTCATCTGCAAGTGATTTACTGCAAGAACTTTCACAGTTGCACGAGCGAGCTCGGCGGGTGATGCACGGCGTTGCTCAGGCCTTGTGGCCATCAAGTCTCCTGCCGAATGGCATGGGGGAGCTTGCGGACCTGCTTCGAGGAGCCCGGCGGCGCTTTCGTCTGTGGAAGATATCAGCATGCCGACAAGGTGCAAGAGAAGCCTGGGCAATGGTGAAGATGCGCTACACCAAGCTGGACCCGAACCATATGGCCGAAGTAGGACCGGCGGGGCCCGATGGGCAAGAAATTCCCGTAAGTCTGGTATAGGACCAGGTAGCGTTAGCCGCTAAGTATTCTCAACAGGATTGTAAGCTAGATAGCCTGTTAGATGGTATATAGGAGGAATATAGTCAGTCCAAGTGACTGTGTAATTTAATGGGCATAAGTAGCCCCTAGCCGGATTGAAATTATTTCTCATGGCAGACCTTTTCGCGTCAGCCCCCGGATCCTACAGTCCGGGGTGTGTCCGAATACCCGCTCAGTTATATAAAACCGGGGTATGCGTGGAGACCAGGCATAGGGGTCATAAGTGCTTGAACAGACAAGTACCCAACTAGTTATGTTATATTACATGGATAGTAATAAACATCTTCCAGGGAGAATAGTTCATTTAGGGGTTCCTTTCCCCGGGTATGCATGCGGTAATGCACATGTCCGGACTAGGAACGATGGCGCAGGATACAAGACTTCTGGGGTTTTATGTTGTAATAAACTAATGCGTCTTTTGTTCACCGATCGAATATTCTCTTAAGGAAACTAGCTTTCTGCTTCACCCAGTCTGAGGTACACATCCGGCTGAACCGGCAGTAACAATCGCAGAGGTGCTCCCCTTATGCCCTAGCCGAATTACCAGGAACGTAGGGCATAAACACAAGAGCCAGGCAACCCAGCTTGGCCACATCTTAAGTCATATTGATGCATATAACGGTGAAGAAAAGGGACATATGAAAAAAAAAGAACTCATATGTGACGGACAAAAAGCCTTTTGCGTGATTATTTTTAGCTTCCGTAGAGGAAGCCCCCAGGTATTGCTTACACACATAGTGTGGCCGGAGTAATCCGGGAGTCCGCACTGTATTAAGTGTGAAGAGAAAAAAGGTCGAGAAAGGAAAAGTGGGGTGGAGCATAAGTAAAAGGGAGGGAGTAAGGAGACGAACACTGAGTTCGGCGTTAGGCGTAGAATCTCCGGAGTCTGGCCGCGTTCCATGGATTCGGCTCGAGTCTGTTATCGGATGCATTACGTAAGCAGTACGCTCCTCCGGTGAGAACTTTGTCAATGACCAAGGGACCTTCCCACTTGGGTTTGAGTTTGTCCTTCTTCTTCTCCGGTAGGCGTAGAACGAGCTCGCAATATTGTAAGTTTTGGCCCGCACTTCTCTGCTTTGATATCGTCGAGCCTGCTGCTGATAGAATGTGGAACGGGCTTTTGTGACATCGCGTTCCTCCTCCAAGGCATCCAACTTGTCCTGCCGATCTAACTCGGCTTCCTTCCCTTCGTACATGCGTACGTGTGGCGAATCATGTATTATGTCGCAGGGTAGTACTGCCTTCGCGCTGTATACCATAAAAAATGGTGTATATCCGGTAGTGCGATTCGGCGTGGTTCGCAACCCCCAGAGTACGGAGTCGAGCTCTTCGACCCAGTGCGTATCCGACTCTGTCAAGGATCGCACTAGTCTAGGTTTGTTGCTGCTCATGATGAGACCATTTGCCCGCTCTACCTGGCCGTTTGTTTGCGGATGATAGAAGGAAGCGTAATCAAGCTTAATGCCCATTTTTCCGCACAAAGTTTTCACTTCATCGGTTGTGAAATTTGAGCCATTATCAGTTATGATGCAGTGGGAGACACCGTAGCGGTGTACGACCTTGGATATGAAGTCTATTACTGGTCCGAATTCGGCCGTTTTGACTGGTTTGGCGTCTATCCATTTGGTTAACTTGTCCACCATGACCAATAAGTATTTTTTCTTATGGCTTCCCCCTTTAAGAGGTCCGACCATATCCAGCCCCCAGACCGCAAAGGGCCAAGTTATGGGGATTGTTCGGAGAGCGATAGGGGGTATATGACTCTGATTGGCGAAGAGCTAGCAACCGACGCAATGTTGGACAAGGTCCGTGCGTCTGCTCGGCCCGTCGGCCAGTAGAAGCCTGTGCGGAAGGCATTGCTGACTAGTGCTCGAGCCGCGGCGTGGTGGCCGCCCAGTCCAGCGTGGATTTTAGCCAAGAGCTGCCGCCCTTCCTATTCGGAGATGCATCTTTGGAGCACTCCGGTAAGCTTTAGAACGCCGGACTATGCAGCGTGCTTCGTTTTGGTCTTCGGGGAGCTCCTGCCTATTTAGGTAGGCCAAGAAAGGCTCAGTCCACGGGGCGATTACGGCCATGATTTCGTGGTCCGAAGATGTTATTTCGGTGGCAGAGCCTCCGATTGTGTCTGATGGTTCGGGATCTGGGGGTATGTTCAGATCCGTGCTAGTATTTCCGGACTCCCCTTCCCATGCCATGGATGGTTTGAACAACCTTTCCAGGAATATGTTAGCTGGGACAGGGTCGCGTTTGGTGCCAACGTGGGCGAGGATGTCCGCCGCTTGATTGTTTTCTCGAGCCACATGGAGGAATTCGAGCCCCTCGAACCGAGCTGACATTTTGAGGACGACATTATGGTAGGCCGCCATTTTCGGATCGTTGGCATCAAAGTCCCCGTTTATTTGTGATATTGCGAGGTTCGAATCCCCACGCACTTCCAGGCGTTGAATGCCCATAGAGACTGCCATCCGAAGACCATGCAACTGGGCCTCATATTCGGCTGCATTGTTGGAGTCTGTGTATAATATTTGAAGGACGTACTGGACCGTGTCTCCGGTGGGAGACGTCACGACTACCCCTGCTCCCAATCCGGCCAGCATTTTAGAGCCGTCGAAGTGCATGATCCAATTTGAGTATGTGTCATACTCTTTAGGGAGTTCGGCTTCTGTCCACTCGGCGACAAAGTCGGCCAGTACTTGCGACTTAATGGATCATCGTGGTTTGTATATTATGTCGAACGGAAGGAGCTCGATAGCCCATTTAGCATTCCGACCCATAGCATCGCGGTTATTTATTATGTCGTTGAGTGGTACTTCGGAGGCCACCGTAATCGAACACTCTTGAAAGTAGTGTTGCAGCTTCCGAGATGCCATGAAGACCGTGTATGCTATTTTTTTGATAGTGTGAGTATCGGGATTTGCATGGGGTGAGGACCATGGATACGTAATAAACCGGCTTTTGAAGCGGGAATTTGTATCCGTCCACCTCTCATTCGACAATGAGCACCGCGCTTACCACTTGATGTGTTGCCGCTATGTATAGTAGCATAGGCTCGCTGATATTTGGCGCTGTTAGGACTGGATTACTGGCCAGTAAGGTCTTTATTTCATCGAGTCCGGCCACAGCTGCATCCGTCCATACGAAGTGTTTGGTGCACCGAAGGAGGAAGGTAAAGAGGCAATGCCTTTTCTCCTAACTTGGAGATAAAGCGGCTCAAAGCGGCCACGCATCCAGCTAGTTTTCTGGATGTGCTTGAGGTCTGTTGGTATAGCCAACTACGACAGAGCTCGGATTTTTGCAGGATTCGCTTCAATTCCTCTATTGGAAACAATGAAGCCAAGCAGTTTCCCCGAGGGGACGCCGAAAACGCATTTTTCCGGATTCAACTTGATGTCGTATGTCCAGAGGTTAACGAATGTAAGCCTCAAGTCGTCTATTAGGGTTTCGACGTGTCTTGTTTTTATGACCACATCGTCCACGTATGCCTCCATTGTTTTGCCGATTTGTTTTTCTAGGCATGTTTGAATAAGGCGTTGATAGGTTGCGCCGGCGTTCTTAAGCCGAAAGGCATAGTGCTGAAGCAAAAAGGGCCATATGGCGTTATGAAAGCTGTTGCAGCTTGGTCAGACTCTGCCATCTTTATTTGATGGTATCCAGAGTATGCATCGAGAAAACACAGCGAGTCGTGTCCAGCTGTGGCATCGATGATTTGATTGATGCGAGGGAGGGGAAAGGGATCCTTGGGGCAAGCCTTGTTGAGGTCTTTGAAGTCGACGCATAGGCGCAAGGATTTTTCCTTCGTTGGTACCATTACCAAACTTGCTAGCCAATCCAGATGTTTAATATCTCTGATGAATCCGGCTACAAGTAGCTTGGCTAGCTCTTCCCCCATTGCTTGTCATTTGGGCTCTGAGAATCGCCTTAGGGTCTGTTTGACAGGTTTGTATCCCTTTAGTATGTTAAGGCTATGCTCGGCAAGTCCACGCGGGATGCCCGGCATGTCCGATGGGTGCCAGGCGAAAATATCCCAATTCTCGCGTAAAAAGTCTCATAGTGCGGCGTCTATTATGGGGCTCAACGGTGTCCCGATGGAAGCTGTCTTCGTGGGGTCCGTTGGATGGACTTGGAATTTGACTATTTCGTCTGCGCGTTTAAATGAGGTGGACTTGGGTCGCTTGTCGAGTATCACGTCGTCCTGTCCACAGTGGCCCGTAGCGTTGTTAATTCTTCGGCTACTAGGGCTTCGGATAATGCTTCCAAGGCCAGTGCTACATTTTTGTTTTCGGCGCAGAGTGTGACGTCCGGATCACTGGCTAGAGTGATGATTCCATTGGGCCTGGGCATTTTAGTCTTCATGTACCCGTAAGGGGGTATGGCTTGAAAGCTCGTAAATGCGTCCCGCCCTAAAAGGGCGTGGTATCCGCTGCTAAAAGGAGCCACTTGGAAGGTGATTTCTTCAGACTTGTAATTTTCTGGGGTGCCGAATACCACATCGAGTGTGATTTTTCCCGTACACCGCGCTTCCTGACTAGGGATGATTCCCCTGAAGGTGGTGCCGGTTTTCTCAATGTGGCCTTTATCAATTTTCATTTTGTTGAGCGTTTCTTAAATAGATCAAGTTCAATCCACTTCCGCCGTCCAAGAGTACCTTGGCGAGCCGGAAGCCGTCCATGATTGGGCTAAGGACCAGAGCGGCAGGTGGCCGGACAGCCTGGAATCGAGGCTCATCACTGGCATTCAAAGTTATAGCAGTGTCGTTCTAGGGGTTTATCTTGGCCACATGGCAAGTTTCAGTGGGGCTTCGATGAGCTCGCTTGCGCCTATTGTTTGAGGCGAAAGTCTCGAAGACAGTCAATACCGCATTGTGTTCGTTGGCGGGATGTTGTTCTGCTTTATGGCTTGCAAGAAGATCCTCACCACTTTTTGTAACCTGCCGGAGTATCCAACATGCTCTAAGGCTATGAGTTGGTGTCGTGTCCGGAGTGCTGTGGAGTTTACATGGTACATTGAGCCATTCTTTCAATACGGATCCCCGCCCTGGGGTGTGCTTTGGTCTCTTGGGGACAGGATCGGCCGACTTACGGGAGTTTGCCCGTTTAGTTCGGACAAAGGTCTTGGTGAGAATCGTACTGTCCCAAAATTCTGTTTGGGTTTTCCAGGCGCTTTCCATCACATAGTATTTCTGTACTATAATTGCCAAATCCGCGAAGCGTACTATATAGCATTAAGGAGTCCTTTGTTTGTGAAGTTTTTGCAGAAGAGTAAGACTATATTCTCCTCGCGGCAGTCCTTGACATTGTTAAGCACAAGGAGGAATCTGGCCCAGTTGCGATGTACAGTCTCCTGGGGCTCCTGCCTGATGTGGGAGAGGCGGTTTAAGTACTGGTGGGTGTCGTTAGCTGAATCCGGATTCTGACCCGATCTAACACCCAGGGGTGTGGGAGGCTCCGAGCCTGACAGCTCGGGATCCGGGGTGTCGCCCAATTTCTTCGGCCCAATGCCCGACTCTAAGTCTGGGACCTCGGTCATGTCTTCCTTTGAGCAGGTCTTCGGCTCAGGGAGTTCGGTGATCCGGACACAACTCATCCTCAAAGTCGAGGCACGGTCCGTGTGAGGTTCCTCCACTACCGCTATCTCATGGGTGGCCGGCGGGGATCTGATGTCACTTTGGTCGAGTCTAAGCCCGATCTGGTCGTAGTCCGTAGCGACTCCCAAAGCGGCGATGCGATCCAAGAGCTCATTGAGGGAGGAGAGCTCCATCGGATCTATCTGTTCGGCGAGTTCCGAACTGACATGAAGGTTATGATTGATGACCCGAGAGGCCATCATCGGCGCTACCACCGATGGGGTGGCCATGATAAAGCCGCCAAGTCGGAGAGTTTGGCCTACAGCCAGAGCCATCGAGCCCTGCAGTGACGACACAGAGGAACTCTCAATGAAAGCACCAATGTCGGTGTCAAAACCGGCGGATCTCGGGTAGGGGGTCCCGATCTGTGCATCAAGGCTAATTGTAACAGGAAGCATGGGACACAGATGTTTACCCAGGTTCAGGCCCTCTCGATGGAGGTAAAACCCTACTTCCTACTTGATTAATATTGAAGATATGGGTAGTACAAGAGTAGATCTACCACGATATCGTAGAGGCCAAACCCTAAGAGCTAGCCTATGATGGTATGATTGTAATTGTGATCGGCCTTCTAAGGACCAACCTCTCCAGTTTATATACACATCAAAGAGGGCTAGGGTTTACATGGAGTCGGTTACAAGGAAGGATACACAATATCCGGATCGCCAGGCTTGTCTTCCACGCAAAGGAGAGTCCCATCCGGACACGGGCCGAAGTCTTGGGTCTTGTATCATCACGCTTCAATAGTCCGGACGTTGTACATAGTCTGGCTATCCGGATACCCCCTAATCCAGGACTCCCTCAGCAGTCCCCACCTATTCCTCGGAGGTAGACAGCCGCCCCATGAGGCGATGTGAACGGCGAAGGAGAGGATGGCGTGGAAGCATCGTCGGGCCAACTGCTTTTCTCCTCTTGTATTTGGGTTTGGTCAAAGAAGACTTGACCGGCCCGCTCTGGCATGACACCCTCAAAAAGGTACCATGTAGATGCTCGATCCTTCACTCTCTTGTGGATGCTCCATCTTGGATCGATACTACCACCACCGCTGCCTCATGATCGGATTCGGTGAATCTGTTTGCTCCATGGCCTAGAGGAGTAGCATCGCCTTTTCGCTTCGGGAGGTATCATCGCCTTTTCGCTTTGTTGCAGATATTTGGCCATGGATGTTGCTGTCACCGCTAGGTGTTCCTTGTTGTCAAACAAGTACTGTATCTCCAAAATCCTAGCTAGCTTCACAGGTTTGCCGTCTGCAATCCGCATGTATCAGTGGTACTCCTCCATCGATCTACTTCTCCACAGCACCTTCACTCGCCGGCGGTAGTTTTTGAATGGAAGAGTAGAGGAGCGGCGCTAGTTTTGGATTAGAACGGGAGAGGCTTTTGGATTGGAAGAGGAGAGGTGGGGCGGTGGTTTTGAAACAGAAGAGGAGAGGAGCGGCGCTGGATTTAGATTGGAATAGGAGAGGAGCGGCGGTGGTTTAAGTACTTTTTTGTTTTGTGTATTTTGGGTCAAAGTTTGACCATGTAATGTATTTGAAGCAAAATGTGAATGTATATCTCAAAAACTTGTATCGCTTGGTTCAGATGTGAATGTACTTTCAAATTATATTATTTTTGCAACGTATAACATAGTCTACAAATAAAAAAAATAGATTGGTTCTTGTTTTAGAAAAGAGTACTCCTTAGAAAAGTGCCAATATAAGCTACCACTATTTGGTTAGAGCATTTGCTGCCAAGGAAGATTCATCCACAGAGAGCGCCACACATCCCACTGGTGGTGGTGGATGCCAATGCTTACATGGAGCATGGTTGGTATCGGGAATTTTTACTTGGCACACCTCGCACTCTGCATATATGTTGGTTCCATTCGTACATTTGTGCAGTTTCACAAAAATGCAGCTAAATAACCCTATATGCACAGATAATGAAAAAGTGTGATTACATTACAGTGGCACTAGTTGATGAAACATACACTAATAAATACAATAAATTATTGTGATAGTATCATAGTATGCCATGTTGTGACGGCGAGATGGGCCCTGCGACGCCTCATACGGTAGGCCTCATATTAGAAATCGACCCAATTCTCCCTGATACACCTTCTACCAATGATGAACATCAGTGTACAGCGATAGTACAAGGAGGGGCCTTGAGACATTCCAATCTCTATTTTTGTGCAGATCAACTAAAATTAAGCACCCCAGTTTGCAGAAACACTTAAACATTAACAATGGGACTACTTGATGAAACATATACTAACAAAGAGAAGCACTTTCTTTATCTACATTGAAAATGAAATGATAGAGAGGACACTCGCTCTATTTTAACTGTACTTTTAATTCATTTTTATCAGTGGAGCTAGGGTCAAGTAGGTGGCAAGCGAGGTGTACCGTGCATCGCAAGGATAGAGGGCGGGGGTGCTTATACAGGGATGCTGAAGCTTGCTCTTCCAGTCCCTATCTTCCCCCCTGATGTTTTGGTGGTAGGATTTGGGTTGTAATCCAAACTTGGTCGAGTTGGTGTTGCATCCCCCAACCTGCCTAGCTTATGTGGAGAACTTGTCTCATGCTAGTACTCACTCCATTCTAGTAGTAGTTGCATAACTACTCGCTTACAGTGAGATGTTGTTGGATAATGGTTCTGTATGGTTGGGTTTCTTTAATGAAATCGGAGGAAACCCCCTCTTTCGATATATAAAAAAATCAATGGCACTAGCGGTTCCCAAACATTGCCTCAAATTAATAGTGCCACTAGATTAAGTTGCAAAACAATAATATTCTTGAGGCCTTGCTCCATGGCGCAATCCATGGATAAAAATTACAATGGAAATTCGAGGGCGAGGCTTTTTCCACACGCTAGGCAAGGCAATTCCGCCTAGTCGGTTCGACAAAGAGGCGAGAAGATGAGGGATTAGGATGCTACAAACGTAGGGCTGTGTGATTTGACGGTGAGTTACTGCTGGATAGGTGGGGCCCTGTGATTTGATTTGTCATTATAATTTTAACTGTGGAGCTACGACCAGCGTGAGTCTCCCGATTCCTGACCACCTCCATGGTATACAGGTGCCAAGTACTTTACTCCTTACTCCTTTTGGCATATGCAATAAATACTACTCCCTCTCTCTCAGTTTACAAGGTGTGTGTGTACCCCTAGGTTGTCAATTTGACAAACCTAATATAAGTCATATATAGTATTACGAAAAACATACCATTATGAACTTTAGGTGTTCTATTTTCAAATGGTATAATTTTTGTGTTATATAGTTTATATTATGGTGATAATATTGACAATCTAGGTATACGTCCGTGACTTGTAAACTGAAATGGATGGAGTATGAAGAAAGAGATAGAGAGAAGTAAAAAACATTACTCTTATAGCCAACCTTATAGCTAACCTTGTTGTATGAGTGACTAAGTGATGACTATTTATGACAAGCCAACATTAGATAGCCTAACGAACCTGGATGGAGGAAGTAGTTTCATGCATGCAAATTAGGCAAAAAATGCTTATTTATAGCAGTCTGAAGTTTCAAAGGATGCGACCACATGAGCGAGGGGACGGTCGTGGTAGGCGCGACCATGATATGGCTGCTGACAGCCCTTGGATCTGAGATCGAACGGTGGCATGCTAAGTTGCTAAAAAATTGTAGAATAACCCTCCAGGATACGATATTCATCTATAGGACTAGAATCACGCCATGCAACTATTCGATCTCAGATCCAAGGGCTCTTCGAAGCTCGTATCATGGGAGCATGGAAAGCCCTGCCATTTGGATGCCCT
Organism: Triticum aestivum; assembly: GCF_018294505.1. Classification (NCBI taxonomy): domain Eukaryota; kingdom Viridiplantae; phylum Streptophyta; class Magnoliopsida; order Poales; family Poaceae; genus Triticum; species Triticum aestivum. The sequence goes on from NC_057801.1 coordinate 299,277,219, forward strand.
AGTGAGCATTTTTACAATCGCAAAACCGCTAGCAGTTCGCTCTTACTCGTCCCAGGCCGTCCTTTAACATTACCGAAGCTTGCTCCTAATCATCCCGTCCTTTCACATTACAGCAGTTCCACTAATCCTAACCCTCCTCCCAAATCCATGGCGTCCCAAATCTCCATGATCGGCGGTGAGTACAAGGTTAGAACCATCACTAGAGATGAGTTCAACATCATCTACACCCGTTCTTCCGCGATGATGAAAGGATTCCTTGCTCCCTTCATACGGATGTTCAAAAACTCAAAGGCAGAGTGGGTCGCTGGGCTAGATGTTGAGTAAACCACAGTCCTGGGAAAAGAGAAGAATCTAAAGGAGGAGAGAAGAAGAAGCCCGACATGATCCATGTTTGTGTGCATAACTTGTGCTTCGTCTACCACATATGACATGCCGACGTTGAGTGCGAAAAATTTAAGAACTTCCTCGGGGGCGGCAAAGTCAAATTCATTTCTGTAGACTTTACGAACGACATATAAGTCTTGGGTCGGATAGGCCTTGTTGTAGGCCAGCCCTTTGACCTCCAGAGGAATGGTCTGGTGTCCTCCTGTTAGCCTTCAATGCTGACCCTGGTAGCATCCATGGTTGATCCTTCATACGGTAAACTGACGAAACCTCTGCACAAGTTTCATCTTGCAGGGAAGTGGAACGTATTAGATAGAGAGCACACCAATTATGCTGCAATGGATGCCTACCTTTGTTTCAATATCTACGAGGGTTGGATGAAGGGCGAGAGCTAAGTGTGCGGTTAAAGCAAAGAAGTATCGGTCAAGAGGAAGAGGGACAAGGACGAAGTCGAGCACGTGGACGAGGAGTCCGAGTAAGGTGGCAGTGTCGTTGCTCATGGTGGTTGTAATGCCGTGTCTACCGGATTAGTTGCTTAGTTTAATTTCAGGGTGCTTCATTTTATTTGAGGGGTGTGTTCTGCTGAGCCCCCAGCAAAACTATGTAACGTACATACTAGTATTTTTTATAGTTCTTCTTGTAGTCGGTAGTACTACCACTTGTTTCTTCACATTATATACGTACCATATATATGGACCACATCATATAGCCAGCAGTTTAGTTGTCAACAAATTTGGGGTGCTTAGTTTTATTTGAGGGTAGTGTTCTGCTGGAAACCATTATTGTGACTCAAATATCTTTTGCCATGTTATAATGTCATAAATACCTATGGACCAACATGCCATCTCTCCCTCTATCTCACTACATTACAATAAAGTGGGGCCTACTTGATCCCAACGTCGTTCTAATTTTCCTGTAAAATTATTCGCTTGGTTACTCCTGACAAGCAGGGACACACTTATCATTGTGAGATAGAGAGAATCAACATGTGGTTGTAGGCTTATGTTTGTCATATAACGTGTTCAGTTGGTTTGACGTGAAAAATAACAATGTCTAATGTAATTTTCGAGCAAACATCTAATAGAACGATGGCATTTTTGAGATATCTAATTACATTTTTGAGCAAGCATCTCACAGATCGATGGCATTTTTGAGTAGTTGTAACTTCTAATGGGAAAAACAAGTAGTGAGGCACAACTAGTGGCATAACTAATAAAAACCCAAGAATTAAATAGGTATGCTAATTTCTTTAATAGAACCCCATCTAAGCATGTACTAGCTTTTTTAATAGTACTATATGCATAATTTGGTGACGACCACTCTCTATATGTACCACCTTTTTCTTTAATTTCATCTTGTTAGTTTTGCCCAATGGCGCAATCCATCGATACTACTACTAGACAAAAGTATATATCTAAAAGGCTAGAGGGAGCGGCAGTCTCGCTTTCACGAGGGGTGAGGGACTTTGTGATTTGATGGCTCATTACTGCAAGAAGGCGGGGCCTTGTGATTTAACTGCTCGTATAAATGTTGCCGGCGACCTGAGGAGGAGCAAAGAACCGTGATGTGGTGATAAAAATTGATATAATTTGCTAGTCATCAATCCCATGGCGCCGCTCGTCGTTAGAATTTTTCTATTCATGCCTCGTAGAGAACGTGACACGTGCGGTGAAACACCCGAAGCAAAAGAAGAAACACGGGAGAAAAATAAGAAGGAAGATTACCCCCCCCCCCCGCGCGCAAAAAAAGAAGGAAGACGCACACACAAAGTCTAGGGCGCTGCTCTCTACTACATGAAGGGTTGCTGGCCGTGGAGTCATAACTGCTTCTTCATCGCCTCCACGACCTCTAGCTACTCGCACATCTCCTCCGCCATCTTCTTCATTTTGTCCGTGACATGGGATTTCTCGACGCGAGGCTTCATCATCTCTTCCACGGCCGCATTACGTACCTTGAGAGTAGTCGGGTCCTCGATGGAGAGCTTTGCCAACTCCTCCTTCTATTCCATGACGAGGGTGTGCAATATCTTCAGCGAGGTACTACTCTTCTCATGCAGCTTTTTCCATCCGGTGTTCTCCTCCTTCACCAGGTCGAGCTCGTGGCGGAGCTTCACATTGTCCTCCTAAAGTTGCAGGATTTCGCCGGTCGCCTTCTTATCTGAGGCAATGCTCTTCTTCAGCAGCATAACCAAGCCAGCGGTCAACTCCCCCTGTTCATTAAGCTAAGTGGGCATGTCCTCAAGGCTCTCCTTCATCTGCTCCACCAAGCCGTCGATGAACTCTTTCTACTTATTGAGCCGATCGGGCATTTCGTCGAGGGATAATGACTCCAGCGCCACTAGCCCGGCATCTCCACATCTGCGGCTATGGCGCTCCTAGAAGCCCTCGCCCGCCCGTGAGGGATCTTTCGAGGTCACTATAAGGTGGCGAGCCATCTTTTTTTCAGCAGACTTGTTCGGCGCTGCCTTGTTACGAGTAGTACTGGGCCTAGAGCTCTGCAAACTGTCCATGGCAAAGACCGACGAACAAGAAAGATTTAATTATGAGGAGGAAGGTATAGAAATTTTTGGCTAGGTAGTTCCCCTTTTTACAACCAAGTACATAGCACAAGTACTAAAACCTGCATAGTGGGAACACATTCAGGTTTGATACGTACTACTACTTGTGTCCTGGTTTATTGGTCTCAATTGTAAACTATGCCAAAATTTGACCATAAATTTAACTAACAAAATAGACATGCATGTCATCAAAAATTATGTCATTAAAAATTATGTTCAAATACAAATCCAACGATCTAATTTTATTAACATGCACTAACATTTCATCAGTTAAATCGTTGGTAAAAAATTAGTAGAAATTACAAAGAGGACTAATAAACCAGGACAAATGTAGTAGGTGTGAGTAGGTTTGCACTTAATTGTAGCATGGTAGTACTTTGGAATGTGATGGGAACAAGCTAAAGATTAATTGATGGTTTTAGTTTCGAGGCCCGAAACAGCTCCCGATGAGTTTAGTGGAACCTAAATTTCAAGTATTACTGCTCAAATGCGGTTAAACAAGTCAGTGATGTAACTGGTTGTACATGTTAGACCAAGCTGATGCGTGTCCCTTCGGTGACACGTGGGTTCGACCGACCGTCTGTTGGTGCGATCGACCACAAGTATTACGCGATGGAGACTTCTAGTTGTGGCTTCGAGTGATTGTTGCTACGTCTTGAGCTTGAGTTGGTTTTCCTCGAAAAGGAAAGGGTGATGCAGCAATAGTAGCGTATGTATTTCCCTCAGTTTTTGAGAACCAAGGTATCAATCCAGTAGGAGGCTCCTCAAAAGTCCCACGCACCTACACAAACGAACAAAGAACTCGCAACCAACGCTATAAAGGGGTTGTCAATCCCTTCACGACCACTTGCAAAAGTGAGATCTAATAGAGATAGTATGATAAGATAAATATATTTTGGTATTTTATAAGATAGATGCAAATAAAAGTAGATTGGAAGGAAATATGATAAGAGATAGATCCGGGGGCCATAGGTTTCACTAGTGGCTTCTCTCAAGATAGCATAAGTATTACGGTGGGTGAACAAATTACTATCAAGAAATTGATAGAAAAGCGAATAATTATGAGATTATCTAGGCATGATCATGTATATAGGCATCACGTTCGTGACAAGTAGACCGACTCCTGCCTGCATCTACTACTATTACTCCACACATCGACCGACTCCTGCCTGCATCTAGAGTATTAAGTTCATAAGAACAGAGTAACGCCTTAAGCAAGATGACATGATGTAGAGGGATAAACGCATGCAATATGATATAAACCCCATATTTTTATCCTCGATGGCAACAATACAATACGTGCCTTGCAACCCTTTCTGTCACTGGTTAAGGATACCGCAAGATTGAACCCAAAGCTAAGCACTTCTCCCATGGAAAGAAAGATCAACCTAGTAGGCCAAACCAAACTGATAATTCGAAGAGACTTGCAAAGATAACTCAATCATACATAAAAGAATTCAGAGGAGATTCAAATATTTCTCATAGATAAACTTGATCATAAACCCACAATTCATCGGATCTCGACAAACACACCGCAAAAAGAGTTTACATCGAATAGATCTCCACAAGAGAGGGGGAGAACATTGTATTGAGATCCAAAAAGAAAGAAGAAGCCATCTAGCTAATAACTATGGACCTGAAGGTCGGTGGTAAACTACTCACAACTCATCGGAGGGGCTATGGTGTTGATTTAGAAGCGCTCCGTGGTCGATTCCCCCTCCGGCAGATCGTCGGTGAAGGCTCCAAGATGGGTTCTCGCAGATACAGAAGGTTACGGTGGTGGAAATTGTGTTTCATTGGCTCCTTGGATGTTTTCGGGGTACGTAGGCTTATATAGGAGGAAGAAGTACGTCGGTGGCCGCTCGTGGGGCCCACGAGACAGGGGGGCGCACCCTACCCGCTCGTGGCCGCCTTGGCTGCTTCTTGACTTGCACTCCAAGTACTCTGGATCACCTTCGTTCCAAAAATCACACTCCTGAAGGATTCATTCCGTTTGGACTCCGTTTGATATTCCTTTTCTTTGAAATACTGAAATAGGCAAAGAAACAGCAATATGGGCTGGGCCTCCGGTTAGTAGGTTAGTCCCAAAAATAATATAAATGTGTAAAATAAAGCCCATAAACATCCAAAAGGGGTAATATAATAGCATGGAACAATCAAAAATTATAGATACGTTGGAGACGTATCAAGCATCCCCAAGCTTAATTCCTGCTCGTCCTCGAGTAGGTAAATGATAAAAAAGGAATTTTTGATGTGGAATGCTACCTAGCATAATTCTCAATGTAATTTTCTTTATTGTGGCATGAATGTTCACATCCAAATGATTCAAAATAAAAGTTCATATCGACATAAAAATAGTGATACTTCAAGCATACTAATCAAAAGTAATCATGCCTTCTCAAAATAACATGGCCAAAGAAAGTTGTCCCTACAAAATCATATAGTTTGGCTGTTGCTCTATGTTCATCACACAAAGTATTTAATCATGCACAACCCCGATGACAAGCCAAGCAATTGTTTCATACTTTAATAATCTCAAACTTTTTCAACTTTCACGCAATACATGAGCATGAGTCATGGACATAGCACTATATGTGGAATAGAATGGTGGTTGTGGAGAAGACAAAAAAGAAGAAGATAGTCTCACATCAACTAGGCGTATCAATGGGCTATGGATATGTCCATTAATAGATATCAATGTGAGCGAGTAGGGATTGCCATGCAACGGATGCACTAGAGCTATAAATATATGAAAGCTCAACAAAAGAAACTAAGTGGGTGTGCATCCAACTTGCTTGCTCATGAAGACCTAGCGCAATTTGAGGAAGCACATCATTGGAATATACAAGCCAAGTTCTATAATGAAAAATTCCCACTAGTATATGAAAGTGACAACATAGGAGACTCTCTATCATGAATATCATGGTGCTACTTTGAAGCACAAGTGTGGAGAAATAGATAGTAGCATTGTCCCTTCACTCTTTTTCACTCATTTTATTTTTTTCCTTTTCTTTTTCTCTTTTTTCTTTCTTTTTCTTTTTTTTCTTTGGCCTTTTTTGGCCTTTCTCTTTTTTTTTCCTTTTTGTAAAGTCCGAAGTCTCATCCCGACTTGTGGGGGAATCATAGTATTCATCATCCTTTCCTCACTAGGACAATGCTCTAATAATGAAGATCATCACACTTTTATGGATTTACAACTCAAGAATTACAACTCAAAGCTAGAACAATATATGACTCTATATGAATGCCTCCGCCAGTGTACCGGGATATGCAATGAATCAAGAGCGACATGTATGAAAATTATGAAGGTGGCCTTGCCACAAATACGATGTCAACTACATGATCATGCAAAAAGCAATATGACAAAAGTAATGCGTGTCATATGAACGGAACGGTGGAAAGTTGCATGGCAATATATCTCGGAATGGCTATGGAAATACCATAATAGGTAGGTATGGTGGCTGTTTTGAGGAAGGTATATGGTGGGTGTATGGTACCGGCGAAAGTTGCGCGGCACAAGAGAGAGGCTAGCAATGGTGGAAGGGTGAAAGGGTGCGTATAATCCATGGACTCAACATTAGTCAAAAGAACTCATGTACTTATTGCAAAAATCTATAAGTCATCAAAAACAAAAGCACTACACGCATGCTCCTAGGGGGATAGATTGGTAGGAGAAGACCATCGCTCGTCCCCGACCGCCACTCATAAGGAAGACACTCAATAAATAAAATTGTGCTCCAACTTCATCACAAAGAGGTTCACCATACGTGCATGCTACGGGAATCACAACCCTCAACACAAGTATTTTTCATAATCACCTCAACTAGCATGACTTTAATATCACTACCTCCATATCTCAAAACAATTATCAAGCATCAAATTGATCATAGCATCCAATTCAATTTCTGTCATAGTTTTTATTATACCCAACTTGGATGCTCATCATTCTAGGAACAAATTTGTAACCATAGCAAATACCATGCTGTTCTAAAAGACTCTCACAATAATATTAGTGAAGCATGAGAGACTAGCAATTTATTCAAAATTAATCCACCGCCGTGCTCTAAAAGATAGAAGTGAAGCACTAGAGCAAAAACTATCAAGCTCAAAAGATATAAGTGAAGCACATAGAGTATTCTAGCAAATTCTAATCAAGTGGGATTCTCCCAAAAGGTGTGTACAGCAAGGATGATTGTGGTAATCTAAAAATCAAAGATTAATATAATACACGACGCTCCAAGCAAAACACATATCATGTGGCGAATCAAAATATAGCTCCAAGTAAAGTTACCAATGAACGAAGACGAAGGAGGGGATGCCTTCCCGGGGCATCCCCAAGCTTAGGCTTTTGGATATCCTTGAATATCTTGGGGTGCCATGGGCATCCCCAAGCTTAGTCTCTTGCCACTCCTTATTCAATAGTCCATACAAGCTTTACCCAAAACTTGAAAACTTCACAACACAAAACTCAACAGGAAATCTTATAAGCTCCGTTAGTGAAAGAAAACAAAACCACCACATAAGGTACTGTAATGAACTCATTCTTTATTTATTTTGGTGTTAAACCTACTGTATTCCAACTTCTCTATGGTTTATAAACTATTTTACTAGCCATAGATGCATCAAAATAAGCAAACAACACACGAAAAACAGAATCTGTCAAAAACAGAACAGTCTGTAGCAATCTGTAACTAACACAAACTTCTGGAACTCTAAAAATCCTACCAAAATAGGATGTCCTGGACAATTTGTCTATTGATCAGCATCAAAAATATTCAATGCAAAAGCACGTTTCTGTGATTTAACAAAACTAAATTCATGCGCACAAAGTTTCTGTTTTTCAGCAGAATCAAATCAACTATCATCATAGGTTATCCTATAGGTTCTACTTGGCACAAACACTAATTAAAAGATAAAAACACATCTAAACAGAAGGTAGATGCAAGATTTATTACTAAACAGGAATAAAAACAAAAAACACAAAGAAAATTGGGTTGCCTCCCAACTAGCGCTATCGTTTAACGCCCATAGCTAGGCATAAAAGCGAAGATAGATCTAAATAGTTCCATCTTTGGCACTAAATTCATAAGTAGCTCGCATGATAGATTCATAAGGTAATTTGACTTTCTTTGTTGGAAAGTGCTACATGCCTTTTTTAATGGAAATTGGAATCTAATATTCCCTTCCTTCATATCAATAATCGCGCCAATCGTTCTAAAGAAAGGTCTACCAAGAATAATAGGGCAAGAAAGATTGCAATCTATATCAAGAACGATCAAATCTACGGGTACCAAATTTCAATTTGCAACAATGAGAACATCATTGATCCGTCCCATTGGCTTTTTAATGGTGGAATCCGCAAGGTGCAAATTTAAAGAGCAATCATCATGATCATGGAAACCTACAATATCACATAAAGTTTTCGGATCTTTAATTCTAATCTTTATAGTAGGTTCCCACTCATCAAAAAAGTTTTCTAGGTATAGAAACTTCCAAATTAAGTTTTTCATCATAAGATTGCATCAAGGCATCAACGATATATTTGGTAAAAGCTTTATTTTGACTATAAGCATGATGAGAATTAACAACGGATTGCAACTAGGAAGTACAACCTTCTAGAGAACAATTATCATAATCAAATTCCTTGAAATCCGAGATAGTGGGTTCAATACTATTTAAAGTCATGACCTCTCCAATCCCACTTTTACCAAATTTAGCATCAAGATATAAAAACTCCGAATTCTTGGGACACCTTATAGGTAAAGTTGACTCATCTTAAGTCCCATAATTATCAAGATTCATATTGCAAAACAAAGATCTAATAGGAGACACATCAATAACTTCAAGATCATCATTATTTTCATGGAAACTAGAAGAACATGCCTTTATAAAGCTATCTTTCTTAGCACGCAATCTATCGGTTCTTTCCTTGAACTCGTCAATGGAAATTCTCATTGCTTTGAGAGACTCATTGATATCATGCTTAGGGGAAGAAGATCTAAGTTTAAGAGAATCAACATCAAGTGAAAGTTTATCGACGTTCCTAGCCAAATCATCAACCTTAAGCAATTTTTCTTCAAGAAAAGCATTAAAATTCTTTTGAGAAATCATAAATTCTTTCACACTATTCTCAAAATCAGAGGGCATCTTATTAAAATTACCATAAGAATTATTGTAGGAATTTCCATAATTATTAGAGGAATTACTAGGGAACGGTCTAGCATTAAAGTTTCCTCTATAAGCATTGTTTCCAAAACTATTCCTACCAACAAAATTCAAATCCATAGATTCATTATTATTCTCAATCAAAGTAGACAAAGGCATATCATTGGGATCAAGAGGAGTATTCTTAGTAGCAAACAATTTCATAAGTTCATCCATCTTTCCACTCAAAACATTCATTTCTTCTATAGCATGCACTTTTTTACTAGAAGATCTTTCGTTGTGCCATTGAGAATAATTAGCCATAATATTATCAAGAAGTTTTGTAGCATCTCCTAACGTGATTTCCATAAACGTGCCTCCCGCGGCTGAATCTAAGAGATTTCTAGAAGCAAAGTTCAGACCGGCATAAAAATTTTGTATGATCATCCATAAATTCAAACCATGATCATCCAAGAATCAATACTATTTTTAGGCAAAGACAAAAACCAAACTTTAGCACGATCTCTAAGAGAAAACGGAAATTACTTCAATTTAACAATATAGTTATCCGTATCTTTCTTCTTTTTCATATCACACAAATCAACAAAATTGTTTAGATGAGTAGCGGCATCTTCACTAGGAAGGCCGACAAATTGATCTTTCATAACAAGATTCAGCACAGCACTATTGATTTCACAAGACTCAACATCATTAAGAGGAGTAATCGGAGTACTAAGGAAATCATTATTATTGGTATTCGAGAAATCACACAATTTGGTATTATCTTGCGCCATGGCAACAAGTAATCCAACACACAAGCAAATAGAAAAAGGCAAGCGAAAGAGAGAGGAGGAGATTGGGAAAGAGAGGGCGAATAAAACTGCAAGGGTGAAGTGGGGGAGAGGAAAACGAGAGGCAAATGGAAAAAAATGTAAATCCGAGGGAGATGAGTTTGTGATGGGCACTTGGTATGTCTTGACATGAGCGAAGACCTCCCAGGCAACGGCGCCAGAAATCCTTCTTGCTACGTCTGAGCTTGAGTTGGTTTTCCTTGAAGAGGAAAGGGTGATGCAGCAATAGTAGCGTAAGTATTTCCCTCAGTTTTTGAGAACCAAGGTATCAATCCAGTAGGAGGCTCCTCAAAAGTCCCACGCACCTACACAAACAAACAAAGAACTCGCAACCAACGCAATAAAGGGGTTGTCAATCCCTTCATGGCCACTTCCGAAAATGAGATCTAATAGAGATCATATGATAAGATAAATATATTTTTGGTATTTTATAACATAGATGCAAAAAATAAAGATGCAAATAAAAGTAGATTGGAAGCAAATATGATAAGAGATAGACCCGGGGGCCATAGGTTTCACTACTGGCTTCTCTCAAGATAGCATAAGTATTACGGTGCGTGAACGAATTACTGTCAAGCAACTGATAGAAAAGCGAATAATTATGAGATAATCTAGGCATGATCATGTATATAGGGATCACGTCCGTGACAAGTAGACTGACTCCTGCCTGCATCTACTACTATTACTCCACACATCGACCGACTCCTGCCTACATCTAGAGTATTAAGTTCATAAGAACAGAGTAACGCCTTAAGCAAGATGACATGATGTACAGGGATAAACTCATGCAATATGATATAAACCCCATCTTTTTATCCTCGATGGCAACAATACAATACGTGCCCTGCAACCCTTTCTGTCAGTGGGTAAGGACACCGCAAGATTGAACCCAAACCTAAGCACTTCTCCCATGGCAAGAAAGATCAATGTAGTAGGCCAAACCAAACTGATAATTCAAAGAGACTTTCAAAGATAACTCAATCATACTTAAAAGAATTCAGAGGAGATTCAAATATTTCTCATAGATAAACTTGATCATAAACCCATAATTCATCGGATCTCGACAAACACACCGCAAAAAGAGTTTACATCGAATAAATCTCCACAAGAGAGGGGGAGAACATTGTATTGAGATCCAAAAAGAGAGAAGAAGCCATCTATTAAATAACTATGGACCCGAAGGTCTATGGTAAACTACTCACAACTTATCGGAGGGGCTATGGTGTTGATGTACAAGCCCTCCGTGATGAAGAAGAAGAAGAAGAAGAATGGTTAAACTTGTGCTTAAACTCCACCTAAACTTGAAAAACTTAAAAACTGCCAACTTTGTGTGTTGAGGGTCTATTCACCCCCCTCTAGACACCTCTTCTCAATCCTTTCAATTGGTATCAGAGCTTTGGTCTCCATTGCTTTGGTTTGAACACCTATGGAGGAAGATGGATGAGTCTACATTGGGGAGTCTTAGACATAGAGTGCCTATACTTGAAGGAGAGTACTTTCATGGGTGGAAAAATGAGATGCTTGTGAGTTTCAATGAATATCATTTGAACAAGTACATTACTAGCCCTTGTGCACCTCATGTTGATCCTATGCACCCTACTCTTGATGAGTCCATTGACATGATCCAAAATCTTAGGATTGTTAATCTTATCACTAGAGGTTTGCCCAGAAACTTGATTGGTTGCTTGCCTACTCTTAATTGTGCCTCCACTATATGGAGATTTCATGAGGAATGATTTCCAAACTATTCCTTGCAAAACTTAGATGAAACCCATCATAAGTCTATTGCTTTGAGTAAGATGAATTCCAATGATCCTAAGTTTGGTGATTGTCTATTTGAGCTTACAAATCTTATGAGTGTCAAAGGAGATGTTGGAATTATTAGTAATATTATTTCCGAAGCTATTAGAATTCATAAAGATGATCATTGTCAAAATCATTTATCTAATGAATTACCCTATCTAGGTATTGATCCACCACATAACGATGTTGAACATGGATACTATGATGAGGATGATGATAGTGACTATGATCTTGATGATGCAATGCGATACTTTGGTCTTATGGCAAATCTTTGGGGACACATGGCAGGAGGAAAGGAATGGATCCTTGATAGTGGATGTACCGATCACATGACCTAAGATAAAGATATGTTTCGTGAGCTTGCTGAAAAGGACGACCCTCGAAAGTATGTCACTTTTGGTGATAACTCAAAGGGTAAGGTGGTTGTCCTCGGTAAAGTGGCCATCTCACATGATAGCTCCATACAAAACGTCATGCTCATTGAATCTCTTGGCTATAATCTATTTTCTGTTTCTAGACTAGCTGACTTTGGTTTCAATGTCCTATTTACCAAAGTAGATTGTCAAGTGTTTCATAGAGATAATCATAAAATGGTCTTTACCGATATACGTAAAGGTGATCTATACATCGTTGATTTCACTAAAAAGGTTCTACCTAGAACTTGCTTAATTGCTAAATCTTCTAAAGGCTGGTTGTGGCATAGGCGGTCAGGTCATGTGGGCATGCGAAACCTTGACAAGCTTATTAAAGGTGATCATATCCGTGGTGTGAAAGATGTCATATTTGATAAGGATAGACTTTGCAGCGCTTGCCAAGCGGGAAAATAGGTTGGAGGAAGCCACCCCGTGAAGAACATCATGACCACAAGGAGACCGCTCGAGCTACTTCACATGGATCTTTTTGGTCCCAACGCTTACAAAAGTCTCGGTGAAAACTCATTTGGTCTAGTTATAGTTGATGATTTTTCAAGATTTACGTGGGTGTTCTTTCTCGATGATAAATAGCAGGCCCAAAAGATCTTCAAAAACTTCACTAGGAAGGCCCAAAATCAATTTGAAGTGAAGATCAAGAAGGTTTGCAGCGACAATGGAATGGAGTTCAAGAACGCCAATGTGGACTCCTTTCTTGACGAAGATGGGATTTCACATGACTTCTCGGCTACGTACACACCTCAACAAAATCGAGTTGTTGAGAGGAAGAACCAGACACTCATCAAAACACTACTAGGAAAATGGCTATAGATGGGATTGACACTAATGGCGCACCAGAAAGATGGTGCGCCATTAGTATATACTAATGGCGCACCACAATCTGATGCGCCATTAGAGTTTAAACAACTAATGGCGCACCATGCTACGGGTGCGCCATTAGTATCAATTTTTTTTTAACTAGTGCGCCTGTCCAAACATACTAATGGCGCATCCCGGCAAAGTGCGCCATTAGTAGTTGTAACTACTAATGGCGCACTAGGCAGCAGGTGCGCCATTAGTATAGAAACTTTTTTTTTGAACTAGTGCGCCTATCCAAACATACTAATGGCGCATCCTGCCCGAGTGCGCCATTAGTAGTTGTAACTACTAATGGCGCACCTGGCAGTGGGTGCGCCATTAGTATAGGATTTTTTTTTGAACTAGTGCGCCTATCCAAACATACTAATGGCGTATCCTGCCCAAGTGCGCCATTAGTAGTTGTAAGTACTAATGGCGCACCATGCAAGAGGTGCGCCATTAGTAAGTGGGCAGCAACAAGATATTTGGGACAGCCTCTCCTACCCACACACTCACTTTCTCCCCACTTCATTCTCTCCACCTCCTCCTTGTCTCGGGTGCCTCCTCTTTTTCACCTCATTTCCACCATAGATTCATTCAAATTAAGTGGTTAAATTACCTTGTTTTAATAGGTAAGTAAGGGGGGAAGCTATATTTAGGTTGTTCTCCTTACAACAATGTGCACATGCACTTTTTACGACCTAGCTAGATCTATGTATGTTCGTGGTGTTGCATATGTTTGTGGTGTTGCATATGTGTTTGTGTTTGGAGGTGTACCGGTATTTGATATGCGATAGTTGCCAATATTTTGCCGGAATGTTGATTCATTTCCGTTTCGGCGAGAATTTTGGCATTAAGCATTCTTTTTGGTCCTATTTTTAGGGAAGGTCATGCCAAATTTTTGTTTGGTTCTAAAATATCGTTTTGCTCTACCCTGCAGGCGACCATGGTCCGCACGATGACCGAAGGCATCGTGAATAGGTTTTTGAGGTCTGCGAAGGCCGAGATGCTTCAAAAGAACGAGACGGAGATAAGATGTCCGTGTCGAAGATGCAAGCTGAAGAGCCTTATTGCGGACCCGGATTCCGGGCAGGTGCGGGACCACCTGCTGTTGCGTGGTTTCATGGATGGCTATCGGTGGCAAGGTGATGAAGATGACTACGAAGTCGTCCATGCGGGCCGGGCAAGAAATGAGGAAGGGCAGCAAGACAACCACCGCGGCTCGGGCGGGCGAGAAGACGAAGAATCCCCAGGAGATGATCACGACTGTGATGCTGTACACAGTCATCATGTAGAAGATGCAGGACATGATGATGAGGAAGATGCCGGAGCAGGCGACGGGCATGATCATGAAGATGATGATGCCGGCGGAGCAGACGACGCTGGACCATCGATGGGCTGGGTGCAGGACCCTCATATTCAAGAGCTGCTTCTCAAGCAGACGGATAACGCAAGAGCTGCCGCCCGAGAGAAAGCCAAGATGGATCAACTTGAGTTAGACGCGGTTACTCCATTGTATGAAGGATGCAGGCCCGAGGATACCCGCCTGAAAGTAACGCTCATGGCCCTGGAGATGAAGGTAAAACACAAAATGACCGACGCATGCTTCGACGAGAACATGTCATTCTGGCACGAACGTCTTCCCAAGGGGAACAAGTGCCCGACCAGTTTGGAGGAGGCGAAGAAAATCGTGTGTCCTCTGGATTTACCGCACGTGAAATACCATGTGTGCATGAACAATTGCATCATTTATCGGGACGAGCACGCGGAGTCTACAATATGTCCGGTGTGCGGTGTCACTCGATACAAGAAGAGGAAGAAAGCTCCTCGAAAAGTGGTGTGGTACTTTTCGATCACTCCTCGTCTACAGCGGTATTTCGCGGATCCTAAGGTAGCAAAGCTCCTACGTTGGCACGTGGATAGGGAGGAGAAGAAGCGAGAAGATGACGCAAATGATCCGGAGATAGATAAAAAAGACAAGATGCTGAGTCACCCTAAGGATGCGAGCCAGTGGCAAGCATTGAACTTCGAATACCCAGAATTTGGGAACGATCCAAGGAACATCATGCTGGGCGCGAGCACCAATGGAGTCAATCCGTTTGGCAGTCAGAGAAGCACACATAGCACCTGGCCTGTGTTTGTGTGGATGTACAACCTTCCCCCCTGGTTGTGCATGAAGAGGAAGTACATTCACATGAGTATGCTAATTGAAGGGCCGAAACAACCAGGGAACGACATCAATCTGTATCTGGGGCTGCTGAAAGAGGAGCTTGACACGCTGTGGAAAACGCCAGCCAATACGTGGGACGCCGCAGAGAAAGAGTATTTCCCTATGAGAGCCGCACTGCTCACGACGGTGCACGACTATCTCGGTTACGGATATCTTGCGGGGCAGGTAGTCCACGGATTTTCTGGATGCGTAAGGTGCATGGATGACACAACGTATCGCCAGCTAGATAGAGATCCCGGGTCTTCGAAAACCGTGTTCATGGGACATCGAAGGTGGCTTCGCGACGATGACCCGTGGAGGAAACGCAAGGATCTGTTCGATGGTGAAACAGAACCCCGAAAACACCCGTGTACGAGGAGCGGCGAGGAAATAGACAAGTTGTTGAAAAATTGGAAAGACTGCCCACTGCCGGGAAAGAAGCAAAAGGCGCCAGAGCCGGGAAAGAAGCGAAAGGCGCCAGAGCCGCTGCTGAAGGTATGGAAAACGAGGTCTGTTTTCTGGGACTTGCCGTACTGGAAGATCCACCGTGTGCCTCACAGCCTTGATGTCATGCATATCACGAAGAACGTGTGCGAGAGTCTGCTTGGTACCCTGCTCAACATGCCAGAGAGGACCAAAGATGGGCCGAAAGCAAGGGCAGACTTGAAATCAATGGGCATCAGGCAGGAGCTTCACGCTATATATGATGATGATGATGATGATGATGATGATGATGATGATGATGATGATGATGATGAGGCGAAGCAGGACACAGAAAGTCGTCGCAAAGGCAAAAAGGCCAAGAAGACCGGAAATGACTACCCTCCCGCGTGCTTCACTCTAAGTCAGGAGGAGATCGAGCAGTTTTTCACCTGCCTCCTAGGAGTAAAACTTCCTTACGGTTACGCGGGGAAGATAAGCAGATACCTAGACCCAGCGAAGCAGAAGTTCAGCGGGATGAAGTCTCACGACTGTCACGTGCTGATGACGCAGATACTTCCAGTTGCAATCCGTGGGATCATGGACGCGCACGTCCGTGAAACGCTATTTGGCCTATGCAACTTCTTCGACGTCATCTCTCGGAAGTCGATTGGCGTGAGGCAACTCAGAAGGCTACAGGAAGAGATCGTGGTGATACTATGCGAGCTTGAGATGTACTTCCCGCCCGCATTCTTCGACGTTATGGTGCATCTGCTGGTCCATATAGTGGAGGATATCATCCAACTCGGGCCGACGTTCCTGCACAGCATGATGCCGTTCGAAAGGATGAATGGTGTCATCAAAGGATACGTTCGCAACATGTCACGTCCAGAAGGAAGCATAGCCAGGGGCTTTCTGACCGAAGAGTGCATCTCCTACTGCACGAATTATCTAGGCATCGAGAACCCCGTTGGTCTGCCCGTCAACAGGCACCTCGGCAGGCTCGCTGGATGGGGTCACCGTGAGGGTCGCCGCGAAATGCATGTCGACTTCGAGGGTCGACTCGCCGACTTTGAAAGAGCAAACCTAGTCGCGCTACAACACATAGACGTGGTCGATCCTTGGTTGGTAGAGCACAAAACCTTTATTAAAAAGACGTACAATGACCGAGGCCAACAGAGGACGGACGGAGATATACTCAAAGAGCACAACTCATGTTTCACGCGTTGGTTCAAGCATAAGCTTCTGTCGTACCCTTTACATGAGGATTCTTCCGCGGAAGAACAACTCATATTCGCCTTGTCACAGGGCGCCGAGCACAACCTGATGACCTATGAGGCGTACGATATCAACGGCTACACATTCTACACCGAGGCCAAGGACATGAAGAGCGATGGTTATCAGAACTCCGGGGTAACGATGGAATCCTACACCGGTAACGACAAGGACAGATACTACGGAAGGATCGAGGAGATCTGGGAGCTGAGCTACGCTGGAGAGAAGGTCCCGATGTTCCGTGTCAGATGGGCCAAGAACGTCATAAAAGAAGACCGGTATTTCACCACCATGGTTATACCCGAAGCCAAATCCAAGAGCGCGGGCGCAAACGTCACCGCGAAAAATGAGCCATGGGTACTGGCTTCCCAAGTGGACCAATGCTTCTTCATTACCGACCCGCCAAAGCCCAGTCGTGTTGTCGTGAGGAGAGGCAAAAGGAAGATCATCGGAATGGATGGAGTAGCCAATGAGCAAGACTTCGACAAGTACGGCGACCCGAGGATCGAACATGACGACGATGATGAAGTAGCAGCATACACCACAAGAAGAAGCAGGACCACCCTACCTAAAGGACGTCCGTTCCACAGAAGAACTCCATTTGCGAAAAAGAAGGGCAAGAAGATTGTGAACAGATAGCTAGCTAAGATCGATTGTATTTAAATCGTAGCCTTCATTTCTCGATTGTATTTCATGGGTACTTTTTGAACTATCATGAATATTTTTAAATTTCATGGACACTCGATCTCGATCCCCCTCCATCTCGATCGCTATCCCACCTTGCCAGATCCGGCCCCCTCGCCGCCGAGCACCCCCCAGTCCACCGGCCGCCGCCGCCGACCCCCCGCACCCTCGATTCCCCTACCCAACCGCCGCCGCCGACCCCCCGCACCCCGCGCACCGTCTTATAAAAAAATTAGTATCAAACAGCTTTTTAAATGCTATTGTCTTATAAAAAAATATTACTGTTATTATTTAAACAAGTTTGAACATATTTAAACACAAATACGTATCAAACAGCTTTTTAAATGCTAAAAAAAATTTGTGGAGCCCACCTCGATCCCCCTCCATCTCGACCGCTATCCCACCTCGCCAGATCCGGTCCCCCTCGGCGCCGAGCACCCCCCAAGTCCACCGGCCACCGCCGCCGACCCACCGCACCCTCGATTCCCCTACCCAACCGCCGTCGCCGACCCCCCGCACCCCGCGCACCGTCTTATAAAAAAAATAAGTATCAAACAGCTTTTTAAATGCTACTGTCTTATAAAAAAATATTACTGTTATTATTTAAACAAGTTTGAACATATTTAAACATAAATAAGTATCAAACAGCTTTTTAAATGATAAAAAAAAATTTGTGGAGCCTGGGATTCGAACCCAGGACCTCCTGGTGTGAGAACTGGCTACTGACCAGTCGAGCTAGTAGAGGGGACTTGGTGTGGATCAGGTCAGGTGGGAGATAACCTGTTGGCTCGAGCAGAAATAAAAAAAAGTACTAATGGCGCACCAGGGTGAGGTGCGCCATTAGTGTGGATATACTTATGGCGCACCGGGGGGTGGTGCGCCATTAGTATTGTGCCCCCATCCATATTTTTCCTCCCCGGCCCTTGATCCCCTTCTCGCCCTCTCCCTCGATCCCCTTCCCCTCTCCTCTCCTCTCCCGACGCCGCTGCCCCGCCGCCTCGACGCCGCCCCGACGCCGCGACGCCGCCCCGACGCCGTGAGACGCCGCGACGCCGCCCTCTCCTCTCCCGACGCCGCCGCCCCGCCGCTTTCCCAAGGAGAAGGAGGAGGAAGAGGGGGCGCTCGCCGTTGACCTCGCCCGGCCAACTCCGGTGGCCAGGCCGACTCGCCATCGCCCCGCCGCCCTCGTCGCTGGTGGCCCGGACGCCGCCCCGTCCACACCACCGTCGCTGGAGCACCCACACCACCACCCGGACCTCGTCGCCCCCGTGAGCTCCCCCTCCTCCTCTCCCCCTATCCCCCTCGCATCCCCCGTGAGCCCCCATCTCTATTTCTTCTTGTCACCAGCACCACCACCACCAGTTGCCATTTTGCCCCACCTCGGATCTATGTTGTTGGTTTTTCATGTTTGTTGGCAGTCAGACAATTGGTCAAATATAGCAACCTAGTTGAAATTCCCAAACCATCTCTATAGACAGCTGAAATTATCATGAACATATATTGCTCTGAACCTTGGCTTGTCACCACAGGTTGGTGCATTTTGTGTTGTTCTATTTTCGAAAAGATGGAACCTAGAGGGGCAAGAGTTCGTCCAATGTAACTGCTAATGATCATGTTCTGTGATAAGTTTCATTGTCATGAGTATGTAGGGATCTCTTTTCTTCAAACAAAAAAGGGAAGAATAGTGTACAAGAATGAGAAATAATGAGAACAAGAGGAAGAGCCCCCATTAGATAGATGGAAACTTAATGAATATAGCTGCTGTATTTGGAGATAAACGCAACTCTAATTCAGTATCTAATTATCAACAAAGTAAAACTCATAATTACCATATATGCACAATTGGTTCCAGCGATGTATGCCAGTTGCCATTTTGGATTCTGCATCAATCATTTTTATTCATATGATTCATTTGTATTAGGTTTTGGCAGATATTGTTAACTTGACTTCATGGCTGCGCTCTATCCTGTGTTGCGCCTGTGCTCGTTGCTACTGATGCACTTCATGGCTGCTACTGTGTACAGTAGGAAGTGGAGTTAAGAACAATATTGGTCAGCTGTCCTAGTAAGTAAGATAAATTTTGCAGACTGGATCTGCCAAACACTCCATCCTTAATTCAGATCGGCAACAACCCCAGCCAAAGAAAACCTTATTGTGTTTTCTTAGGATTTCAGACGAATCTTAATGCATAATAGCTACCTAACGGATCAAATAGTAAAACACACCGAACCTGGTTAGGAAGCTCTCTGCAGGCAAACTATTAGTGCATGAACTTAGAACTACAAATATGCTAGTGGAATTAAGAACACTGTCGATTAGCTGTCTAGTACAATCTTTTGCTTATTTGCCTCGGATGAAAAAGAACGCATTTACTGATGCAGATCGGCAAACCAACATCTGTGAGAGAATAAGCAATTTTCTCTTTTATTTTACCTTGATAAGAGTTGTAGCTTCAGTGCATGTGCAAGCATGTGCTGGTTTCGTCTATGGCTCTTGGTTGGCTCAGTCATTAGTTGCTCTTTTGTTTATGGCTGTTGGTATGTACACTAGGTAATGGAATTAAGAACATTGTTGATCCAGTAAGTAGGACAAAGTTTGCGGACTGGATCTGCCAAACACTGCATCTTTAATTCAGGTCGACAACAACCCCAGTCAAAGAAAAACCGTCCCTGACAACCTTGTGTTTTCTTAGGACTAAAAACGAATCTTGATGCACAATAGCTACGCTAACTACGGATCGCCTATAAGAATAACTGCAAACTGGATAGACATGTTATAATAATTCAGCTGAGCATATAGGAGCATGTAAGTTAACTTTGTTTCAGCTTCACACAAGTTACAATTCGCTAAAAAAAGCCAGCTAGAATAGCCAAATAACAATTTGGTCCCAAACACAGCAAGGTCCTATTTTACTTTCAACATGACCTGACAACATGACCTGACAATAGTTCAGTTTACAGCTGAGGACATTGATTTATTATGAAGTTGCTTGGGTTTATTATGAAGTACTTTGATCATGTCTCTTTATTTGTACTGCTGCTAATATACTTTATATGATGATGAAGTGCTACTGAGTTGTGTGCAAATTTCGTTAAATCAGTGATGTGTATGTGTGCTGTCAGTTATGTGTATGTGCTTATTTTAATCCAGTGAAATATGGCACTGAACTGTAGCTAGCTAAATGGTAGTTTTGCTTAAATTGGTGAAATTTGGCACTGAAATGTAGCTAGCAATGCAAATATCTCAATGAATTCAGCTCTGTTTTCTGTGTGAAACTGTTGTTGTTAAATGAAGCCACATTCCAGTCCACATGCTAATGTATTTTCCATGTTGTGATGGAGGCCTTTTTTGCCTTGTCCACCCGAGAGGCCCTTGAGTTTGCTGGAATGTCGATTAACTTCCGTTCCAGCAAATTCGGGTACTCCATATGTCCTATTTTCAGCAAAGGTCATGCCGAAATTTTCCGTGAATTTTAGCATGACTTTGCTAAAAATAGGACATATGAGGTACTTGTGACTAATGCATGGGCCGGGGTATCTTAGTAGTTAATTAAGTAGGATCAAGTGCCCCGGCGTACTTGTGACTAATGCATGGCTTTTAGGGTGCCTCGGTGTCGATAAAAACCGAAATGATGAAAAGTTAGGCTTTTAGGGTGCCTTGGCGTCGAAAAACCCTCAATGATAAAAGCTTAGATTTTAGGATGCCTCGGTGTCGACAAACCCTAAATGATGAAACCATGATCTTGTTCCTTGACAATAACCAACTTTTTGACCAAACTTTGTTTCTATTTAGAGAGAAACATGGCCCACAACGATGAGGCCGGGGGTTCGGGCGGCAAGGCATTCTGGGAGCTGTCCCAGGAGATGGAGGAACAACCTCACTTGTATTAGGCCGCCGCCTTCCCCACCGATCCTGAGACCACGGATGGTGCCGCCGAGGATGACCACACTGATGCCACCACTGATGGTGCCGCCGAGGATGCCACCACTGATGATGGCGGCGCACGCACAGATAGCAGCCAGCCGAAGAGGCAACGGAAGGACCGGCGCCCGATCGTGCTCCGCACCCTCAAGGAGGAAGTTACTGAAGTGGACTCCAACGGGAATCCAACGGCGCCCGAACGAATAGTCAAGGGGTACTCGCTTCAGCTCGGGTGCATTGTCCGGAGCACCGTCTCGATCAACACCAAGAACCTGAGGCATCCTGACCGGGGGAATTTGCGCCACCTCCTCTTCACGAAGCTGCACGAACGATACAAGTTCCCCGCTGAATTCGAAAACACAAGCCTCAAAGGGAATAAAGTGAACAATGCTGCCCTCACGAAGATGAGCAAGGCCCTGTCTACTTGGAAAAGCAATGTGAAGAGAATGATCGAGAAAGGTGAGAGTTATGAGAAGATCAAGGAGAAAAATCCTTCGATCACCGAAGATGACTACAACGACTTCAAGATCAATTGCTCGAGCACCGCAAGCTCCCAATCAAGTGAGTGGGGGAAACAAATGCGGGAGCTGAACATAGGGGAACACACACTCGGTCCCGGCGGTTACAGAGTGGCGGAGCCTATATGGGACAAGGAGGAGGCGGACCGTGCCGAGCAAGGCCTACCGCCCCTCTTCGATAAATACGGTGACAAGCAGACCAGGAACTTTGTAAGGGCCCGGTACAAGAAGGACCCAAAAACAAAGGAGCTTACCACGGATCCGAAGACCAGGCAGCTTGAGCTTGTTCTGGTAAGGAATACACCCCCGCGTAATTAGCTCCATATGGTTGCATTCTAATTAATGAAGCCGAATTTCTAAATGGTTCACATTCCTTCCGCAGGCGACTGAAAGCAGTAGCGCGGGGTCGACTCAGAGCAACCCTTGGGACACCACTCTAAATAGGGGGTTGAATATAATGAAGAACAAGGATAAGCTCAGTAAGCCGACGTCAGCTGGTCGTGTGGCCGGCAAAGGCTTGTCGACAAAATGGGGGTCATACTATACCGCTGGTGTGCGGAAGGAGAAAAAGACCAGCTCGGAAAGCCAGGCGCGAGAGGTTCAAGAACTCAAGGCACAGGTGGCGCGGATTCCGGAGATTGTCCAAGAGCAAGTGGAACAACGACTCGGAGCGACGATCACCGCCCTTGTGCCTACCTTGATCTCGGGGTTGAGTGCGCGGATTGCGGGCGGCCAACAGGGGCCGCCCCCGATTCCTAGCTTCACGGCCAGCAACTCGCATAATGCGATGGCGGGGCCATTGGTGCCTCCGGCGGAGGCGGCATTGGTGTCTCCGACGCCGGCACGGGAGCTTAATGCACCCGGGTGTATGCCGGCCGGCACCTCTTCAGCAAGCGGCCTCTCCGTCAACTGCACGCCCGCCGTTGGCGGTGCCTCGACATTAGCCGAGCTCGACGCCATCATCACGGTAACTAATTAAGCCTCTCTCGGCCGAGGACTTCATCTCCTTGCCTTTGACTGGGCATCCCTGACGCCCTACATGTTTTCGCAGGGCGCCGCCGACGTTCCGTGCACTCTCCTCCACTTCGTGAACAACGAGTTGGTCGATGTCGCCAAGGGCAAAATCGTTCAACCTGGCAACCCCTTGTTCCACGGTACCCAGATGCCACCCAACTTGTTTAGGGTTCAACTGGTTCGGGTGCTGCCAGGCTGCGACGACTTGTTACCTCCGATTCGACCCGTCGGGGCCGACGATGATGACGTGATGACCCTCAGCGCCTGCCTGAGCTGGCCCCTGCTTTGGCCGAAGAGCCAAATTCGTTTGGGGGCGAGGGACACCACCCCAAAGACAACACCGCCAGTCGTGCCGGCGCCAAGTCGGCCCCATGGCAAGACCGCCGTAACGGTGCCGGACATCCCTATGCCACTAGATCCAAACATGCATATGGCACAGGATCAGAACGACGACGACGACGACGATGATACATTTGGCAACGTCGATCAGTACTTTGCCGAGCATGGGTACGATGGCGACTTCATGGGGCCTCCTTCTCAAGAACCAAACCCAACAAAAGACGTGTGCGATCTAGCTCGTACCGCAGAGAAGCCAAGTTGCAACAGGCGCCGTCTGGCGTTCAGCTCTCAGGAGACGCCTCCAGCTGCCGACTTCACCGAGCCTCAGATAGGCGAGGTGCGAAATATTATCAGCCCCAACACACTCAATAAGGCGGTCTGTGAGCAGAACTCAGTCCCATTACAGGAGAAGAAGAAGGCACGCAAAAGAAAGACTAAGAAGGGTGCGAGCCAGCCGGCACCGAGTACGATCCGTGCTCAGGACGGGCCACCTTCACCGCAGGATATCTCGAGGAGGGTGCATGTGGCGGGTAGGGCGATGCTACCACCAAATATGCTCAATGCTGCAACCGGTGCTATGCGGAGTCTACACGACAGTGTTCTTTCTTTGGAGAAGCGGCGTCTCAGAGAGAAGGATGTGGCATACCCGGTTTTCGTGGCCAAGGTGCCAGAGGGCAAGGGCTTTGTGGATGGCGACATCGGGGGTACGATCGTCCTGCGGTTTGATGACATCTTTGCTATGTTTAACCTTCATCCGCTGCACTACACCTTCGTTCGGCTATTTTCGCTGAGTATGGAGATGCGGATCATTCGCGACAAGACCCCGGACATCGTGATAGTCGACCCCTTCTACATGTGTGCCAAGATCTTGGGCAGCGCTGGGGACCGGCAAGTCGCGAGTTCTTACCTCGAAGGCATCATTCTGGCAAACCAAGATAAGGATAACTTCCTCGTGCCTTACTTTCCCGAGTAAGTCCTCCCCTCAACCGGCCCGTAACATATGAATTCTTACTTTTCGATCGTTTTTCTTTGAACATTCCGTGTTTTCTGCAGTGACACACGTTGCACGCTCATCCTCCTAAGCCCCAAATATTCCATGGCCACGTATTTCGACCCGGACCGTCAGTCGAACGTAGACTACACAAATGTCAAGAAGGTTCTTGATGATGTTCTCCCCGGCTACGCCCAATCTGGAGGCACCTTCACCAGGCCTATTCGTAAGTACGGCAAGCACGTGTTCTCCCACAATACGACGTTCTGCTGCGTCAAGCAGCCGCCTGGCGGTCAAAAGGGTGCCTACTACGCCATCCATCACATGCGGGCGATCGTACGGGACCATCATCAACTTCTGCTACCGAGTAAACTCCAAGATTGGGCCGCGAGCGTGTCGGCAATCCAGGACGCGGACCTCCGACAAGAATTCTTTCGCATCCAATCGGAGTTTGCGGAAATCATCCATCAAGATGTCCTTCGTACCTCGGGGCAGTTCTACCTCAGAAATCAACCGTCCAACAGTGACATCGACACAAAGCTACAAATGCAGGATGACAACGCCCGTTCTTTCATGACTCCCATGATAGACGGCGGCTTCATCCACGCTCCGGTCCCTTGAGTCGAGTTGTCTAGTTCTGAAACATCGATTGGCTCATGTTGTAATTAAACTTTAATGAACTTCTAGTATGTCTCTTTGGTTTTGAGAGTCGTTCAACTTAGATGTAATCGATGCTATTAATGTCTTGCTTTTCTCTTCCGATTGTTCTGTTGCATAATTATATATTGCTTATGTATTGTCTGTGAATTGGTACTAACGTTTCGTTTGGCTAGTGCATAGTGATGCCGACGTATGTCGTGTACAAGGATAAGGTTCCCGGAGTCTACGATGGCTGGGAGGAGTGTCGGAGACAGGTTCACCGATTCAGCGGTAACAGTTACAAAGGGTACACCACTAGGGCCGAGGCCGAATCTAGATACGCCCGCTATCTAGCGGGAGAGGGGAGGGAGCGTTGGAGGAACCGGATGAAGACGAGTTTCATCGTGATGATGCTCATCGTGATGACCGCAGCTCTCTTCTATGTGATGGTAGTTTAGATGATCGATATCGACTTGTAATGCGAAGACAAACTCGCTACTCGCGGTCTCGAGACTTGTAATATAATGTTCTATCTTTGTTCGGTCTTTTTAATTCGGAGACTAATATGATGAATTGTATTCGGAGACTAATATGATGAATTGTATTCAAAGACTAATCTTCTATTGTATTTGATGAATCTATTGTTGATGTGTGCTGTCTATATTTTGTCAAATTATACATTTTGTAACCTGTGCAAAAAAACAGAAAATAAAAAAATAAAAAAAAAACTAATATTAGTACTAATGGAGCATCACACGACAGTGCGCCATTAGTATGACAGTGCATACTAATGGCGCATCACCGGGTAGTGCGCCATTAGTATGCTGCGGTTACTAATGGCGCATCCAGAGGTGGTGCGCCATTAGTATGCCAAAGCACCTGGGTGTACATGCCAACTGGGAGGCATACTAATGGCGCACCCTCGCATATACTAATGGCGCACCAGGTGGTGCGCCATTAGTATACCAGATACTAATGGCGCACCAGCTGGTGCGCCATTAGTAAAAATTACTAATGGCGTGCTGTCAGTGGCGCACCAGTGATGCGCCATTAATGGCCATATTAGGTGCGCCATTAGTAGTGGTATTTCTAGTAGTGAAATGGCAAGAATGATGCCTGATTAGTACAAGATGCCAAAGCACTTTTTGGGCGTAAGCGGTTGAGACAGCTTGTCATGCGACAAATTGCTTGTATCTTCACAAGCTACTCGGCAAGGTGGCATACGAGCTACTCACCGGTAACAAACCCCAAGTTGGATACTTTCGAGTATTTGGCTCAAAGTGCTACATTCTTGATAAGCATCGTCGTTCTAAATTTGCTCCCAAATCTCATGAAGGTTTCCTACTTGGTTATGGCTCAAACTCTCACACTTACCGTGTCAACAAAAATTTCACCCGACAGGTTGAAGAGACGGTAGATGTGAAGTTTGATGAATCTAACGGCTCGCAAGTAGAGCAATTGCCAATTGATGTAGGAGATAAAAACCCTTCGGAAGCAATCCTAGACTTGTCTATAGGCAAGGTCCATCCAACGGAGGTGAAGGAGAGTACCTCGTCCGTCCAAGTGGGAGCTTCTACCTCACGACAAGGTGAACCAAGAGTTGATATGGAAGCATCAACAAGTGGGACACACCAAGATGAAGAAAACGAGGAAATACACCAAGATGAACCGCATCAACCTCCTTCTCCACCACAACGAGAGAACGACAACCTCAACAATAAAGAAGGCCAAGAAGAAGAACGAGATGATGAAGAAGATGTTCCACCCCGATCAAAACAAAAGCTCTCACGAGTTCGAGCAAGAGTTGCTAGAGACCACCCCGTCGATAAAATCTACAATGATATCCAAACTGGGAGAATCACTCGCTCCAAATCTCGTTTGGCTAATTTTTGTGAACATTATTCATTCATCTCTAGCATTGAACCCATGAAGGTTGAAGAACCATTGGAAGATCCAGATTGGATAAATGCCATGCATGAAGAACTACACAACTTTGGGAGAAACCAAGTGTGGACATTGGTCGAGAAGCCCGACAGCAACCACAACATCATCGGTACCAAATGGGTGTTTCACAACAAGCAAGATGAAGATGGACAAGTACTTCGCAACAAAGCATGTCTCGTCGCCCAAGGCTACACTCAAGTCGAAGGTATGGACTATGGCGAGACATATGCCCCCGTTGCTAGACTTGAGTCCATTTGCATATTACTTACCTATGCCAATCACCATGATATCACTTTATACCAAATGGACATTAGAAGTGCCTTTCTAAATGCTGAAATTGAGGAGGAAGTTTATGTTAAACAACCTCCCGGCTTTGTTAATCCTAAGAAACACAATCATGTTTACAAACTTCACAAAGCTCTTTATGGTCTTAAACAAGCTCCTAGAGCATGGTATGAATGCTTGACCAAGTTCCTTATTGGAAAAGGCTTTGAGATTGGAAAAAATTGATTCTACTCTTTTCACTAAAAGGGTTAATGGAGAATTATTTGTGTGCCAAATCTATGTTGATGATATTATATTTGGATCAACTAACCCACATTTTAGTGAGAAGTTTTGAAAGCTTATGTCAGAGAAGTTTGAGATGTCTATCATGAGTGAACTCAAGTTATTTCTTTGTTTGCAAATCAAGCAAACTAAGGATGGTACCTTTGTCTCTCAAACGAAGTACACCAAGGACTTTCTCAAGAAGTTCAATATGCAAGAATGCAAAGGTATGAGTACACCCATGCCTACTAGTGGACATCTTGACTTGACTAAAGATGGTTAACCCGTTGACCAAAAAGTTTACCGCTCTATGATTGGTTCATTATTATGTGTCTCTCGTCCTGATATTATGCTAAGTGTGTGCATGTGTGCACGATATCAAGCGGCCCCTAAAGAATGTCATCTTAAGGCTGTGAAAAGGATAGTGAGATACTTAATATATACACCAAATTTTGGCATTTGGTATTGATACGTCTCTAACGTATCTATAATTTTTGATTGCTCCATGCTACTTTATCTACTGTTTTGGGCAATATTGGGCTTTATTTTCCACTTTTATATTATATTTGGGACTAACCTATTAACCGGAGGCCCAGCCCAGATTTGCTGTTTTATGCCTATTTCAGTGTTTCGAGGAAAAGGAATATCAGACGGAGTCAAAACGGAACGAAATCAACTTGAGAAGTTCTTTTTGGAAGGAAAGCAACCCAGGGAACTTGGAGTGCACGTCAGGGGAGATACGGGCTGCCTACGAGGGTGGGGGGCGCACCCACCCCCCTCCCCCCCCCGGGCGCACCCCCTGCCTCGTTGGGGCCCCGTAGCTCCTCCGACGTACCCCCTGCACTCATATATACTCTTGTACCCTAAAACTTCCAGAACAAAAGATAGATCGGGAGTTCCGCCGCCGCAAGCCTCTGTAGCCACCAAAAACCTCTCGGGAGCCCTTCCCGGCACCCTGTCGGAGGGGGAAACTATCACCGGTGGCCATCTTCATCATCCCGGAGCTCTCCATGACAAGGAGGGAGTAGTTCACCCTCGGGGCTGAGGGTATGTACTAGTAGCTATGTGTTTGATCTCTCTCTCTCGTGTTCTCTCTCATGTTCCCTCTATGGCACAACCTTGATGTTTCCCGAGCTTTGCTATTGTAGTTGGATCTTATGATGTCTCTCCCCCTGTACTCTCTTGTGATGATTTGAGTTTCCCCTTTGAAGTTATCTTATCGGATTGAGTCTTTTATGAGAACACTTGATGTATGTCTTCCCGTGATTATATGTGGTGACAATGGGATATCATGTGCCACTTGATGTATGTTTTGGTGATCAACTTGCGGGTTTCGTGACATTGGGAACCTATGCATAGGGGTTGGCACACGTTCTTGACTCTCCGATAGAAACTTTGGGCCACTCTTTGAAGTACTTTGAGATTGTGTGATGCATATCGTATAATCATGCCCACGGATACTTGAGGTGACAATGGAGTATCTAGGTGACATTAGGGTTTTGGTTGATTTGTGTCTTAAGGTGTTATTCTAGTACGAACTCTTTTATAGATCGATCCGAAAGAATAACTTCGAGGTGGTTTCGTACCCAACCATAATCTCTATGTTTGTTCTCCGCTATTAGTGCCTTCAGAGTGACTATTTGTTGCATGTTGAGGGTTTGTTATATGATGTATCTATGTTATAATTGTTGAGAGAACTTGCACTAGTGAAAGTATGAACCCTAGGCCTTGTTTCCTATCATTGCAATACCGTTTACGCTCACTTTTACCACTTGTTACCTTGCTGGTTTTATATTTTCAGATTACAAATACCTTTATCTACCATCCATATTGCACTTGTATCACCATCTCTTCACCGAACTAGTGCACCTATACAATTTACCATTGTATTGGGTGTGTTGGGACACAAGAGACTCTTTGTTATTTGGTTGCAGGGTTGCTTGAGAGAGACCATCTTCATCCTACGCCTCCTACGGATTGATAAACCTTAGGTCATCCACTTGAGGGAAATTTTCTACTGTCCTACAAACCCGAGCACTTGCAAGCCCAACAACGTCTACAAGAATAAGGTTGTGTAGTAGACATCAAGATCTTTTCTGGCGCCGTTGCCGGGGAGGTTAGCGCTTGAAGGTATATCTTTAGATCTTGCAATCGAATCTTTTTGTTTCTTGTTTTATCACTAGTTTAGTTTATAAAAGAAAACTACAAAAAAATGGAGTTGAGTTTGTCTCATACGTTACGTCTTTTTAATACCTTTCGTGAGAATGATGGAAAGGAAAATTGTGCTCAAGTGCTAGAAGAAGAATTACATAGAATGCTTGGCATGAAATATGTGATGAGCATGATTGCAATGTTGTTAGTATGAATTCCTTGAATATCCATGATGCTAATGATATGCAAAGCCACAAGCTTGGGGAAGCAGTGTTTGATGAAGATGATAGTTTTTGTCCCCCATGCTTTGATGAGCAAATTTACTCTGATGAAAGCATGCCTCCTATCTATGATGATTATTGTGATGATACGTATGCCATAAAGAAGAAGTTTGCTTATGTGGAGAGTAGTAAAATTTCTATGCTAGTAGATCATGAAAATAATGCTTTAGGTGCAGGTTATATTGTTGAATTCATTCATGATGCTACTGAAAATTATTATGAGGGAGGATATATGCTTGTAGGAATTGCAATAATGTCAAGTTTCCTCTCTATGTGCTTCAAATTTTGAGGCTATGCTTGTGTTAACTTCCTATGCTTGTTGATTATTGTTCCCATAAGTTGTTTGCTCACAAAATCCCTATTCATAGGAAGTGGGTTAGACTTAAAAGTGCTAGTCATATGCTTCATGATGCTCTCGTTATGTTTCAATTCTTCTCTTTTATGTGAGCATCATTGTCATCATCATGCCTAGCTAGAAAGGCATTATAGAAAAGTGCTTGTTGGGAGACAACCCAATACTTATCCTTACTGTTTTTGTGTGTTCACATGATTATGCTACTGTAGTAATCATGTTTTATAGCTTTCGTTTCAATAAAGTGCCAAGTAAGACCTTTAGGATGGCTTACGGTGATAGTTGTGTTGATCCTGCTGAAAATCAGAAACTTTTGCACCCAGTAAATTAGTTTTGTTAATTCACAGAAACGTGCTTCTGATCTTATTCTTTTTGCTAGAGTTTGGTACACGAATTGCTTAGGACTTCCTAATTTGGTAGTATTTTTGGAGTTCCACAAGTATACGTTTTATACAGATTACTACAGACTGTTCTGTTTTTGACAGATTCTGTTTTCTATGTGTTGTTTGCTTATTTTGGTGAATCTATGAGTAGTATCGGAGGGTATGAACGATAGATAAGTTGGAGTACAGTAGATATTACACTAATATGAATTTAGAATGAGTTAATTACAGTACCAATGTGGTCGTTTTGTTTTCTATGTGTTGTTTGCTTATTTTGATGAATCTATGTGTTGTGAAGTTTTCAAGTTTTGGGTAAAGATTCGATGGACTATGGTATAAGGAGTGGCAAGAGCCTAAGCTTGGGGATGCCCAAGGCACCCGAGCCTAAGCTTGGGGATGCCCTGGAAGGCATGCCCTCTTTCGTCTTCGTCTATCGGTAACTTTACTTGGAGCTATATTTTTATTCACCACATGATATGTGTTTTTCTTGGAGCATCATTTTCTTTTGTTAGAATTTGCTTGCTGTCATTTAGAATAATGTTTTGCACCTTTAGTTTAAATAAAAAATTCAAGGATAGCCTTTGCCTTGCTTATTTTGCTAGTATGCATGTTGCTGTTTGAAAACAGAAAGTTTACCGCCATTGCAAAAAGTCCCTAGAAAAGTCAGAGCACGATATAATGTTGAAACTTTTTGCAAAATGATCTCTGATAAATTTATTACAGTGGGAAGTTTAGTTCATAATTTCTGGAGTAAGTAAAGCATTGATACTATTGCATTCTTTACAGACTGTACTGTTCTGGCAAATTGCTCTTATGTTTGCATTGTTTGCATATGTTTGTTTGTTTAATGATTCTATTTGAGGATAGAAGTATTAAATATGCAGAGGCATTTAGTATTCAATGTTGAATAATAATGTTAGTGATTTGTTACAGTAGAAAATGATAAGGTTTTGCATTGGTTTATACTAACCTATCTCACGAGTTCTTGTTGAGTTTGTTGTGAATGAAGCTTTTGATAAAAAGAGAAACCATGATATGAGAGGAATTAAGGAGACACAAAAGATCAAGCTTGGGGATGCCCAAGGCACCCCAAGATAATATTTCAAGAAGTATCAAGCATCTAATCTTGGGGATGCCCCGGTAGGCATCCCACCCTTCTTCTTCAACAACTATCGGTTAGTATCGGTTCAGCCTAAGTTTTTGCTTCTTCACATGAGTTGTGCTATCCTTGCAATGTAGTTTTCTTTAGATTTTCTTGATGTTTGAATAAAGTATCAAGACCTGAAATTATTAAATGAGAGAGATACTTCGCATAGTTGCATAATTATTTAGCTACTCATTGACCTTCACTTATATCTTTCAGAGTAGTTTGTCATTTGCTCTAGTGCATCACTTATACCTTTTAGAGCATGGTGGTAGTTTTATTTTGAGAAATATATGAACTCTCATGCTTCACTTAGATTATTTTGAGAGTCGTTAATAGCATGGTAATTTGCTTAATATTAATGTACTTGGTATTCAAGATATGTGAAACTTTCTTATGAGTGTGTTGAATACTAAGAAAAGTTTGATACTTGATAATCTTTTGAGATATGGAGGTAGTGATATTAAATTCATGCTAGTTGGGTGATTATGAATTTAAAGAATGCTTGTGTTGAAGTTAGCAAGTCGCGTAGCATGCACGTATGGTTAAAGTTGTGTAACAAATTTGAAACATGAAGTGTACCTGGCTTGTGCATCCTTATGAGTGGCGGTCGGGGACGAGCGATGGTATTTTCCTACCAATCTATCCCCCTAGGAGCATGCGTGTAGTACTTGGTTTTTGATGACTTCTAAAATTTTGCAATAAGTATATGAGTTCTTTTGACTAATGTTGATTCCATGGATTATACGCACTTTTACCTTTCCGCCATTGCTAGCCTCTTCGGTACCGTGCATTGCCCTTTCTCACGTTGAGAGTTGGTGCAAACTTCGCCGGTGCATCCAAACCCCGTGATACGATACGCTCTATCACACATAAACCTCCTTATATCTTCCTCAAAATAGCCACCATACCTACCTATTATGGCATTTCCATAGCCATTCCGAGATATATTGCCATGCAACTTCCATCATCATCATCATGACATACATTACTTTTGTCATATTGCCATTGCATGATCATGTAGTTGACATCGTATTTGTGGAAAAGCCACCATGCATTATTTTTCATACATGTCACTCTTGATTCGTTGCACCATCCCGGTACACCGCCGGAGGAATTCATATAGAGTCATATCTTGTTCTTAGTTTTGAGTTGTAATCCTTATGTTGTAATCAATAGAAGTGTGATGATCATCATTGTTAGAGCATTGCCCAAAAAGAAAAAAAAATAAAAAGGCCAAAAAAAGGCCCAAAAAAAGGGAAAAAAATGAAAGAAAAGGGCAATGCTACTATCTCTTTTTCCACACTTGTGCTTCAAAGTAGCACCTTGTCCCTCATGTAGTGAGTCTCATATATTGTGCTTCAAAGTAGCACCTTGTTCTTCATGTAGTGAGTATCATAAAGTTGTCCTTTTTATACTAGTGGGAACTTTTCATTATAGAACTTGGCTTGTATATTCCTGCAATGGGCTTCCTCAAATGCCCTAGGTCTTCATGAGCAAGCGAGTTGGATGCACACCCACTAGTTTTCTTTTGTTGAGCATTCAGAGCTCTAGTGCATCCGTTGCATGGCAATCCCTACTCCTCATGTTAACATCAATTGATGGGCATCTCCATAGCCTGTTGATTAGCCTCGTCAATGTGAGACTTTCTCCTTTTTTGTCTTCTCCACACAATCCCCATCATCATATTCTATTCCACCCATAGTGCTATATCCATGGCTCATGCTCATGTATTGGGTGAAGGTTGAAAAAGTTTGAGATTATTTAAGTATGAAACAACTGCTTGGCTTGTCATCGGGGTTATAGAAGTTGGGAACATCTTTGTGTGACGAAAATGAATCATAACCTAACTATATGATTTCGTAGGGATGAACTTTCTTTTGCCATGCTATTTTGAGAAGACATGATTGCTTTGATTAGTATGCTTGAAGTATTATTATTTTTGTGTCAATATGAACTTTTGTCTTGAATCTTTCGGATCTGAATATTCATATCACAAGTAAGAAGAATTACATTGAAATTATGCCAAAGTATCACTCCGCAACAAAAATTCTTTTTTATCATTTACCTACTCGAGAAAAAGCAGGAATTTAGCTTGGGGATGCTTGATACGTCTCCAACGTATCTATAATTTTTGATTGCTCCATGCTACTTTATATATTGTTTTGGGCAATATTGGGCTTTATTTTCCACTTTTATATTATTTTTGGGACTAACCTATTAACCGGAGGCCCAGCCCAGATTTGTTGTTTATGCCTATTTCTGTGTTCCGAGGAAAAGGAATATCAGACGGAGTCAAAACGGGACGAAATCAACTGGAGAAGTTCTTTTTGGAAGGAAAGCAACTCAGGGAACTTGGAGTGCATGTCAGGGGAGATACGGGCTGCCCACGAGGGTGGGGGCGCCCCCCCCCCCCCCCCCCCCCCCGGGCACGCCCCCTGCCTCTGTAGCCACCAAAAACATCTCAGGAGCCCTTCCCGGCACCCTGCCGGAGGGGGAACCCATCACCGGTGGCCATCTTCATCATCCCGGCGCTCTCCATGACGAGGAGGGAGTAGTTCACCCTCGGGGCTGAGGGTATGTACCAGTAGCTATGTGTTTGATCTCTCTCTCTCTCATGTTCTCTCTCGTGTTCCCTCTATGGCATAATCTTGATGTATCCCGAGCTTTGCTATTGTATTTGGATCTTATGATGATTCTCCCCCTCTACTCTCTTGTGATGAATTGAGTTTCCCCTTTGAAGTTATCTTATCGGATTGAGTCTTTTATGAGAACACTTGATGTATGTCTTGCCGTGATTATCTGTGGTGACAATGGGATATCATGTACCACTTTATGTATGTTTTGGTGATTTTCGGTGTCAAAACCGGCGGATCTCGGGTAGGGGGTCCCGAACTGTGCGTCTAGGCGGATGGTAATAGGAGGCAAGGGACACGATGTTTTTACCCAGGTTCGGGCCCTCTCGATGGAGGTAAAACCCTACTACTGCTTGATTAATATTGATGATATGGGTAGTACAAGAGTTGATCTACCACGAGATCAGAGAGGCTAAACCCTAGAAGCTAGCCTATGGTATGATTGTTGTTCGTCCTACAGACTAAAACTCTCCGGTTTATATAGACACCGGAGAGGGCTAGGGTTACACAGAGTTGGTTACAATGGGAGGAGATCTTCATATCGAATCGCCAAGCTTGCCTTCCATGCAAAGGAAAGTCCTATCCGGACACGGGACGAAGTCTTCAATCTTTTATCTTCATAGTCTGGGAGTCCGACCAACGGTGATAGTTCGGCTATCCGGGCACCCCCTAATCTAGGACTCCCTCGGTAGCCCCTGAACCAGGCTTCAATGACGACGAGTCCGGCGCGCATATTGTCTTCGGCATTGCAAGGCGGGTTCCTCCTCCGAATATCACATAGAAGATGTTGAACACAAGGATAGTGTCCGGCTCTGCAAAATAAGTTCCACATACCACCGTAGAGAGAATAATATCTGCACAAATCTAATCTGTTGACGTATTTCGCAGCATGACATCACGCCACGGCCAAGCCTTTACGAATCGTTTTACTGTTCCACCTCAGCGCGTTTAGCGAGGCGGTTTCCTTGGCACGTCTTGTCAAAGCAGAGATCGTGTCCCCTTATTCCGGGATTCTCATCAATACGGGCGTGGGTAACCCAACCGCGCCGTTTATCCGCGGCGCTTAGGAGATATGCGAGTTTTATTAGGATGGTGGGGGCTCATAGTTTTCGGCCGCCCATATAAGGGGATAAGGATCCACCCTTTCCGTTTACGCCTTCTTCCTCCTCTGCTTATCCATTCCTGCGCACTCGAGCTCCAGCGCCCAAGTCCGCACTTCCCACCTCAACCTTTCTCCGATCATGTCCGGAGCGGGAGGTAGATGGATGGCCTCCTCCGTCATGGAGGGGCAAATCAAAAAGTTGAGGAAGGCCGGATACTTGTCTGACGACATCGCGCACCGGCTTCCAGATGAGGGGCAACTCATCCCCACCCATGGGCCCCATGAAAGGGTCGTGTTTCTCCCCCATTTCCTCCGTGGACTGGGCTTTCCTCTTCACCCATTTGTCTAGGGGCTCATGTTCTACTACGGCCTGGACTTCCATGATCTGGCCCCGAACTTCATCCTCAACATCTCGGCGTTTATCGTCGTGTGTGAGGCCTTCCTGCACATCCAGCCTCAGTTTGGCCTATGGATGAAGATCTTCAGCGTCAAGCCGAAGGTCGTGGGCGACGCCAAACAGAGTGCGGAGGCGCCATGGTGGGCAAGATAGCCAACGTTACATGGCCCGAGGGCGCTTTCGTAGAGACCATAAAAGGGTGGCAATCGGGGTGGTTCTATATCACTGAGCCACACGACTCTGAATGGGCAACGGCCCCCGAATTTCGATCTGGCATCCCCACACAGTTCACATCTTGGAAAGAGACAGGCCTGTTGTGGGGTAGTCTGGAAGAGGTGACCGGACTCCAAACCTGCGTCCGAGACCTGGTGAACAAGAAGGTCAAGCTTGTCAACGTAGTCCAGGTCATGCTCTTCCACCAGATCCTCCCATGTCAACGACGGGCCTTCAACTTGTGGGAGTTCGACCCGGCTCAGCACCAGACTCTGTCCCAGCTCTTCGACACAAAGCACAAGGATGCTTGGAAGGTGCTATTCAAGAGCTTCGAGGTCTCCCCTCCCGTCACCGAGGATCGCGGATTCTGCGCCAAGCGCCAAGCCACCGAGGTAAGCTTGCAGTTAGTCCTTCACGGGACACTTGATTTTCATAGTTTGATTCCATGTAGGATCTAAACTCTTGTTCCTTTGACAGGACTAGAAGAGGACATCCGGATAGTTTGACTGTCCGGCCCCTTTGCCCGAAGGCCCAGCAGACACACACTTGACGAAACTGCTGGTCCCGGCACCTCACATGGTGCCGGAGAAGAAGGCCAAGAAGAAGGCCACGGGGACTCGAAAGAGTTCCCGGCGCCTGGTGGTGTCGGAAACATCGCCTGACAACCCCGAAGCACCCTCCCCCTCTGAGGACGAAGAGGAGGAAGAAGAAGAAGCCTCTCCCCCTCCAGCGGGGGGAGGAAAGAAAAGGAAGGCCGCCCCAACTGGCGAGGCCGGAGGGTCCAAGAAGGGGAGAACCCTTCTGTTGGACTACGCCTCCGATGCCGAACACGACGGGGAGGAATGGCCATCCATGGTCAAGCTCCTAGAAAAATCGTAAGTATCCGAATACAAGAATAACTTATGGCGCTCCTCTATTGTATGGTACCTTCTAACGCTGAATTCAATCATGCAGTCTGCCCAAGGCTCAGCTCGGGGATTTGTCGAGCGGCACCCTGGATTCATCGGATGTGAATAGCGCTTCACTTCCAACGGCCTCCTCCCCTCTCCCTACGGACGACGCCGAGGTGGAGTCCCAAAAGGGACTAAACCAGGAGGAGGTGGTCCTGAAGGCTCCGCAAGGCGACCTCCCGGACTCCAGGCCCAAAGGGGCCAAAGCCCCAGAGGGATCTAAGTCCGGCCCCGGGCCGGACACTGCTCCGGAACCAACAAAGGTTCCAGAGTCCGGTAGGCGGCGCCTTCACAAGAAAGGCACGCCTACGACGCCGGCGGCCTCCGTCCAACCGGAGACACCGGACAATTTGCTGGAGGTGCTCAACGGCGCCTCCATCAATGAGGAGCACTGCACTGTTATGAGTGCGGTGATTCAGAAGGTTCAGTCCGCCAAGAGCCGGCTGACAGAAGCCTGTACCAGCCTGCTAACAGGCTTTGAGGTATGTATTCAAAACATATAAAAATGTTACTCCATAGACAGTAGCCCCTGATGCTCAGTTTGGTGTTCTGAAAGAATAGCCGGACTGAGGATCTAAAAAGATATATGCAGGAGTATAATATAAATATGTCAATATGCGAATGCAGGCTGCACTGCTGACCTTTGCCACACTGACAGCGCAGGTCGACACATTGAAGCAGAACCTCGAGCGGTCCGAGAACGAGCTCGGTCATGCCAAGAAGCAGCTCGAGGACAAGGAGGGTATGTAATACCGTATGTAAATTTATATAGAAATACCTGGTTGCAAATAATGACAGGACCAACGTGAATGTTGCAGGGGCCACAACTCAGGTGGCAACCCTGAAGGAAGCACTTTCCAAGGCCGAAGACAATGCGGCCATGGAGCGCTCAGAGCGAGAGAAGCAAGAGGCGCAGGCGGCGGAGGTGCGGCAAGAGCTCGATGCTCTTGTGAAAAAACATGAGAGTTTAGAGCTTGACTCGAAGACTCGGGAGTCCGAGCTTGCCTTGGCACTTGAAAGCACCAAATCTGCCAAGGCCGAAGCCCAAAAAGCCCTCGAGGAGATTGAGGCGATGAAAAAGATTGCGGCGGGTAAGGCATTCTTTATGAAAAGCAAGCATGTGAAAGTAAATTACCTATTACTTACCTGAGTCCGGAGCTCTCCAAGAGCATTCGTAGATCTGCCCCGCAGTGCATCCGATGCCGCCGCATTCTATCGGGCAGAGGAAGGAAGCTCGACAGAGAAAGTGTTCTGGTCCCAGTATGCTGAGGCCGGACACCCGGTGCCCTTGAGCGACCAGCTGAAGCAGCTGGTCGAGCTTCATAAGGTAGCCGAACAGGCCATGCAGGGCCTGATAGGCCGGCTGTGGCCTGGTGAAGTCTTGCCTTTGAGCTACTTTGGGCTTGTGCGGCGGCTGGTGGATGCCTGTCCACGGCTTGAAGTCATCAAGCGTTCCGTGTGTATCGAGGGCACCCGTAGGGCTTTTGCCCGTGCTAAAGTGCACTAGGGCAAGCTGGATGCTGAGAAGCTAGTGAACGATGGGCCGCCAGAGGGCAAGGAGCATCGCAGGCCCGAGATGTATTATGAGGGCGTCCTGAAGGGTGCCCGTATTGTAGCGGAAGAATGTACCATGGATGTAATTTTTGAGTAAACTCGCTCGTATTTATCCTGTGCGCTGAAAACTTGTTCATATGCGCTAAGCAACGCTTTTTGAATTTAAAATATTACCTTCTGTGCGGCCGTTTATGAAATCTGAGAGATGCAAGTCGTCGGCTTCTACCCCCATGCCACGAGTGCTGGGGTGTTGGGGATAAACCTGAGCGCTCTTGTTCCCATTCATGGGTCCCTCTAGGGAGGCGCTCAGCACAACGAACAAGGCCATCGGACTGATAATGCTTTATCACTCTCACTTATCCATAGAATTCTATAATTTTAAATTTCGGCGAAGCCCCTAGTATTCGGAAGACCGAGTTCGGGGCGCTATCCACGCCTAGGCCAGATAAATCCGGCTCATAGCTCTAAGCGGCATAAGTCTTTAGGGACTCGAAAAACCTCGCGAACAGCGACCGGTCTCTCGCACTATCATGACGGTCAGTTTTAGCTTTCTCTACTGAGGTGTTAACCCAGCTCAACTGGGGCACAATCGCAGTAGTTCTCCCAGCGCCACCTTAGCCAACATTGCGGAACGTAAGGTACCAAAACATGGGAGCCGGGCAAACCCAACTATTGACCCAAGACATGATTCGGAGCCGATGCATATAGTGCTATAAGTTCGGGGTGCCGCACTCATGAGAGTGTTCGGTCTTCTCACACCGTATTATGGGGTGCTTAAGCCCCTGGTGTATTGGCCGTACCAAAGTGTACAGTTGCATAATGTCATGAATGAACATATTTGTATAAAAATAAATGAATACAATAATAGATAAGAGCTATGTATTGTTTATTAAAAAGGGCTGCTATGAAAGCATAACGATACAAATAGTGCGATAAGCAAGAGATGGGATTATTTGACATGTCCCCCTCCAGGGGCAAGCTGTGAGACTTTAAGTAAAGCAGGTATTTAGCTCGTTATAGAGACCACCTGGACATTTGACGTGGCTTGTTGTCTCCCTGGCTGTTGCATCGTGAGGAAACGACAGGATAGGGAGCCCCTAGTGTGGTTGAGCTGCATTCTGTGTGTGCCGTGGTTGTGCCCCTCCCCTTGTGCCCATGGTATTTCGAAAGCGTAATTATGTACGCGTGGTACCGCTATCGCCATCTGGCGAGGGCTGGGGTTGGGGCCGTACTGCTATGCTTGCTCGAAACGTGCCAGTCGGTTTTGTTGTAGGTTACTTTGGGCACGCTTGACGTTGTCCGGACGTTTAACACCCGGATTTGAGAATTGCCTTGAGAGGCTACTTTGTACTTCCGCCGCCAGGGCCGCCGTGTGCTTCCCCGTTCGGAGAGAGCATTCGGTGTTTCCATTGACCGTAATGACTCCGCGAGGGCCTGGCATCTTGAGCTTGAGATATGCCTAGTGCGGCATCGCATTCCATTTTGCAAATGCGGTTCGTCCGAGCAGGGCGTGATAGCCACTGCGGAATGGGCCTATGTCGAAGATTAACTCTTCGCTTTGGAAATTATCCGGGGATCCGAAGACTACTTCGAGTGTAACCAAGCCTGTACAGCTGGCTTCTACACCTGGTACGACGCCTTTAAAGGTTGTCTTTGTGGGTTTAATCCTTGAGGACTCTAGTGAGGTGAAATCCGTCAATGATTGGGTCTAGGTCCAATGCGGCGAATCCGCCGTGACAAATGCTAGTGGGGTGGTCCCTTCGATCAAAAGTGATCGGGCAGGAGGACCATGGGTTGAACTTTGGGGCGACTGGCTCCAATGCATAGACGTCCTTGAGATCATGCTTCCGCTCCCTTTTGGGGATATGGGTTGCGTATATCATGTTCACCATCCGCACTTGCGGGGGATGCCCTTCTGTCCTCTGTTGTTGGGCGGACGGGGCTGCTCCTCGTCATCGCTATGCAGCCCCTTGTCTCTGGTTTCGGCACTTAACTTGCCTGCCTGCTTGAACACCCAACAATCCCTGTTGGTGTGGTTGGCTGGTTGTTCGGGGGTGCCGTGTATCTGGCACGAGCGATCGAATTTCCAGTCTAAACTGGATGGGCCCGGAGGGTTTCTTTTGAATGGCTTCTTCCGCTGACCGGGTTTAGAGCCTCTAAATCCGGCATTAACTACCGTATCCTCAGTATTGTCGTCGTTAATGCGGCGCTTGTGCTTGTTGCGACGTGACCTGCGATTGTTGTCCTTGGTATCCGAATTGCTAGGGCTCTTGGTTATGTTATTGCTACGAGATAGCCAGCTGTCTTCTCCCACACAAAAGTGGGTCATGAGTGTCATGAGGGCTGCCATAGATTTCGGCTTTTCCTGTCCTTGGTGCCGCGCAAGCCATTCATCTCGGATGTTGTGCCTGAAGGCTGCAAGGGCCTCCGCGTCTGGACAGTCGACTATTTGATTTTTCTTGGTTAGGAACTGTGTCCAGAATTGTTTGGCCGATTCCTCTGGCTGCTGGATTATGTGGCTTAGGTCATCGGCGTCTGGTGGTCGCACAGAAGTGCCCTGGAAGTTGTCAAGGAATGCGGATTCCAGGTCCTCCCAGCAACTAATTGACTCTGCTGGCAGGTTGTTAAGCCAATGCCGAGCTGGTCCTTTAAGCTTGAGCGGGAGGTATTTGATGGCATGTAGATCATCACCACAGTCCATGTGGATATGAAGGAGATAATCCTTGATCCATACCGCGGGATCTGTTGTGCCATCGTATGATTCGATGTTTACGGGTATAAAACCCTCGGGTATTTGATGATCCATTACTTCGTTTGTGAAGCATAGTGGGTGTGCGGCACCCCTGTACTGGGCTATATCATGACGTAGCTAGGATGAGCTTTGTTTGTTGTGTTCGGCCTGGCCGTATTTATTATATCCAGCGTGACGGTTATCGCCACGTGACGTGGGGCGCCCACGTGATCCGTAGATCGATCTTGTTTGCCTTGCCTTATCCTCCAATATGTCTCGGAGGTCTGTTGCGTTTCCCCGTGCTCTGGTATTTTTGGAGCGGCGCCGGGGTGCGGCTTGAGTTGAGGGCCGAAAGACCTCTCTATCGCGGCCACGGGGTGGCCGATCGGGCGCATCGTACGCTAGTGATGTAGGTTTAGTTGCTTCCTCCTGTAGTTGGGGTAGCAGCCTGCGCTTTGGGTAGCTCTTGGAGGGGCGTTCAAGTTTATACTCTTCGGCCGCCAGGACTTCAGTCCATCTGCCGGCTAGCAAGTCTTGGTCAGCTCTAAGCTGTTGCTGTTCTTTCTTGAGGATGCTTGCCGTGGCCATAAGCCTACGTTTGAAACGCTCTTGTTCGATGGGATCCTCTGGCACGACGAATTCGTCGTCGTCGAGGCTTGCCTCGTCTTCGGAGGGAGGCATATAATTGTCGTCCTCGACCTCCCTGTCTGCCGCTCTCTCATGAGGGTTGGCTCCTCCGTCCTCATGCGCTGAATCCTGCTGGAGGGGGTTGCCTTCGGCACTGTCCAGGGTGTTGTTGTCTCCAATGCCGGACTAGCCATTTTTGTTTTGGCGGGATTTAGAGCGGCGCCACTGACGTTGGCGCTTGGGTTGCTTCTTGGAGGGGTCGTCCTCCATTTTTTCATCGCCATCCCCTGCTTTAGGGGTGTCCACCATGTATATGTCATATGACGAGGTGGCTTTCCAGTGCCCTATAGGCGCTGGTTCTTGGTCGTCTCCTTCATCGACGTCCATACCGTCAATGTCTTCGGAGTCGAAGTCGAGCATGTCGGTTAGATCGTCGACAGTGGCAACAAAGTGGGTGGTGGGTGGGTTTCGAATTTCTTTGTCGTCCGCATCCCAACCTTGCTGACCACAGTCCGGCCAGGGCTCTCCTGACAAAGAGAGAGACTTTAGTGAATTCAGGATATCGCCAAAGGGCGAGTGCTGAAAGACGTCCGTGGTGGTGAACTCCATGATCGGAGCCCAATTGGGTTCGATCCGAAGGGGTGTGGAAGATCCGGAGTCCGGAACGGAGTCCGGCTCCTTGGAGTCACGGTCCTCACAAAGGACTAGGCCGGTATTTGTCTCGATCGCCGTAGAAATTGCAGCTCCTGGGGCGGCGACCAACCGTTCGTCCCCGACTGGCGTGGTCGGCTCCGAGCTAAGGGTCGGAGCGGACACCTGAGCGGCGCTCTGGGCGCTGTCCAGCGGCAGAGCTAGATCATGCCCATCGTGATAGTGCGGCGCGCTCGGCCGTGGCTCGAATCCGTCGAAGATCAAGTCCCCGCGGATAACGGTCGTGTAGTTTAAGCTTCCAAATCTGACCTGATGGACAGGGGCGTAGCTTTCGATCTGCTCCAGATGGCCAAGCGAATTGGCCCGCAGTGCGAAGCCGCCGAATACGAAGATCTGTCCAGGGAGAAAAGTCTCACCCTGGACCGCGTCGTGGTTGATGATCGAAGAAGCCATTGGGCCTAAAGGTGACGACACACAGGAACTCTCAATGAAAGCACCAATGTCGGTGTCAAAACCGGCGGATCTCGGGTAGGGTGTCCCGATGTTGTTACCCAGGTTCGGGCCCTCTCGATGGAGGTAAAACCCTACTCCTTCTTGATTAATATTGATGATATGGGTAGTATAAGAGTTGATCTACCACGAGATCAGAGAGGCTAAACCCTAGAAGCTAGCCTATGGTATGATTGTTGTTCGTCCTACAGACTAAAACTCTCCGGTTTATCTAGACACCGGAGAGGGCTAGGGTTACACAAAGTCGGTTACAATGGGAGGAGATCTTCATATCAAATCGCCAAACTTGCCTTCCACGCCAAGGAAAGTCCTATCCGGACACGGGACGAAGTCTTCAATCTTGTATCTTCATAGTCCGGGAGTCCGGCCAACGGTGATAGTTCGGCTATCCGTACACCCCCTAATCCAGGACTCCCTAAGTGATCAACTTGCGGGTTTCGTGACATTGGGAACCTATGGATAGGGGTTGGCACACGTTCTGGACTCTCCGATAGAAACTTTGGGGCACTCTTTGAAGTACTTTGTGTTGGTTGGATGAATCTGAGATTGTGTGATTCACATCATATAATCATGCCCACGGATAATTGAGGTGACAATGGAGTATCTACATGACATTAGGGTTTGGGTTGATTTGTGTCTTAAGGTGTTATTCTAGTACGAACTCTTTTACAGATCGATCCGAAAGAATAACTTTGTGGTGGTTTCATACCCTACCATAATCTCTACGTTTGTTCTCCGCTATGAGTGGCTTCGGAGTGACTCTTTGTTGCATGTTGAGGGCTTGTTATATGATCTATCTATGTTATTATTGTTGAGAACTTGCACTAGTGAAAGTATGAACCCTAGGCCTTGCTTCCTATCATTGCAATACTGTTTACGCTCACTTTTACCACTTGTTACCTTGCTGTTTTTATATTTTCAGATTACAAATACCTTTATCTACCATCCATATTGCACTTGTATCACCATCTCTTCGCCGAACTAGTGCACCTATACAATTTACCATTGTATTGGGTGTGTTGGGGACACAACAGACTCTTTGTTATTTAGTTGCAGGGTTGCTAGAGAGAGACCATCTTCATCCGACGCCTCCTATGGATTGATAAGCCTTAGGTCATACACTTGAGGCAAATTTGTGACTGTCCTACAAACCTGTGCACTTGCAGGACCAACAACGTCTACAAGAAGAAGGTTGTGTAGTAGACATCAGGTATCCTAAGAGGTCTTCTTTTGATCTTGTTGGCTACTCCAATTCAGACTATGCCGGAGACAAGGTTGATAGAAAGTCCACTTCTTGTACTTGTCAATTTCTTGGTAGATCTCTTGTGTCTTGGTCCTCCAACAAACAAAACTCGGTATCCTTATACATCACCGAAGCAGAATACATTGCCGCCGGTTATGTTGTGCTCAATTACTTTGGATGACCCAAACTCTTAAAGACTATGGGATATATGTGAAACATGTTCCTTTGCTTTGTGACAATGAAAGTACTATTAAGATTGCTCACAATCCCGAGCAACATTCTCGAACTAAGCACATTGAAGTTCGTCATCATTTCATTCGAGATCATGTTGCTAAGGGTGATATTAAACTTAAGCATGTTTGTACCGACAAGCAATTGGCGGATATATTCACTAAACCACTTGATGAGAAAGTATTTTGCAGGTTGG
Organism: Triticum aestivum; assembly: GCF_018294505.1. Taxonomy (NCBI): domain Eukaryota; kingdom Viridiplantae; phylum Streptophyta; class Magnoliopsida; order Poales; family Poaceae; genus Triticum; species Triticum aestivum. Next base: position 299,322,078 of record NC_057801.1, read on the forward strand.
GAGGTGAATTGAACATCATTGATGCTTCAAACTTGGAGTAGGAACTCCATTTGGATACATGCAAGATATAAGCCTATGACGAATCCTTGACATTTCTCTTATGATGATAATCACATATCTTTGATATATTTGCACCCTTGCATGTCATCTAACCATTGTAGGTACTTGGATGAATCTAAATCTATGAGATTGCAACTACTCACATCTTGATAAATCTCTACATCATCAAGTCTCTACATTACGGTGGTTGAAGACAAGGAAGCTTGAAACCCTTCAAATATATCTTTTGACAATTCCCATATCAAATTTCATGATTGTCATTTTGGATGCACAAGTGCTATTCCTAGCAAAACTAATTCATGTAGGTAGATGTATTCCAATTACAAGTGGTGCTCCAAATGAACTACAACATTGAGCATCCCACACAAGTTCAACTACATGATGAAGATCAACACCACCACCCAAGGTATGTTATTCCATCTTAGAGAAGCTTTTCCCCAAGACATGGGTCAAAGAAGCTCAACAAGATGTGAATACATCAAAATGCTTAAATGAAAAATGGCAACCCCATTATGAGCTTAAACGATGAGTATGACCCATGATCAAGTGTCTTCACTTGACTCCTAAGTAGATATACTCTAACATAGGTGACTTTGTCACCGACCAATTCTAGATGAAGTTCTCTAGTGTTTCTCCTTGTTCTTGCATTTGTCTCATGCATATTTATTTCCCCTTTCAAAAAAACTTCATCTAGATTTCTTCTCTTTTATTTCTGCTCTGCATTTCTCTGCATCCAATTCCTTGGAAATAATTGTGAGATCTTATTTTCTTAGAGAGTTGAGGTGACTAGTGCTTTTTATGTGTGATGAACTCGGACAAACCACTTGCCTCTTTCGGTCAAACCTAAACTTTTCAGTGCCACCGGAGGAAACAACTCGGTGCAGCCGATCTCAATGCTGAGAAAACACTCTGTCATTTGCATCCTGCACATTCTGTTCCAGCTCCACTCGATGATTCTTATCCTCTACCAGCACCTTATTTTTTCCTGCTACTTTGCTATGTGACTCAAGGACCAAACCTATTTTGACTCACACTCCAGAAGACGCTTCTTGGAAATTGATGTCAAAGGGGGAGAGAGAGCTCACATCAAAGCTTAATAATATCAAAAGGGGGAAAAGAGAGATAAATAATCACATCAAAGAGAGACCCCAGTTGCTTGGTATTCAATAGACATGTTCATTTTGTTCATACTGATTGTGTGTTTCCTTTGCTCTGATTTTCTATTCCCTATCTTCTCCTAATATCCCATATAAGATTCAAGGGGAGCAAGACAACTAAGGGAAGGAAATCTTTGAATTCATTGCATATCTTTACCTTCGGGGACATGTCTACACTCAAACAGAGTACCTAGTACTCACTCTATACATATCATCCCAATCTTGGTACTCTTGTGGTTTGCTGCTCTTGCTCTGTTTAGTAGATGTTTCTATGTTATCTAACCTTGTTTACACAGGTTCATCTCTTCCAAAGCTAGCTCAGGACCACAAGGTAAGTATATGCATCACACTCATGTGCATGAGGATCTCTTGCTCATGTACATATTGTTTGCAAGAAGGACTCATGAACATGAAGATACATTTCTCATGCTCACATCATTTACTCTGATGCATATAGCCAGATACATGTAACTCATTGCTTACTCTGTCATGATTATGCACTCACATGATCTTATGTTCCATATTTGCATGATTGCATACATGTAGGGGGAGCCTATGCATGTTACATGTCCTTCCGAAACTTTACCTGCCTTTCTCTATATCTTTATCTAAAGCTTTGATGTATGTTGTTATCAATTACCAAAAAGGGGGAGACTGAAAGCACAAGTGCTCCCTGGGAGATTTTGGTAATTAATGTCAACATATCTCTTGTTGGACTAATACTTTTATCTAGTATATTTCAAATAAGTCCAACAATGGAGTGGCATGGACAAGAGGATGTGGAACCCCTTCAAGATGCTAAGGACAAACGATTGGCTCAAACTCAAAGCTCAGGACTCTACATTTTACTTTTTCAGTGATCCAAGATCACATTGAGTCCATAGGAAAGTCAATACTATTAAAAGGGGATGAGGTGTTGCTTAATGGCTTGCTTGCTCAAAGTGCTTAGTGATATGCTCCAAAGCCCTCAACCACTTTCTCATATCCACATATGTCCCAAACCAAAAGTCAAATTTGGCCCCACCATTTTGATCCATCCGGCGCCACCGAGTTCATTTGACATAGCCACTACCAGAAAACCTAGTCACTTCGGTCTAACCGATGGGATCTCGGTCTCACCGAGATGGGCTTGCCAACTCCCTGTTGTCTATTGCAATATCTTCGGTCTCACTGAGAATATGTAATCGGTCACACCGAGTTTGCCAGACTACCTCTCTGTTTTGCTTATTACCAAATCAGTCCCGCCGAGTTGTGTAATCGGTCAAACCGAGATGAGGTTTTACCCAAACCCTTGCACATCCGTTCCACCGAGTTGATCATATCGGTCCCGCCGAAATGCCTAACGGTCACATTATGAACTAAGTCGGTCCGACCGAGTTTTTTGATTCGGTCCCACCGAGTTTGGTGAATTGTGTGTAACAGTTAGATTTTGTGTGGAGGCTATATATACCCCTCCACCCTCTCCTCATTCGTGAGGAAAGCCATCAGAACGTGCCTACACTTCCAGCATTCATTTTCTGCGTGAGAACCACCTACTCATGTGTTGAGGCCAAGATATTCCAATCCAGCCATATGAATCTTGATCTCTAGCCTACCACAAGCTGCTTTCCACTCAAATCATCTTTCCACCAAATCCAATCCTATGAGAGAGAGTTGAGTGTTCGGGAGACTATCATTTGAAGCACAAGAGTTGATTGTGGAGTGAACCAAGGAGTTTGTAAGGGCAAGGAGATCGCCTACTTCGTGAAGATCTATCCTAGTGAGGCAAGTCCTTTGTGGGTGATGGTCATGGTGGGATAGACAAGGGTGCTTCTTCGTGGACCCTTCATGGATGGAGCCTTTCGTGGACTCACGCAACCGTTACCCTTCGTCGGTTGAAGTCTCCATCAACGTGGATTAAGGATAGCACCACCTATCAGAACCACGCCCAAAACATCCGTGTCTCCAATTGCGTTTGCACACTACAATCCCATCCCTTTAATTTCTTGCAAGTTGCATGATTTACTTTCCGCTGCCCATATACTCTTTACATGCTTGCTTGATATTTATTTGAATGGTTAAACTTGTGCTTAAACACCACCTAAACTTGAAAAACTTAAAAACTGCCAACTTTGTGTTGAGGGTCTATTCACCCCCCTCTAGACACATCTTCTCGATCCTTTCACTACCGCATCACAGCCCACCCCTCATGTCAGTGCTGCGCACGGCCTCCAGCAACTACAAACACCAGAAACTACTTGCAACTCCTCGACAGAGGACAAGGGTGGTTAATAAGTCGAGCGGAGTCATATTTCAGGGCCCAACATGTGGTAGTAGCTGTTCATGGATCACAAACACAGAACTTAGTTCTTGAGGACGGCTTCAATGAGACAACCCACCATGTACTCCTACATGGCCTCTCACCGCTACCTTTACCAAATCATGCTCACACACTTAGCTCATACACAGTAGGACATGTTCATCACCATTCGAATTCAGCCCCGATTAATCAGACCTGAATCAACTCTAAGCAGTAGCAGGCATGACAAACAAGCAGGAATGAGTAGCCCCAACAGGGCTCAAACAACTCCTACTCATGCTTGTGGGTTTCATCTATTTATTGTGGCAATGACAGGTCATGCATAGGAAAAGGGGGTTCAACTACCGAAGCAACTAACAGATGAATCGTTGTTGTCCTAAATGCAGTAAAAGAGAGCAGGAGCGAGAGAGTAGGATTGTATCGGAATGAACAAGGGTTTTGCTTGCCTGGCACTTCTGAAGATGATATAACTCTTCATCGGTGTCACCAAACTCATCGCCGAAACCATGTCTATCGAGAGGGGACAAATACCGGCAGCAAAGAAGGAAACACAATCAATGCAATGCACAATATGATGCGCGATCATGACATGGCAATATGCTATGGTTGAGCTAATGCAACTAAAACTATATGGGTTTGGGTCATTTTGAAGCAAAGGTTCAACCCCAAACTCAAACTATGAACTTAATTAGTGCTTTATCATGTTTTCCACTAAACGACAATGTTAAATTGTTTAATCATGCATGAAAACGGTACAGTTGGATTGATTGGATTGTTCTGATCTTTTTTTCATATATAACTTATTTCATTCTGATTTATGGTTGAATTTCTATGAATTTTAGAAGTTTTGGACATTTTCTGGAATTTCTGAAATATCTTAAATACAAAAACTCTTCACTGCGTCAGCATGACATCAGCATTGTGCCAGTAGGTCAACAGGGCTAGTCTAGGTCAAACCTGACATGTGGGGTCCACATGTTAGTGACACATGGACTAATCCTGGTCAAACCCAGTGTTGACTGGGATTTGACGAGGGGTAGGGCACACTGTTAGTGGCTGCTATGGTGTCTAGCTGGCTGGGTTAGGGCCTAATGATGTCAACATCGGCAGTCGCCCGAGTTTCGCCAGCAGCAACTCGCCGGACTTGAGCTATAGGGGGCGGCTGGACGCGCGAAGGCCACCAGGAGGTAGCCCACGCTCGACCGCATCTAGCAGAGAGATTGGGAGGCCTCGGGGTCGTCAGAGATGACGACAGTGAGCATAGAGGCGGTGGCCGGAGCTCGTGCGCAAGCAGGGACGCGGCTGCAGTGCTCGAGCAAGCAAGCGGGGTGGCTAGACAATCTCCTGTAAGCGCCAGGAGCATGTTAGTGCCCCTGGAGCGAGCATGAGAGGCTCGGGAGCGCGGGCTCACTGGCCATGGCGGACGGTGGCGCTTGATTACTCACGGGCAGCGGTTAGAGGAGGAACGCGTCGGCGGAAGGAGGGGTGAGAGGTGCTGGTGCTAACAGTGAGGTCGACGGGAGCAATAGCGAGGTCGGGGATGCACTGAGGACGACGTATCTGTCGGATTTCGCAATCCGGCAAACCTTGAGAGGTTCGAACTATGGGGTGCGTGCGGAGATCTCAACATGCCCAGCCTGCCTACTCGCGATCCTCCCTAGCCTTGCGCGTTGAGCTCACAGAGACACAAAGACATAGAGATTTATACTGGTTTGGGCCACCATTGTGGTGTAATACCCTAATCCAGTGTGGTGTGGTGGATTGCCTCGAGGGGCTATTGATGAACTAGTACAAAGGATGAAGAAGCCTCCGCATGTTTAGGTGTTCTTGAGCTGGTGTGGTGTTCTACTTGTTCTGATTTTGTTCCTCTTCTATGGTGGTGGCTAAGTCCTATATACAGTGGCCTTGGTCCTCTTCCCAGATATGAGCGGGAAGGGATTCCACAATGGCGGGATTTGAAAGGGGACAAGTAGTATAGTCTATCCTGACAAACGTAGTATTTGCCTGCGAAAAGCCTCTGGTCGTGACGCTGCGGTGGGCTCGGTGATGACCTCCGTCCTGCCGTCCTGGCAGTCTTGGTCTTGTTGCACCAAAATAGAAACCTTTGGCTGATTCCACGGGACTCTGCGCCTATGGCTTGCCTCCCTTGCACTGAAGAGGAAACTTGCGCTCTGCACCCGCCTGGCGCCCGCCTGGCCATGGTCGTCATGGCTCACGTCAGCTGAGCCTCATGAGGTAGATAGATAGAACTCTCCGCCCCTCAGGAGCCCTCCTGAGGAGGCCACTTCCTACGGGGGTCTTGGCGTCATCCGCATCGCGAGGCTTGGCCCCTTGTGAGGGTCTTGTGGTGTTGGTCATGAAGCTGGGCCGTACCAGGCCGTCAATGGTGCCATGTGGTGGGATGCAGTCAGGCAGGACTGGATACCCCCAAGTCCAGGACGTTGAAAGTTGCCCCCGATCCCAAGGCGTGCTCGGACTTGGCTTGCAGGTGTAGCCAAAAGGCAAGGGCGGAGCGCCGCGGGCCCCATCGGCCTACGGCCCTGAAGACATTTGGTGGTTGATGGGACATGGTCGTTTCCACTTCCCCACACTGCCTTGATATCGGTAGACCCAGCAGCCGCCCGTTGTCATTGCAACTCGCCCTTCGTTGTGTATCGTGCCCAGCTCTTGTTTCCTCCTTCCCAATCTTGGCGCCGCGTCCCTAGATCTGGTGTTGGCGCCTTGCTCTCTCTTGGTATTCAGCATGGCTCCCAAGCCAAGGAAGAAGAAGGTGAAGCCACGCACGCCGGTCGGTCCCCCATCGGCCCTAGAACCAGCCCTTGAGCAGTCGACGGTGATCAATAAGGAGGGGCACGACAATTCTCGCCATGCGCTCGCCGCCGATTAAAATGAGGGGAGGGTGGCGGCCGTCCGCCCTGCGTCTTCGCGAACAAGAGAGATGAGTGCCACTAAGATTCCCATCCATCTCCATGCTCTTCTTGCCGGGTTGTTTCCTCCCTTCTCCCCTTTCTTCAACACAATGATGTCACACTACCAGATCCATCTGCTGCATCTAGACCCTCGCTCCGTTATCCTCCCCGCCATCTTCACCTTCCTAGGTGAGGCCATGGTGGGCATCACCCCCTCCGTGGCCTTGTTTCGACATTTCTTCCTGCTCTGGCTTGCAGCGCTCACCAACGCTCTGTGTGTGCGACCTTCGAGGCCGTGGCCGCGACCGCTGGCTCGGGGATCGACTTCGAGCTCTTGCCTGTCGCGAAGGGATTCCGGAAGCAGTGGCTCCTGATGGATGCCCACGCATTCATCCCCCTGCTCATTATTCCTGGGTCACCGGCTTTGCCGAGCTCTCCCCGTTGCCACGAGAAGATCACTGACCGATGTCTTGCTTTCGTCTGGAAGAGGTTGGCGAGGCTCCAGGAACTAGGGGTGACGGCGCCAATGGTGGTGAAGGAATTTTTGAAGCAGCACATTGCTCCCCTCCAGCGCCATGCTCGCCCGATGTGGGATTTCACCGGCGCCGAGGATTCGATGAGGCTGCAGAAGTCTTCGCTTGCCGCTGACACCTTGAGCGTGGTGCTCAAGCTCCTGACTGGTGAGCCCAAGCCTAATGACCTTCTGGGGGGTGGTTGTCTTCTTTATCTGTGCTTGAACAAGGAGGCCTTCGTGGGGGCAGATGCCTTTGTTTGACGAGTGGGGGTTGCTTCCCAAGGGCATTGAGGGGCCCCGCGAGAATCCTGTCTTCGTGGCTCCTCTCCTGATTGACCCCGCCGCATGCGCCCCGAGTGTGGAGGCAGGGGGCGCGCACCTCCGTCAACTGTAGGGAGCTCCTCCTGGGGTTCAGCCTTGTTAGAGGCTCGGGATCCTGAGGCTTCTGAGGTCCGCGAAGGAGCCGCCGCAGAACCTATGCAACCCCAGGCTCCGGAGGCCGGAGCCTCTAACGCCTAGGATGGTGGCTCCAGAGCGGCTACTGGCGATGAGGAGCCCACCAATGGCCCCGGAGTGGTGAGCCAAGGAGTCTCGTCGGGTGCCCCTGCTCTTGGGACCCATGCTCCAGATAGCACGATGGGCGCTCCCCCTCCTGAAGATCACCCATCGGGACCGGGTCGGCGCCGCCTGTGCCTCGAGTCGCTCCTGAAGAGGAAGAGGTCCCCATGCCGCGATGATGGCACCCGTCAGCCGCTGAAGCCGAGGAGATATGTGGCCGCTGATGAGTAAGTTCCTTCGCTCTTGATCCCCAAAACGCGCCTCATTTCCTCATGGCTGGTGTTTTGCAGGGTCTCCGTGAAGGCGAAACTTTGGGAGGCAGCCCCCACCGCCCCGAGCGTGCGCAGGGTGTAGGGCCAACTCCATCCAACATGACGCCGCGATGGTGCTCCGGAGCCAGGCCCCATGTTCTTTCCCCCGCGATTCTGCCCACGAGGCGGGGGGTGTGCCGGTAATCCTTCCCATTGTGACTGCCGGCTGGGGGGTACCCTCTGGGAAGCCTTCATCTTCAAGTTGTAGGGCTACGCCGGTTGGCGGAGCGCCTAGCGCCTCCCGAGCGACTTCTGGCGCCGGCGAAGATCTTGGTGATGAGCTCGCATTTGCTCGCGGGCGTAGTGCGGTGCGCTTCGGGCTTTTCGGCAAGACGATTCGTGCAATGGTCCATCTTGGCGGGGAGCTTGCCAACGTCGACACCTGGCTTGAGGCAGAGAACCGCCGCTTGGAGGATGAGTGGCAGCGGCTGAAGGTGGCCATCAACCTTGGGAAGCTTCAGTGTGATGAGGCTGAAGCGCACGCGGCGGCCTCACTCGCGGCTTCTGGTGAAGCCTGCGCCAGCGCCATGGAAGAGGCCGAGGCAGCCAGCCGCCGCCGCGAGGCGGCTGAGGAGCGGGTGTGAGATCTTGTGTCTTCAAATGTGGCCGTGCTGCGCGAAGTCGAGGAGAGCCGTGCCCTGCTGGTCTCCTCTCCAGGCGAGGTGGCCCTTGCCGAGGCGGAGCTCTTGAGGCGCCACCAGGACTTGGCGCTGGAGGCCGTGGAACACAGCTTGGCGCTAGAGAGGCTGGAGGTGAGGGAGCGACAGGCCGCCATTGCTGAGGACACCGTTGCCGCCCGAGAAGCTCAGGTCCAGACGGAGGTGGAGAAGAGGGTGGCGAAGGCACGTGCTAAGCTAGATGGGAGGCATCGCCTGGACTTGGAGCTGCTTAAGGTTGAGTTTGAGGGTCGGACCTCCGTCCTGAAGATCGAGCTGCGAGCTGTGGAGCAGCGCGAGGGCGCTGCCCGGGGGGCCCTGGCTTCTTACGAATCAGCCCTAGATGCTACCCGCACCGATATATCCTCACTCCGGAAGCAAGACGAGGACACCGCTTCCCTCCTAGAGAAGGCTTTGAGTGAAAAGTGCCGCCGCCTGACACTGGAGCGTGAGCACGACCCCATGCTCCAAGGTCTGCGCATTAGAGCCAACAACGCTTTGGGTGCCATTTTTTATGAGAGCGCACCTCACCCGCGCGAGAACGACTATGCCAGCCATCTCCGCTTCTTTACTGACATCGTGACCCGCCTGGAGGATCAGGCCATGAAAGCCCACCAGCTCGTCAAGGAGAGGAGCCGGGTCCTCCTTGGGCACGCGCTCTTGCAAATCTTCAGCAACCACCTGAACCTTGACTCCCACTTCGATTTAAACATCGTGCTAGCCCCCGTGCATGTTGCCACCCAAGACAAGCTTGCCAAGTGGGTGGACGGTCATGTGGATGCTTTGGTGAAGGAGCAGACTTCTGAGGACGACGTCGTTGTCATCATGGCCAAAGCAGCTGGCGCGAGTGGTGACGACGAGGAGGATGGCAACTTCAGCACAAGCAGCGTGGATGGGAGTGACGAAGAATTCGCATCCAACTAGGCATGTGTTTCTTTTGCTTTAACCTGTATAACGAAAACTCAAACATATTCTTGTGAGAGCATTTTGAAAAGGGGGTGCCCCTTATGATTTGTGAGATTGCTAAATTCTTTTGAAGTGCCATCCTGGGCGGGGACCCGCAGGGCCATGAGCCGCTGAGCAAGGTAATTTTTTATGACTTATCTTGGGTTTTCGTGGTCTTGCGTGGTGCCTGGCGTCGTGGCCGGGCCCCTTCTCCTAAGGCGAGCCTGCTGCTGGCTTGCGAGGTCCTGTGCCTCTCGAGGTGCCTGCTAGCCTACCGTGGAGTGCCTCGTGAGGAGCCAACTGCCAGACTGTGGCGAGGTGGGCGCGCGGAGCACCGCAACTTCGAGCCCTCAGGGGGAGTGATCAGCACCAGCGCGTACACCATACCCAGCCCCCGCTCACGAGGTGCTATAGGGCAGGGTAGCAGTCACGAGCTTCAGGAAAAGAACGCACGAACTGAAGGCAAGAGAGCGACACGAACGAGAAAAGAAAACTCCCCCCATTTTGTAAATGCACGGAAAACAAACTGCTTCAAAAAGGTCGGCAAGCAAGTACAAAAAGGATGATAAAAGCAGACGGCCATGTCCGGCGCCTAGCTGGTCTTCAGTCTTCCGTCTTCGGTCTTCTCACCAACACAGAGCTAAGTGCTTCCACTGGCTGGGCATAGACATTGGGGACTGTGTCGACGGCCAGCGCGGAGCATGGTGCTTCCACTAGGACGTGGGTGGGAGCCCCCGTGAGGCCCCAGGGTGGCGCTCAAGAGACTCCGGGGCGTGTACAGCCCCACTCATTATTACGTGAGATTGTCACAAGCGGAGACCTCCACAGGCCGGAGCCTTGCTTCATGTCCCCCGATGAGGACCCAGCCGTGCGCCACCCTTGACCACCATTGGGGAGAGTGGAAACTAAGACAAGACCAAGGGGCTAAGGGGACGTTGACGGCATCCTCGGAGATGGTAGGCCCCCCGCCGAGGGGAAGGGCTCGTCAGCGCCTTCCCCGGCAAGGAACATACCTCCAAGCTGGATCCAGCTCCACGCAGCGCGAGGAGGGCCCTGCCGCTAGGCTCCCAGCATCCTTCGCGCTCCTGAGGAGGGTCCGCCGTCCTGAGGGTCCTGGTGGTCGCCGCATGTTGGTTCACTTGCGATCCATGGTCAGTGTAAGCGTGCCCCTGCAGCGTTAACTGTACCCAAAGGCTGCCTCCATTGAGGACGTCGGCAGGGCTTCGTGGTGGTTCGAAGGAGAGCTCGGCCTCGTGTATGTTCAGCGCCCAGCCTAGTGTGGGGAATCGGCTAGGGCCCTCTCCTAACGCATGCCTTGGATCCGTCGGGGTGCCGCCTGGGCGCCTAACGTTCCTGCTCTCGTCTGCCGTCCTCTGAGATGTTCACACCAGGGGTGCCGCCTGGGCGCCTAACGTTCCTGCTCCCGCCTGCCGTCCTCTGGTCCTTCTAGCTAGGGGTCGTCATTCTAGCGCGGCCTCTGGTGGTGTCGCCTGAAACAGCCCCGCACCGAGGGGGCACATTCGCGGCGGCACGGGCTGCTGCACGAGGCTGGTCGGCGTCGAGAGGCTCTCCGTGGCCCCTGGGAGGGGGCGCGCGGTTGTGTTGAGGATGAGCGCGTGCCCCCACCATCACCTGCGACGTGGGGAGGGTGCAGAATGGCGCCGCCCCCCTACATGCCGCATCCAGCATCTCGGCAACCCGTTCCAGCAAGGCGTCGTGGCTGCTGTCAAGCAGCCTGCATCGTAGGAGTTTAGGGGCAACGATGACCGCTGCACACATGTTCGCTTGTTCCCTGCGCGAGTGCGGAGCAGTTGCTGCAGCGTAGTTCATAGATTGGGAGGCTGCGCGGCTGCAGTGCGGCGCCAGAGGAGATGGCTGCGCCGTGCGCCTCCCGCGGCCGGTCGCCCCCGGTGGAACATGGGACGCAAGCAAGGCAGAGTGGAGGTCTTCTTCACCGGTGGGTGCTCCCGAGGAGGTATAGACGACACAGTGCTCGACGTGGGCTCTCGGGGTATTGGTCATGGCGTCGGTGGAGCGGAGGAGGACTGGTCGATGGAAGAGAAGAACCGACACACCCCTACCTGGCGCGCCAAATGTCGGATTTCGGGATCCGGCAACCCTTGAGAGCTTCGAACTCTGGGGTGCGTGCGGAGATCTCAACCTGCCCAGCCTGCCTACTCGCGATCCTCCCTAGACTAACGCGTCGAGCTCACAGAGACACAAAGACACAGAGATTTATACTGGTTCGGGCCACCGTTGTGGTGTAATACCCTAATCCAGTGTGGTGTGGTGGATTGCCTCAAGGGGCTATGGATGAACTAGTATAAATGATGAACAAGCCTCAGGAGGTGAGGTTTTCTTGAGCTGGTGTGGTGTTCTACTTGTTCTTTTTTCGGTCCTCTTCTATGGTGGTGGCTAGGTCCTATATATAGTGACATTGGTCCTCTTCCCAAATATGAGCGGGAAGGGATTCCACAATGGCGGGATTTGAAATGGGACAAGTAGTACAGTCTATCCTGACAAAAGTAGTCTTTGCCCGTGAAAAGCCTCTGGTCGTGACGCTGCAGTGGGCTCGGTGATGACCTCCGTCCTGCCGTCCAGGCGGTCTTGGTCTTGTTGCACCAAAATGGAAACCTTTGGCTGATTCCTCGGGACTCTGCGCATGTGGCTTGCCTCCCTTGGACCAAACAGGAAACCTGCGCTCTGCACCCGCCTGGAGCACGCCTGGCCATGGTCGTCATGGCTAACGTCAGCTGAGCCTCATGAGGTAGCTGCATAGAACTCTCTGCCCCTCAGGAGCCCTCCTGAGGAGGCCACTTCTTTCGGGGGTCTTGGCGTTGTCCATCTCACAAGGCTTGGCCCCTCGCGAGGGTCTTGTGGTGTTGGTGATGAAGCTGGGCTGTACCAGGTCGTCCATGGAGCCACGTAGTGGGCCAGAGGCAGGCAGGACTGGATACCCCCAACTCCAGGACGCCGATAGTAGCCCCCAGGCCCAAGTCGTTCTCGGACATGGCTTCCAGGCGAAGCCAAAAGGCAAGGGTGGAGCACCGCGGGCCCCATCGGCCTGCGGCCCTGAAGACACGTGGCGGTTGATGGGACGTGGGCGTCTCCACTTCCCCACGCTTGCTTGATATCCAGTAGACCCAGCAGCCGCCCGTTGTCAGTGCAACTCTCCCTTCATGGTGTACTGTGCCCGACTCTTGTTTCCTCCTTCCCAATATTGCCGCCGCCTCTGTAGATCTGGTGCTGGCGCCTTGCTCTCTCTTGGTATTCGCCATGGTTCCCAAGCAAAGGAAGAAGAAGGTGAAGCCACGCGCGCCGGCCGGTCCCCCACCGGCCCTGGAACCATCCCTTGAGCAGTCGGCGGTGATCAATAAGGAGGGGCTGGACAATGTTCGCCATGCGCTCGCTACCGATTCCAATGACGGGAGGGCGACGGCCGTCCGCCCTACGTCTTGGTGAACCAGAGAGATGAGTGCTACTGAGATTCCCATCCATCTCCATGCTCTTCTTGCTGGGTTAATTCCTCCCTTCTCCCCTTTCATCAACGTCGTGATGTCGCACTACCAGATCCATCTACTGCATCTGGACCCTCGCTCCCTCATCCTCCACACCGTCTTCGCCTTCCTATGCGAGGCCATGGTGGGCATCACCCCCTCCGTGGCCTTGTTTTGACATTTCTTCCTGCTCCGGCTGGCGGATGCTCGCCAACGCTTTGGGTGTGTGACCTTTGAGTCCGTGGCCGCAACCGCTGGCTCGGGGATCGACTTCGAGCTCTCGCCTGTCACGAAGGGATTCCGGAAGTAGTGGCTCCTGATGGACGCCCGCGCATTTAGCCCCCTGCTCACAATTCCTGGGTCGCCGGCTTCGCCGAGCACTAGCTGGTGCCACGAGAAGCTCACCGACCGGCATCTTGCTTTCTTCTAGAAGAGGTTGGCGAGGCTCCAGGAACTGGGGGTGAAGGCTCCAATGGTGGTGAAGGAATCCGTGAAGCAGCTCATTGCTCCCCGCAGTGCCATGCTTGCCTGATGTGGGACTTCACCGGCGCCGAGGATCTGATCAGGCTGCAGAAGCCGTCGCTTGCTGCTGACACCTTGAGGGTGGTGCTCAAGCTCCTGGCTGGTGAGAACGAGCCTGCTGACCTTCCGGGGGGTGGTTGTCTTCTTTATCTATGCTCCAACAAGGAGGCCTTCGCGGGGGAGATGCCTCTGTTCGACAACTAGGGCTTGCTTCCCGAGGGCATTGAGGGGCCCCGCGAGAATCCCGTCTTTGTGGCTCCTCTCCTGATTGACTCCGCCATGTGCGCCCCGAGGGTGGAGGCAGGTGGGCGCGCCCCTACGTCAACTGTAGGGATCTCCTCGGGAGGCTCAGCCTTGTTAGATGCTCGGGAGCCTGTGGCTTCTGAGGCCGGGGAAGGAGCTGCCGCAGAACCTGTGCAACCCTAGGCTCTGGAGGAAGGAGCAACTGACGCCTGGGACGGTGGCTCCAGAATGGCTACTGGCGACGAGGAGCCCACCAATGGCGCCGGAGTCGTGAGCCAGGGAGTCTCCTCGGGTGCCCCTGCCCTTGGGACCCATGCTCCAGATACCATGTTGGGCGCTCCCCCTCCTGAAGATCGCGCGTCGGGACCGGGTCGGCGCTGCCTATGCCTTGAGTCGCTCCTGAAGAGGAAGAGGTCCCCGTGCCGCGACGATGGCACCCTTCGGCTGCTGAAGCCGAGGAGATACGGAGCCGCCAATGAGTAAGTTCCTTCGCTCTTGACCCCCCAAGCGCGGCGCATTTCCTCATGGCTGGGGTTTTGCAGGGTCTCCATGAAGACGAAACCTTGGGAAGAAGGCACCCCAAGGACCCCAGCTTGGTGCATGCGTGCAGCCACTAGCGCCCCGAGCCTGCACAGGGTGTGGGGCCAATTCCATCCAACATGACGCCGTGAGGGTGCTCCGGAGCCAGGCCCCAGGTAATCCTTCCTCTTGTGACTGCCGGCTGGGGGTGCCCTCTGGGCAGCCTTCGTCTTCAAGCTGTGGGGCTACGCTGTCCAGCCCCTGGCCGGCGGTTGGCGGAGCACCTAGCGCCTCCCGGGCGACTTCTGGAACCGGCGAAGATCTTGGCGATGAGCTCGCGTTTGCTCGCGGGCGTAGTGCGGTGCACTTCAGGATTTTTGGCGAGGCGATGCATGCGATGGTCCATCTTGGCGGGGAGCTTGCCAACATCGACACCAGGCTTGAGGCAGTGAACTGCCGCTTGGAGGATGAGTGGCAGCGGCTGAAGGTGGCCATCAACCTTGTGAAGCTTCGGCGCGATGAGGCTGAAGTGGGAGCGAGATCTTCTGTCTTCAAATGCGGCCCTGTTGCGCAAAGTCGAGAAGCGCCATGCCCTGCTGGCCTCCTCTCCAGGTGAGGAGGCCCTTGCCGAGGCGGAGCTCCTGAGGCGCCACGAGGATTTTGCGTTGGAGGCCGTGGAACACAGCTTGGCGCTGGAGAGGCTGGAGGTGAGGGAGCGACAAGCCGACGTGGCTGAGGACGTCATCGCCGCCCGAGAAGCTCAGGTCCAGACAGAGGTGGAGAAGAGGGCGGCGAAGGCACATGCTAAGCTGGATGGCAGGCATTGCCTGGACTTGGAGCTGCTTAAGGCTTTTGAGGGCCGGACCTCCGTCTTGAAGACTGAGCTGCGAGCTGTGGAGCAGCGCGAGGGCGCTGCCCCGGGGGGTGCTGGCTTCTTTCGAATCCGCCCTAGATGCTGCCCGCGCCGAGATATCCTCTCTCCGGAAGAAAGCCAAGGACACCGCTTCCCTCCTGGAGAAGGCTTCGAGTGAAAAGTGTCGCCGCCTGACACTGGAGCGCGAGCACGAACCCATGCTCCAAGGTCTGCGCATCAGAGCCAACAACCCCTTGGGTGCCATTTGTGATGAGGGCGCTCCTCACCCGCACGAGAACGACTATGCCAGCCATCTTCGCTTCTTTACTGACATCATGACCCGCCTGGAGGATCTGTCGGGGCCTCCTTGGGCGCGCGCTCTCGTGCATTTTCAGAAACCTCCTGAACATGGACTCCCACTTCAATTTTAGCACCGTGCTAGCCCCCGTGCCTGCGGACACCCAAGACAAGCTTGCCAAGTGGGTGGACGGTCATGTGGATGCTTTGGTGGAGCTGATTTCTGAGGACGGCGTCGTCGTCATCGTGGCCAAAGGAGCTGGCGTGAGTGGTGATGACGAGGAGGATGGCAGCTTCAGCACAAGAAGCACGGCTGGGAGTGACAAAGAAGGCGCGTCTAGCTAGGCATGTGTTTCTTTTGCTTTAACCTGTATAACGAAAACTCAAACATATTCTTGTGAGAGCATTTTGAAAAGGGGGTGCCCCTTATGATGTGTGAGATTGGTAAATGCTTTTGAAGTGCTATCTGAGGCGGGGCCCCGCAGGGCCATGAGCTGCTGAGCAAGGTAATTGTTTATGACTTATCTTGGGTTTTGGGGGTCTTGCGTGGGGCCTGGCGTCGCGGCCGGGCCCCTTCTCCTGAGGCAAGCCTGTTGCAGGCTTGCGAGGCCCTGTGCCTCTTGAGGGGCCTGCTGGCCTGCCATGGAGTGCCTCGTGAGGAGCCAACTACCAGACTATGGCGAGGTGGGCGTGTGGAGCTCCGCACCTTCAAGCCCTCAAGGGGAGCGATCGGCACCAGCGCGTACACCGTACCCAGCCCCCGCTCACGAGGTGCTAGAGGGCAGGGTAGCAGTCACGAGCTCTAAGAAAAGAATGCAAGAACTGAAGGCAAGAGAGCGACACGAAAGAGAAAACAAAACTCCCCCCGTTTTATAAACGCATGGAAAACAAACTTCTTCAAAAAGGTCATCAAGCAAGTACAAAAAGGAGGCAAAAAGCAGAAGGCCGCGTCCGGCACCTAGCTGGTCTTCAGTCTTCGGTCTTCGGTCTTCTCACCAGCGCGGAGCTAAGTGCTTCCACTAGCTGGGCATAGTCATTGGGGACAGTGTCGACGGCCAGCATGGAGGATGGTGCTTCCACTAGCACATGGGTGGGAGCCCCCGTGAGGCCCCAGGGCGGCGCTCAGGAGACTCTGGGCGTGTATAGCCCCACTCATTATTACGTGAGAGTGTCACGAGCGGAGACCTTCATAGGCCGGAGCCTTGCTTCATGTCGCCCGACGAGGACCCTGTCGGATATCGGGTTTCGGCAAAACCCTTAAGGTTCGAACTCTGGGGTGCGCGCGAAGATCTTCCTCCTACGGATCCACGTCCCAACGCCTCGCTGCGAATCTAAGCTACACGATGAACAACACAAGGGGCACAAGGTTTATACTAGTTTGGGCCACTGTTGTGGTGTAATACCCTACTCCAGTGTGTGGTGTGGTGGATCACCTCTGGGGCTGATGATGAATAGTACACAGGAAGAACAGCCTCGCGACGGGTGTTCTTGTGGTGGTGTGCTTGGAGAGGAGTTGCTCCGTCTCTGTTGGCTTTCAGTGAGACCTTGATGATCGTCCCCCCTACTGTGGTGGCTATCTCTATATATAGAGGCCCTAGTCCTCTTCCCAAATATTTAGTGGGAAGGGCACCAACATCTAGTACAAGTTATCCTGACTAAAGTTGGTCTTCGGCTGCGAAAGCCACTGGCGATGACGCCGTCTTGGGCTTCACGGTGACCTCTGTCCTACCGCCCTGCTGGTCTTGTTCTTGTTGCACTGAAATGGTAACCTTTGCTTGATGCCTCAGTACTCCGCGCCTGCGTTTGCCCCATTTGCACCAAAGAGGAAACAAGGACACTGCGCAGGCCGGCGCCCGCCTGGCGCTGCTACCTCTTGAGCACTGCGTTGGATTTCCCCGGAGAGGAGAGGATGATGCACCAAAGAAGCGTAAGTATTTCCCTCAGTTTTTGAGAACCAAGGTATCAATCCAGTAGGAGACCACGCACAAGTCCCTCGTACCTACACAAAGCGATAGCTCCTCGCAACCAACGCGATTAGGGGTTGTCAATCCCTTCACGGTCACTTACGAGAGTGAGATCTGATAGAGATGATAAATAATATTTTTGGTATTTTTGGTATAGAGATGCAAAGTAAAAAGTAAAAGGCAAAGTAAAAACAAAGCAAGTAATAAAGTAATGGAGATTGATATGATGAGAATAGACCCGGGGGCCATAGGTTTCACTAGTGGCTTCTCTCAAGAGCATAGATATTCTACGGTGGGTGAACAAATTACTGTTGAGCAATTGACAGAATTGAGCATAGTTACGAGTATATCTAGGTATGATCATGTATATAGGCATCACGTCCAAAACAAGTAGATCGAAACGATTCTGCACCTACTACTACTAATCCACTCATCGACCGCTATCCAGCATGCATCTAGAGTATTAAGTTAAAAACAGAGTAACGCCTTAAGCAAGATGACATGATGTAGAGGGATAAATTCATGCAATATGATAAAAACCCCACGTTGTTATCCTCGATGGCAACAATACAATATGTGCCTTGCTGCCCCTTCTGTCACTGGGAAAGGACACCGCAATATTGAACCCAAAGCTAAGCACTTCTCCCATTGCAAGAACTACCAATCTAGTTGGCCAAACCAAAAGGATAATTTGAAGAGACTTGTAAAGATAACTCAATCATACATAAAAGAATTCAGAGAAGAATCAAATATTTTCCATAGATAATACTGGATCATAAACCCATAATTCATCGGTCTCAACGAACACACCGCAAAAAGAAGATTACATCGAATAGATCTCCACAAGAGAGGGGGAGAACATTGTATTGAGATCCAAAAAGAGAGAAGAAGCCATCTAGCTACTAGCTATGGACCCGAAGGTCTGAAGTAAACTACTCACACTTCATCGGAGGGGCTATGGTGCTGATGTAGAAGCCCTCCATGGTGGATGCCCCCTCCGGCGGAGCTCCGGAACAGGCCCCAAGATGGGATCTCATGGATACAGAAGGTTGCGGCGTTGGAATTAGGTTTTTGGCTCCTATTCTGATCGTTTGGGGATACATAGGTATATATAGGAGGAAGGAGTACATCGATGGAGCAACAGGGGGGCCACGAGGCAGGGGGCGCGCCCTAGGGGGGGCGCGCCCCCCACCCTCGTGACCACCTCTGTTACGTCTTGGAGTAGGGTCCAAGTCTCCTGAATCACGTTCGTTGAGAAAATCACGTTCCCGAAGGTTTCATTCCGTTTGGACTCCGTTTGATATTCCGTTTCTTTGAAACACTGAAATAGGCAAAAAACAGCAATTCTGGGCTTGGCCTCCGGTTAATAGGTTAGTCCCAAAAATAATATAGAAGTTGAAAATAAAGCCCATATAGTCCAAAACAGTAGATAAAGTAGCATGGAGCAATCAAAAATTATAGATACGTTGGAGACGTATCAGGCATCCCCAAGCTTAATTCCTGCTCGTCCTCAAGTAGGTAAATGATAAAAAGAGAATTTTTTATGCGGAGTGATACTTTGGCATAATTTCAATGAAAATCTTCTTAATTGTGGCATGAACATTCAGATCCGAAAGATTCAAGAAAAAAGTTCATATTGATATAAAAATAATAATACTTCAAGCATACTAATCAAAGCAATCATGTCTTCTCAAAATAACATGGCAAAAGAAAGTTCATCCCTACAAAATCATATAGTTAGGCTATGCTTCATTTTCGTCAGACAAAGATGTTCCCAACTTCTATACCCCTGATGACAAGCCAAGCAATTGTTTCATACTTAAATAATCTCAAACTTTTGCAACCTTCACGCAATACATGAGCTTGAGCCATGGATATAACACTATGGATAGAAAAGAAAGTCTCACATTGACGAGGATAATCAACGGGCTATGGAGATGTCCATCAATTGATGTCAACATGAGGAGTACGGATTTCCATGCAATGGATGCACTAGAGCTATGAATGCTCAACAAAAGAAAACTAGTGGGTGTGCATCCAACTCGCTTGCTCATGAAGACCTAGGGCATTTGAGGAAGCCCATCTTAGGAATATACAAACCAAGTTCTATAATGAAAAATTCCCACCAGTGTAAAAAGACAACTTATGAGACTCACTACATGAAGAACAAGGTGCTACTTTGAAGCACAATATATGAGACTCACTACATGAGGAACAAGGTGCTACTTTGAAGCACAAGTGTGGAAAAAGAGATAGTAGCATTGCCCTTTTTATTTTCTTTATTTTCTTTTTTTGGGCCTTTCCTTTTTTTTCTTTTGGCCTTTCTCTTTCTTTTTATTTTTATTTTTGGGCAATGCTCTAATAATGATGATCATCACACTTCTATTGATTACAACATAAGGATTACAACTCGAAACTTAGAACAAGATATGACTCTATATGAATGCCTCCGGCGGTGTACGGGATGGTGCAATGAATCAAGAGTGACATGTATGAAAAATAATGCATGGTGGCTTTGCCACAAATACGATGTCAACTACATGATCATGCAATGGCAATATGACAAAAGTAATGTATGTCATGATGAAGATGACGGAAGTTGCATGGCAATATATCTCGGAATGGCTATGGAAATGCCATGATAGGTAGGTATGGTGTCTGTTTTGAGGAAGATATAAGGAGGTTTATGTGTGATAGAGCGTATCGTATCACGTCGTTTGGATGCATTGGCGAAGTTTGCACCAACTCTCAAGGTGAGAAAGGGCAATGCACGGTACCGAAGAGGCTAGCAAAGGCGGAAAGGTGATAGTGCGTATAATCCATGGACTCAACATTAGTCAAAAGAACTCATATACTTATTGCAAAAATTTATAAGTCATAAAAAATCAAGTACTACGCGCATGCTCCTGGGGGAATAGATTTGTAGGAAAAGACCATCGCTCGTCCCCGACTGCCACTCATAAGGATGCACAAGCCAGGTACACTTCATGTTTCAAATTTGTTACACAACTTTAACCATACGTGCATGCTACGGGACTTGCAAACTTCAACACAAGCATTCTTTGAATTCATAATCACCCAACTAGCACGACTTTGATATTATCACCTCCATATCTCAAAACAATTATCAAGCATCAAACTTATCTTAGTATTCAATTCACTCAAAAGAAAGTTTCACATATCTTGAATACCAAGTTAAGCAAATTACCATGCTATTAACGACTCTCAAAATAATCTAAGTGAAGCATGATAAATCAATAGTTTCTTTAAAACAAATCCACCACCGTGCTCTAAAAGATCTAAGTGAAGTACTAGAGCAAAAATATCAAGCTCAAAAGATATAAGTGAAGCACAATGAGCAAAACTATCAAGCTCAAAAGATATAAGTGAAGCACATAGAGTATTCTATCAAATTCCAATTCATGTATGGCTCTCTCAAAAGCTGTGTACATCAAGGATGATTATGGTAAACTAACAAGCAAAGACGCAAATAATACAAGACGCTCCAAGCAAAACACATATCATGTGGTGAATAAAAATATAGCTCCAAGTAAATTACAGATGGAAGTGGACGAAAGAGGGGATGCCTTCCGGGGCATCCCCAAGCTTTGACTTTCTGGTGTCCTTGGATTATCTTGGGGGTGCCATGGTCATTCCCAAGATTAGGCTCTTGCCACTCCTTGTTCCATAATCCATCAAAAGAATTCACCCAAATCTTGAAAACTTCTCAACACAAAACTCAATAGAAATCTCGTGAGCTCCGTTAGAGAAAGAAAACAAAAGACTACTTCAAAGTACTGTAATGAACTCATTCTTTATTTGTATTGGTGTTAAACCTACTTTATTCCAACTTCTCTATGGATTATAAACTATTTTATTAGCCATAGATTCATCAAAATAAGCAAACAACACAAGCAAAACAGAATCTGTAAAAAATAGATACGTCTGAAGCAATATGTAACTAAAGCAAACTTCTGGAACTCTAAAAATCCTACAAAAATAGGAAGTCCTGGAAAATTTGTTTTTTGAACAGCAGCAAAAAGAATCAACGAAAAAGCACGTTCTTGTGATTTAACAAAATAATATACGTGCGTGCAAAGTTTCTGTTTTTCAGCAGAATCAAATCAACTATGATTGTAGGTTATCCTATAGGTTCTACTTGGCACAAACACTAATTAAAAGATAAAACCACATCCAAACAGAATCTAGATGGATTATTTATTCCTAAACAGAAGCAAAAACAAAAACAAAAAATAAAATCGGGTTGCCTCCCAACAAGCGCTATCTTTTAACGCCCCTAGCTAGGCATAAAAGCAAGGATAGATCTAGGTATTGCGATCTTTGGTAGGCAATCCATAAGTGGCTCTCATGATTGATTCATATGGTAATTTTATTTTCTTTCTAGGGAAGTGTTCCATGCCCTTCTTTAAGGGAAATTGGAATCTAATATTCCCTTCCTTCATATCAATAATTGCACCAATCGTTCTAAGGAAAGGTCTACCAAGAATAATAGGACATGAAGGATTGCAATCTATATAAAGAACGATAAAATCTACGGGCACATAATTCCTATTTGCAACAATAAGAACATCATTAATTCTTCCCATAGGCTTTTTAATAGTGGAATCCGCAAGACGCAAGTTTAGAGAGCAATCATCAAAGTCACAGAAATCTAGCAAATCACACAAAGTTTTGGGGATAGTAGAGACACTAGCACCCAAATCACACAAAGAATGAAACTCATAATCTTTAATTTCAATTTTAATAGTAGGTTCCCACTCATCATAGAATTTTCTAGGGATAGAAACTTTGAACTCAAGTTTTTCTTCATAAGATTGCATCAAGGCATCAACAATGTGTTCGGTAAAGGCCTTATTTTGACTATAAGCATGGGGACAATCTAGCACGGATTGCAACAAGGAAATACAACAAATTAAAGAACAACTTTCATAATTAAATTCCTTGAGATCCAAAATAGTGGGTTTAGCAACATCTAGGTTTTAATTTATTTCAATCCCACTTTCATCAATTTCATCATCAAGATCTAGAAACTCCGAATTCTTAGAACGCCTTCTAGGTAAAGGAAGATCATATTCAGTTTCATCAAGATTCATATTGCAAAACAAAGATTTAATGGGGGACACATCAATAACTTTTAGATCTTCATCTTGATTTTCATAGGAATTGGAAGAACAAGCTTTAATAAAGGCATCTTTGGAAGCACGCATCGTAGCGGTTCTATCTTTGCACTCATCAATGGAAATTCTCATGGTCTTGAGAGACTCATTGATATCATGCTTAGGAGGAATAGATCTAAGCTTTAAAGAATCAATTTCAAGAGAAATTCTATCAACGTTCCTAGCCAAATCATCAACTTTAAGCAATTTCTCTTCAAGCCAAGCAATAAAAATCTTTTGTGAATTCATAAACTCTTTAACACTACTCTCAAATTCAGAGGGCATCTTATTAAAATTTCCATAAGAGTTGTTGTAGGAATTTCCATAATTATTAGAAGGATTACTAGGATAAGGCCTAGGATTAAAATTCCCTCTATATGCGTTGTTTCCAAAACTATTCCTACCAACAAAATTCACATCCATAGTTTCATTGTTATTCTCAATCAAAGTAGACAAAGACATATCATTGGGATCAAGAGAAGTATTTTTAGTAGCAAATATCTTCATAACTTCATCCATCTTTTCACTCAAAACATTGATTTCTTCTATAGCATGTACTTTTTTACTAGAAGATCTTTCGGTGTGTCATTGAGAATAATTAGCCATAATATTATCAAGCAATTTTGTAGCATCTCCTAACGTAATTTCCATAAACGTGCCTCCTGCGGCCAAATACAAAAGATTTCTAGAAGCAAAATTCAATCCGGCATAAATAATTTGTATGATCATCCATAAATTCAAACCATGAGTAGGGCAATTGTGAAGCATAAATTTCATTATTTCCCAAGATTGGGCAACATGCTCATGATCAAGTTGTTTAAAATTCATAATATCATTCCTAAGAGTGATGATCTTAGCGGGAGGAAAATACTTAGAGATAAAAGCATCTTTGCACTTGTTTCAAGAATCAATACTATTTTTAGGTAAAGACGAAAACCAAACTTTAGCACGATCTCTAAGTGAAAACGGAAATAACTTCAATTTAACAATATTGCTATCCGTATCTTTCTTCTTTTGCATATCACACAAATCAACAAAATTGTTTAGATGAGTAGGGGCATCTTCACTAGGAAGGCCGGCAAATTGATCTTTCATAACAAGATTCAGCAAAGCGGTATTGATTTCACAAGACTCATCATTATTAAGAGGAGCAATCGGAGTACTAAGGAAATCATTATTATTGGTATTCGAGAAGTCACACAATTTGGTATTATCTTGCGCCATGGCAACAAGTAATCCAACACACAAGCAAACAGAAAGACAACGGAAAAAGGCAAACGGGAAAGAGAGGAGGAGATTGGGAAAGAGAGGGCGAATAAAACGGCAAGGGTGAAGTGGGGGAGAGGAAAACGAGAGGCAAATGGAAAATAATGTAATGCGAGAGATAGGGATTGTGATGGGTACTTGGTATGGTCGACTTGCTTGCGTGAGCCTCCCCGGCAACGGCGCCAGAAATTCTTCTTGCTACCTCTTGAGCACTATGTTGGATTTCCCCGAAGAGGAGAGGATGATGTAGCAAAGTAGTGTAAGTATTTCCCTTAGTTTTTGAGAACCAAGGTATCAATCCAGTAGGAGACCACGCACAAGTCCCTCGTACCTACACATAATGATAGCTCCTTCCAACCAACGCGATTAGGGGTTGTCAGTCCCTTCACGGTCACTTACGAGAGTGAGATCTGATAGAGATGATAACTAATATTTTTGGTATCTTTGGTATAGAGATGCAAAGTAAAAAGTAAAAGGCAAAGTAAAAACAAAGCAAGTAATAAAGTAATGGAGATTGATATGATGAGAATAGACTCGGGGGCCATAGGTTTCACTAATGGCTTCTCTCAAGAGCATAGATATTCTACGGTGGGTGAACAATTTACTGTTGAGCAATTGACATAATTGAGCATAGTTATGAGTATATCTAGGTATGATCATGTATATAGGCATCACGTACAAAACAAGTAGATCGAAATGATTCTGCACCTACGACTACTACTCCACTCATCGACCACTATCCAACATGCATCTATAGTATTAAGTTAAAAAGAGAGTAATGCCTTAAGCAAGATGACATGATGTAGAGGGATAAATTCATGCAATATGATAAAAACCCAATCTTGTTATCCTTGATGGCAACAATACAATACGTTCCTTGCTGCCCCTTCTATCACTGGGAAAGGACACCGCAAGATTGAACCCAAAGCTAAGCACTTCTCCCATTGCAAGAACTACCAAGCTAGTTGGCCAAACCAAAAGGATAATTCGAACAGACTTGCAAAGATAACTCAATCATACATAAAAGAATTCAGAGAAGATTAAAATATTGTCCATAGATAAACTGGATCATAAACCCACAATTCATCAGTCTCAACAAACACACCGCAAAAAGAAGATTACATCGAATAGATCTCCACGAGAGAGGGGGAGAACATTGTATTAAGATCCAAAAAGCGAGAAGAAGCCATCTAGCTACTAGCTATGGACCCGAAGGTCTGAAGTAAACTACTCACACTTCATCAGAGGGGCGATGGTGTTGATGTAGAAGCCCTTCGTGGTGGATGCCCCCTCCGGCGGAGCTCCGGAACAGGCCCCAAGATGGGATCTCGTGGATACAGAAGGTTGCAGCGGTGGAATTAGGTTTTTGGCTCCTGTTCTGATTGTTTGGGGATACGTAGGTATATATAGGATTAAGGAGTACGTTAGTGGAGCAATAGGGGGGCCATGAGGCAGGGGGCGCGCCCTGGGGGGGGGGGGCGCCCCACCCTCGTGACCGCCTCTGTTACGTCTTGGAGTAGGGTCCAAGTCTCCTGGATCACGTTCGGTGAGAAAATCACGTTCCCGAAGGTTTCATTCTGTTTGGACTACGTTTGATATTCCGTTTCTTCAAAACACAAAAATAGGCAAAAAACAACAATTCTGGGATGGGCCTCCGGTTAATAGGTTAGTCCCAAAAGGAATATAAAAGTGTAAAATAAAGCCCAATATAGTCCAAAACAGTAGATAAAGTAGCATGGAGCAATCAAAAATTATAGATACGTTGGAGACGTATCAGGCGCCCGTCTGGTCTCGATCGTCATGGCTTGCGTCACGAGCACCTCGCGAGGTACCATTGCCTTGATCTCTCCGCCTCCTCGCGACCCTGCCTGGTGAGGTCGTTCCTGAGGAAGCCTTGCGTCGTCACCCCATGAGGCTTGGCCCTTCGCGAGGGTCTTGAGCTTGAGTTAATGCAGATGGGTCGTGCTGGCCCCCCTTAAGCCACGCTTCAGGCCACAGGCAGGCAAGTCTGGGGACCCCCGTTTCCAGAACACCGACAGTAGCGCCCGGGACCAAGGCGCACTCGGACTTGGCTTAGCGACGAAGCAAAAGGGCAAGTGCAGAGCACCGCGGGCCCCAACAGCCTGTGACCTTGGTAGCCGCATTGTGGTTGATTGGACGTTGGGGTCTCCGCTTCCCCATGCTGCCTCGGCAACTGCCCGATTTGACGAGTCCCTGCATGCAAAAATGAGTCATGATTACCTGTGATCGTGGAGGCCGACGGTTGGCCTCCTCTGGGCTATAAGTACGGTGAGGTGTGAGCCCCCGCAGTCCATCTCTTCTTGCTCCGCTCCTTCTTCCTCGCTCCTCCTCCATCTTGGCACTAATGGCACCGATCCGCCGATTCTCAGCTGAGGATAAAGGACAGGCCCCCCAAGAGGGGCCCGACCCGCTCCCGCCGAAGAAGCGGTCGGTCCTCGGCCACCGCGATGAGGTTGCTTGGCCAAAGGCGTCGAGTCCTTGGTACGAGCGGCCGCCTCCTAGGTTTCCGCTTTCTCTATACACCCGGGCTGAGGGCCCTAGAGAAGAAGACGCCAAGTGGCGCCGAGCGCGCTACCAGCGATGACGACGAGTTGTGGCGGTGCGCGTGATCGCTCCTGGAGTCCACGCCGCGGACTCCTTTCGCCAGCTCATGCTCCACACCGCCATGCCTCCAAGCTCCTGGATACGCCTTCCTCCTTCCTTTTCCTTCGAGATGCCGCCGAGGGGGCCTCTTGAGCTCTAGTTGTAGCATGCCGACTGTAGTACCCCACGATCGGAGCGGAGGTCAAGGTCGTCGCTCCAGGCAAGGTCTACATGACCCGGGGCTGGGGCGAGGTTGCCCGGGTCTGCCGAACAGGAGGTGCCCTCGTGATTCATCTCGAATATGATGACGCCTCCCTAATGCTCTTCAAGGTCATCGGCGTGGAAGGACGTCGGCTAGAGTGCTACCCCAGAGGAGGCGGCCAGGACGCCGGCATGATGAGGGCTAGGCCCGCCACCCGCTTCCCCAGCGGCTCCTCCGGCAGCGGCAGCGGCGCTTGGGGGTCCAGCGACTCTCCCGAGCTTCGCCTGACTCCAGAGATGAGCGACAACAGCTACGAGCCCCCGAGCTCGCGCCGCGCTCGGAGCAGGGCAGCTGCATCAGGCCGCCGACGCGGTTGATCTGGATGGGGTTGGCGCCAGCACTTGGTGGCCCACTGTTGATGATGGCGTCGGCCATTGAAGCGCGTGTAGTTAGGGCTCCTTAGGATTAGCACCTTTTGTTTCCTTCAAAGAACCAAGGAAGTACCCCATGGGGGCATGTAAAGCGTTTGTTGCGTCTTTTGTTGATATTATCCTTATTATGAAGTGGCGCAAGATGCTTGTCCTATCCCGGCTCGGTTCCCCCTTTCAAACCTTGCGAGGGCTGGGTGCTCTACGCTGACAGCTCCCGGTCCCCAGGCAGGTTTCAGCCGTTGCTAGTATGCCAGGTCGCGACACCGTGGTCAAGGCTAGGAGGTGAGCGGCCCGAGGTCCAGTCAGAGCCCCTGAGGCGCGATGCTCAGGAGGTCCCCTTTAGCGCTCAACCAGGCGCCGAAAGGCGAGAAAGGAAGGCAACGTCACCGTTACAGGGCCGCATTAAGTGATGGTTTGGTGTCGCGTCAATTAGATATGCCTAGAGTGAGACTTATCTTGAAGTCCTGGAGCCGTTCCTTCACGAGGGGCCGAACCTGCGTGTCGGCAGCTGGGATGTCACTGAGTGAGGCCTTCGTGAGCTTCTCCTCCCTTCCCCGCACTCTCCTTCGTGCTCTACGTCCTTAGGTCCCGGCCCTCAAGCGAGCTCAGCCGCCGCTGGTATGCCAGGTCGCGATGCCGTGGTCAAGGCCAGAGGGTGAGGGCTGGAGAGCCCGTAAGGGCTCCTGGATCGCGATGCTTAGGAGCCCCCGTTTTAATGCACGAGCGGATCGCACGGGCAAGAGAGAGAACTCGCGACGCCCCCCACGTTATTCCTTAGGTGGACCCTATAAACCAAGACGAGGGAAGCAAGGATTGCCATTACGATTGCTGGCCAGCCATTGGTTGCTCCGAGAGAGTGATGAGGGCCTGAGGGCCTGGTGAGGTAGCGCTTTCGGGGCTACCGCGGCCAGAGCTCGACCACTCAGGTTTGTCGATGTTGCAGGGACGGACCCATGCGTAAGCGCCGTCCCAGTGCGAGCGGCTCCAAGGGCAGATGTCAATCGAGCAGGCGATGATCATGGGCAGGTTAAGCATGAAGGCAAACCAACTTAGGTAGATGCAGGAAAGATACACACCACTAGGTCTGGACCAAGCGGCTTGGGGATGATGCAGCCCGAGGGGCGCCCCCAGCAAAGTGAACTAAAGACAGAAGCAAGACGAATACATGCCGCAGGGACGGACCCACGCGACCTGGGAATAATGCAGCCCTCAGGGCGCTCCCGGCTGAAATGGAAGTCGAAAGATGTCACCTGATATCATTGTAGAGCGGGTGTTGAAGTAGCTGACGATGCGTAGTGAAGAAGCCGATCCTCATGAGCCACCAGAGCCCTGAGCCTCGGGAGGCTCTGAGGGTCCGGGCGGCTCCTCAAGGTCCATCTCCATCTCCGCCAGGAAGGTGCGGCGCCTGACCTCCTGAGCTTCCAGAATGCTCCTCATTAGTCGCTGGTGAGCAGCAGCCGCGTTCGGCAGGCCGAAAGGCATGCAAACGTAGCTGTGAGGCGGGCCCTCGCAACGTCCCACGCGTGAAGGCCAGAAACACTCCTGAGACGCGACTCGGTTGAGCCCTGGGTAGTCGATGCAGACACGCAGCCCGCCATCCTCGCCTGGATGGGGAGCTACGCCGGGTAGGCGGCGATCGCCTCGCATGCCTCTTGATTCCTGCAGCTCCTGAGTAACCTTGGTGATGAACTCCTGAGGGTTGGGCCCTCCTTTCCTCCTGTCTTCCTGAGGGAAATGCGCCGTGAAGCGTGCCTCCAAGTGGTGCCCAAGCGCCTCCCTCGCGATCTTGGCAAAGTCAGAGGCCCTCCAGGAGAGAGCCCCCGAGCCTTGCCCGAGGAGGGTGTCGGGTGCGCCTTCCTATGCAATGGAGGGAGGCGCCCCTTGGACGGGCGCTGATCATTGCGCGGCGCCTCCGGAGACGCCTGTCTCCTGAGGCCTTGAGCTGGGTGATGTCTTCTTCTTCTTAGGAACTGCCTCGGGAAGGTTCCCACTCTTGATGTCTGGATCCTCGACTGATGCAGCCTGGAAGGCACACTCGAGAGAGCACACCGCATCCTTCTCTTCACAGGGGACTATGATGACCCCGCCGCTTCCTGGCATCTTGAGGACATTGTATCCATGGTGTGTCACTGCCATGAACTTGGCCCGGGATGGATACCCGAGGATGGCATTGTATGGCAGGCGAATGTGGGCAACGTCGAAGTCAATGAGCTTGGTACGGTAGTTCTTGCACTGTCCAAAGGTGACAGGGAGGCGGACCTGCCCTATCGGGGTGGTGGAGCCGTCAGTGACTCATGAGAAAGACTTGGTTGGCTGAAGCTGATCATATGGCACTTGAAGATTGTTGAATGTCTCGTCGGCAGAACGTTGAGTCCTGCGCTGCCATCGATAAGGGTCTTGGTAACCTGCACATTACTGATGACTGGGGAATAAAGCATGGGAAGGACACCGGTTGTAGCTGCACACTTGAGTTTATCCACTGAGCTGAACGTGATGGCGCGCGTGGACCACCTGAGAGGGCACGTGGCCTCGAGCTCGGGGAGGACTGTGTTCACCTCGCGAGCGAACTTCTTGAAGATGCGTTGAGAGGCCGGGGCCTAGGCACCGCCTAGGATGCAAGCGATAGCACGTGGCTCCTGGAAGCCGCCAACCCCCTTGTCCTAATGATGGTCGTCATTCCTTCTTGGCGGTGGTGGCAGAGGAGGAAGGCCTGCGTTTCCCTATGGGCGATCCTCACGAGGCTGATCCCTCCAAGCCCCCTCGCGAGGCTGGTCCTGCTAGCGGTCCTCGCGAGGTCAGTCACGCCACCCTTGGCGAGGGCCTCGGTCGTCCCATCGTCCTCCACCTCTTCTTCCTCCTCGGCCGTAGCCCCGATTGTTGTGCTCGGGGCCTCGACCGTTATGTCCTTCTCGCACGGCCCTGAGATCTTGGCATTCGTTGGCGTTGTGGGTGTGGAGGTCGTGGTACACGCAGTACCGGTGTAACGACCAAATCTCGAAGGATTTGAGTCTCTGTGCTTACCGTGCTAGTCCCTGGATCGAACTCGCTAGCACACACAGTATAGATGAATACCAAATAGCAAGTGCATCATTTATTACAACGTATGATCCAGAATGTATAAAATAAAACAATCTGCATAGCACTTGGCTAGCTTTATTCAATCAAACAACGGAAGGTAGCAGAAAATAATGATGAGTCCCATCTTAGCCCACTGGCGATGCGGAGTGCAGAATCACGACCCTAACGGTACCTTACTCTTCATTTGAATATCCTGCAACATGAGGCATTGCAGCCATATAGGTCAATATTTTGAATGTATTGGCAAGTTACACAGGAGTAATAATAGCAAACCTACATGTATATGCATAGTACAACAAAAGGAAGGCTTGGGTGTTTATTTTTGTAGAAAGCTGATTTTGTCCTCATAACTACCTATTAGTCAAATTTTTATTTAGTTCTTTTATTACTACAATTAAATACACAAGGTTGAGTTGGCAAAATGAACTCCAACCTACCCTTTATTAAGTCGCCCACAAATATTATTAAGTGTCACATCTGTCAAGATCATCCAACAACTGTAATGGCATAGTGGATCAAATTTACCCATAACCAGGGGCACGGCTAATCATGATTAGTTTCAATACTCTACATAGTTTAGTACGCTTTACCCACTGGACCCAATCCGAAGATTGAGACGAAGTCTTTCAGAAGCAGTCCCCTAGTCCCAACAGGAGGCCCATCCCAACTATTATATCTACATCTGCTGGCACATCCGGGTAAGGGTTCCACAGCTGATCAACTAAGCCAGAGCCCATTTAGCCAGTGGTCGTACATGGAAGCTACTAGTCACTAAGTCTGTCTGATCTTTCTGAACCTAGGCGGCCGTCCACTTACATTCAGAGGGTAAAAACCATGATGTTCTTAAAACCACCCTTCAATACCAGTTCCGCCCAGAGGTGAATTAAGTCCTCAATTACTACTCAATTTGATTATATTTATAATCCTCACATAATATCAATGTATACATGAACCACCCCCGTCTACAAAGCATAGCAAACTACAACTACCACGATTTGCAAGGACGGGAAGATAGCTCAACAACATAGCCAAAATAATATGGTATTCCTATACATGCATAAATTTAAAGTGTGATATATACTACATGCATAGAAAACAATAGGTAAAGGATGATCAACATGTAACTTGCCTTGGTTCTGGTTCAGAAAGTCACACTCCTGACAAAAGTTCGCGTCGCACTCCAGACAATCTACACATTTCACACAATTCAACAAATCAATCATCGAAACACAAATAGAAACAAAAAAACCAACGGTAAGAAAACCATTTTTAAAACTCAACCATAGAAGCTTAACAGCACCTAAATTGTGCTATGGTCACAACGCAAAAAGAATCACTCGATTCCGATAAACGGTTTGAGAGTTATGGCCTCCGGAAGATTTATTTCAAATTCAAATGAATTCAAATTTGAAAAGTGTAAACATGTGCAAAGTCGGTACTATGATAATGTGCTGATTTTTTTTGAGTGCATAGGAAAAAGGATTACCTAAATTGGACTTATAGAATAAAAGATATAGCTAAAAGAATTTTGGATGAAAATCTATGAAAAACAAAAAGAAACAGAAAACTCCTGGACACTGTAGCAACTCCTATGCCTGTCCTATAGGGAAGTGCCACGTGGTGGCGTCTGATTGGCTGGATGCATGTGCTCACCAGAACAGATGAAAACGATAGCGGTGGCTTGGGCGTCGGCGGTGGCACTCCTCCGGCCACTCTCTGGCGATGGGGAAGTGACGGGCAAGTGCGGTGTCGAGCGGCGGAGGCGGCGGTGACATCAAATGGCGACGGGGCGACCTTTGTAGGCGACAGAGGAGACGTTAACTCTGGCGTGCTCGGCGACAGCGGGTGGGCTCATTCCTCTCTCTCCGCTGCGATTTCAGGCGTGTCAGGAAAGGGCGGCGTCGAATGGGGGTTCAAGGGTGAAAAGTGGAGCGGTAGTGGCATCCTTATGGTGGAGGATATGGACGGTTAACGACGGCGGCCTCGGAGCTCGACGGCGAGATCCGTTTTCGCCCAACGGCGCGTGCGACAACGAAAAGGATTGGGACAGGAGCTGCGGGGTCTCCCCTGGGGGTTTTGCTTCGCTTACGGCAGGTCGGGCGCGCTCGAGGTGGACCAGGGGCGCTGGGTGATCCGGCTCGGCCTCGGCATGCGTGCGCGCGTGCGGCGCGTGCGACTCGGTGAAGGGGATGACAGGTGGGGGGGCACTGGTCAGTGGCTGGGGCGAGGTGGATCGGGCGCGGGCGAGCGATGCGGGTCAGGTGCGGGCGTACCGCTTCGGCAATGACTGCGAGCGAGCGGGCTGCGGGGCTGGCGGTTGGCTGGGCCGTGCTTGCTGGGCCGCGCATGTGCGCTGCTGTGCTGGCTGGCTGGCTGGCTTGTTTTTTTTAAGAACACAAAACTGCTACACCAGTTAAACTAAAAATAAAAACAACATAATAAAACTAAACAAAAATATATACACACAGTAAAGTATATAGTACAAATATAAACTACAGGAGCACTAGTTCCTCACCTAATGCATTTTTTGAAAAATCATTTTATGCAACAGGCCACACAAAACATCAACAAAATGGACAAGGAAAATATTTTGGAGAATAATAAAAAATACCAGAACATATCGAATGAACTGGAAATAATATTCTTGACATTGTGAACATTTTTAAATAGGGGAGAAGTCATGTTATCTACACCCCAATAAATTGCCTTTAGTTGCATAATGAAAGGAATATTGCAGAAGAGCAAATAATGCATGGAAAATATGATATGCATATGTATCGTCTAATAACATCCTAATTTAGGAAAATCGGGATGTTACAACCGGCTGCCCTTCGACGACTCCGGCTGGTCCCTGTCGTGCTTCATGTCTAGTTCTGTTGCGAGCACAACTGCTCCTTTGCGCGTCACATCCCTGGCTTGGCTTTCTTCTCTTCAGGTTCAGCAGCTGGGAGCTTGAGAAGGAAGAGACACCCCTCCTCAGCCCTTGCGCACTTGGTCGTCAGGTTGAACAGCTCCAGAGACGTGCATAGATCCTCGTGGATTTCCAGCTCCTCCTTCATCTTGACGTCGCGAACGCCATCAGAGAATGCTGAGATGATGGCCTCCTTGGTCACCTTGGGAATCTTGAGGCGAGCGCTGTTGAAGCGCTGGATGTACTTCTGCAGGGTCTCTCCTGGTTGCTGCTTGATGTGGCGCAGGTCACCCACGACTGGAGGACGGTCGCGAGTGCCCTGGAAGTTGGCTATGAAGCAGGTGCACATCTCGTCCGAAGAGGAAATCGTGCTGGGAGGCAGGTTTAGGAGCCAGGTGCGGGCGCCATCTTTGAGCGCCATGGGGAACCAATTCACCATGACCTTCTCATCTCCATTGGCCGCTTCGATGCCCAACTCGTAGAGCTGCAGGAACTCTACGAGGAGGCATATCTGGCTTGAACTTGCTTCGGCAGGTGACACTGCGCAGCTCGGTGGTGAAGGCGCGACAGCCTGCGGTGGCCACCGGAGCCCTTTGTAGACGCAGGGCTTGCTCCTAGGGATCCCGCACGCCGCCGCCGAGGGCAGCGTGGGGTCTTGAAGTGCTGGCGCAGGGATGCGGTCATGACGTGCTAGAACAGGGAGCACGCGTGCACCTTCTTGGGGACGAGGTATTTCTTGGCAGCTCCTTTCTTGTCGCGCCGGCGCTGGATGCGATGGGTCTTGTCTAGGGGCCGCGCGCCTTGGGCCAGGGCACCTTCTTGGGGAGGAGGTGGCGGAGGCACCTCCTGAGCTGCATCACCCACGCAGGACGGAGCTGCATCACCCACGCAGGACGGAGGGCGAGGCAGCGAGAGGGAGCCCCCTGCGGCGTTGACGAGCTCGGTGATGCGAGCGAGCCACTTCTCGTACAGGTCATCGAAGGGGCAGTAGTGCAGGAGCTCGCTTGCCAGGAGCAACACGGCATGCGCTTCCATGGGAGCGCGATGGGCGTGCAACGACGAACCAGCTGGAGTTAGTGACGGAGTGGCGGTGCGGCCTTCTCGCCGCACCGAGGGATGCAGCAACGATGCCTGCTACTCGTTCCCCACCGGGCCGGTGGCGGCGTTGGCGGCAGGCTATGTAGAACGACGGGGAGGCCCACCGACGGGGGCTGTTTGGGCGACGCGGGCGGCGAGAGCAGCCCGACGCTCTGCACGAGCTCGGCGAGCGCCAGCCATGGATGCGACGAACGATCGAACAAGGAACAACGGAAGAAAGATTCTGGCGCACCCCTACCTGGCACGCCAAATGTCGGATATCGGGTTCCGGCAAAACCTTTAAGGTTCGAACTCTGGGGTGCGCGCAAAGATCTTCCTCCTACCGATCCACATCCCAACGCCTCGCTGCGAATCTAAGCTACACGATGAACAACACAAGGGGCACAAGGTTTATACTGGTTCGGGCCACTGTTGTGGTGTAATACCCTACTCCAGTGCGTGGTGTGGTGGATTGCCTCAGGGGCTGATGATGAACAGTACAGAGGAAGAACAGCCTCGTGAGGGGTGTTCTTGTGGTGGTGTGCTTAGAGAGGAGTTGCTCCGTCTCTGTTGGCTTTCGGTGAGATCTTGATGATCGTCGCCCCCCCCCCCTACTGTGGTGGCTATCTATATATAGAGAGGACTTGGTCCTCTTCACAAATATTGAGTGGGAAGGGCGCCAACAACGGCCATTTTGAAGGAAAATATCTAGTACAAGTTATCCTGACTAAATTTGGTCTTTGGCTGCCAAAGGCTCTGGCGATGATGCCGTCTTGGGCTCCACGGTGACCTCCGTCCTGCCGCTCTGCTGGTCTTGGTCTTGTTGCACTTAAATGGTAACCTTTGCTTGATGCCTCAGTACTCCGCGCCTGCGCTTCCCCCTTTGCACCAAAGAGGAAACAAGGAAACAGGGCAGACCGGCGCCCGCCTGGTGCCCGCCTGGTCTCGATCGTCATGGCTTGCGTCACGAGCACCTCGCGAGGTACCCCTGCCTTGATCTCTCCGCCTCCTTGCGAGCCTACCTGGTGAGGCCGTTCCTAAGGAAGCCTTGTGTCGTCTGCCCCGTGAGGATTGGGCCTTTGCGAGGGTCTTGAGCTTGAGTTAATGCAGATGGGCCGTGCTGGGCCACCCCTTGAGCGACGCCGCAGACAGCAGGCAGGCAAGTCTGGGGACCCCCGTTCCCAGAACGCCGACAGACCCCGTCGTACGCCACCCCTGACCACTGTTGGGGAGACAGGAAACGAGCACAAGACCAAGGGGCCAAGGGGACGCTGGCAGCATCCTCGGCAACCATAGGCCCCCCGCCGAGGGGAAGGGCTCGCCGGCGCCTTCCCCGGCAGGGAACCTACCTCCAGGTAGGATCTTGCTCCACGCAGCGCGAGGAGGGCCCTGCCGCTGGGTTCCCCCCATGCTGCTCCCAACATCCTTCGCGCTCCTGTGGGGGGTCCGCCATCCTGAGGGTCCTGGTGGTCGCCGCGTCTTGGTTCACCTGCGATCCATGGTCAGTGTAAGCGTGCCCCTGCGGCATTAAATGTACCGAAAGGTTGCCACCGTTGGGGATGTCAGCAGGGCTTGGCGGTGGTTCGAAGGAGAGCTCGGCCTCGTGTATGTCCAGTGCCCATCCTAGCATGGGGGATCGGCTGGGTCCCTCTCCTAGCGCGTGCCTTGGATCCATTGCGACAGGGACGTAGGGTTCTGGGCTGTTCACACTAGGGTGCCGCCTGGCCAACTAATGTTCCCGCCTGAAGCAGCCCCGCACCTATGGGGCACGTTCGGGGTGGCGTGGGCTGCTCCATGAGGCTGGTCGGCCTCGAGAGGCTCTCCGTGGCCCCTGGGAGGGGGAGCGCAGTTGTGTCGGGGATGAGCGCGCGCCCCCACCATCACCTGCGATGTGGGGACGGTGCAGAACGGCGCCACCCCCTTGCATGCCGCATACAACAGCTCGACGACCCATTCCAGCAAGGCGTCACGGCCGCTCTCAAGCAGCCTGCATCATAGGAGTTCATGGGCCACGATGACCGGTTCCCGCAAGTTCGCTTGTTCCCTGTGTGAGTGCGGAGCAGTTGCTGCAGCATAGTTCGCAGATCGCGTGGCTGCATGGCTGCAGCACAGTGCCAGAGGAGAAGGATGCACCGCGCGCCCTCCGCGGCCGGTCGGCCCCGACGGAACGCGGACCGCGAGCAGGGCAGAGTGGAGGTCTTCTTCATCGGTCGGTGCTGCTGAGGAGGTCTGGACGACCCGGTGCTCGACGTGGGCTCTCTGGGCGTCGGTCATGGCGTCGGTGGAATGGAGGAGGACTGGTCGATAGAAGAGAATATCCGACACACCCCTACCTGGCGTGCCAAATGTCGGATTTCGGGATCTGGCATCCCTTGAGAGGTTCGAACTCTGGGGTGCGTGCGGAGATCTCAACCTACCCAGCTTGCCTACTCGCGATCCTCCCTAGCCTAGCGCGTCGAGCTCACAGAGACACAAAGACACAGAGATTTTTACTAGTTCGGGCCACCATTGTGGTGTAATACCCTAATCTAGTGTGGTCTGGTGGATTGCCTCGAGGGGCTATGGACGAACTAGTACAAAGGATGAGCAAGCCTCAGGAGGTGAGGTGTTCTTGAGCTGGTGTGGTGTTCTACTTGTTTTGATTTCGGTCCTCTTATATGGTGGTGGCTAAGTCCTATATATAGTGGCCTTGGTCCTCTTCCCAAATATGAGTGGGAAGGGATACCACAACGGTGGGATTTGAAAGGGGACAAGTAGTACAGTCTATCCTGATAAAAGTAGTCTTCGCCTGCGAAAAGCCTCTAGTCGTGACGCTGCGGTGGGCTCGGTGATGACCTCCGTCCTGCCGTCCTGGCGGGCTTGGTCTTGTTGCACCAGAATGGAAACCTTTGGCTGATTCCTCGGGACTCCGCGCCTGTGGCTTGGCTCCCTTGCACTAAAGTGGAAACCTGCGCTCTACACCCGCTTGGCCCCCGCCTGTCCATGGTCGTCATGGCTCACGTAGCTGAGCCCCATGAGGTAGCTGCATAGAATGCTACGCCCCTCAGGAGCCCTCCTGAGGAGGCCACTTCCTTCGAGGGTCTTGGCGTCGTCCGCCTCGCGAGGCTTGGTCCCTCGTGAGGGTCTTGGTGATGAAGATGGGACAGGACTGGATACCCTCAAGTCCAGGATGCCGACAGAATCGACCACGACGATCGCCGGATAGAAGCGGTGATGAAGGCGGCGGGGATGACGCTGTGGGGCTCCCGCGATTGCGTGTGTCAACGAAGAGGACGGGGCAGACGAGGCGAAGGCTCTGGCCACGGACAGGGGGCGATAGTGCAGCTCTGGGTGTGGCAACGGCGAGCGGCGGTGACGGCTTCTCTCGGGCGGTGCTCGGGGAGGAGCTAGAGAGGAGGAGAGAGACCAGGGAGCGATAAAGAGGAGAGAAGGTTCACGGGGCATCCCCGTGGCGTCACTAGAAGGGCCGGGGACGGGTAAAGCAGGCAAGGAGGAGGCCACGACGACGTCAGCGCTCGGCACCGAGCTGCTTTGGGACGAGGGGGAGGAAGACCACAGGAGGGGGTGGCCTGGTGGGCTAGGCCGGCCACTTGGGCTGCCAGGTGGCTGCACAAGTGATCCCAGGTAAGTCCTTCTCTCTCTTCTTTTCTAATACTTTCACTTTTCTATTTTCTATGATATTTAGGGCTTTATTAAAAATACTAAAACAAGCTCAAAATTCATGCAACTGCTTGAGGCTACTTTTTGGATTATTTCCAACAGTAGACATTTTAGTTCATGAATAGTTGGACATTTAAAATATTATGTAGCATTTGAATGCCCAAATACAAATAACATATTATTTAATTCAAAAAACCAGAATGGCCTGGAAAAATGTGCACCATTTTTGGCAGAGGTTGTCAATCAATTCAAAAATGATGAACTTTTCTCAGGAGCATTTTGGGTTTTTTGATTTTTTATTTGCCTAGTTGAATTCATTTGGTGCTAGGGTTTAAGCAATTCCCATTTCAAGTTTCTTTCAAGTTTAAACATGATGCAAACACTCTAATGCATGCACTGACTAGGGTTGTCACATACGTTATCCTATAACTCTCCAGGAGATCAAGAAGCGCCAGCCGAGCTCCAATCCTAAGATAAGGCCTCATGCACGGCCAATGCAGCTTGCAATTTAGGCTAGGGCCTAGGCGCTTCTGACGGAGGCAAATGGGCAGGCGGCAGAGACAGAGTGGGACATGGAGGAGAGGACGGCTAGGCGGTTGGAGGAGGAGAGGAACAGGCACGACGAGTCTCACCGGGCCCTATAGGAGGTCCTCGTGGTCAGTTTCTCCTGCATATTAGCCAAATCAAGCATGTAATGTTCGTTTCATTACTAACTATTATGACTGACCCGTTAAAGCTAAATGTGCAGTCCGTGTGTGAAAGAACAAGTGCTCCCTGGGTGATTTTGGTAATTAATGTCAACATATCTCTTCTTGGACTAATACTTTCATCTAGTATATTTTAGATAAGTCCAACAATGGAGTTGCATGGATAGGAGGATGTGGAACCCCTTCAAGATGCTAAGGACAAAAGATTGGCTCGAGCTTCAAAGTCCAAGACTCTACATTTTATATTTTAGTGATCCAAGATCACATTGAGTCTATAGAAAAACCAATACTATTAAGAGGGGATGAGGTGTTGCTTAATGGCTTGCTTGCTCAAAGTGCTTAGTGATATGCTCCAAAGCCCACAACCACTTTCTTGTATCCACATATGTACCAAAAACAAAAGTCAAACTTGACCCCACTGATTTGATCTATCCGGCGCCACCGAGTTCATTTGCCGAAGCCACTGCCAGAAACCCTAGTCTTTTCGGTCTCACCGATAGGGATCTCGCTCTCACCTAGATGGGATTGCAAACTGTGGGTTTCCCTTCGTAACGTTTCAGTCTAACTGAGATAAGCGATCGGTGCCACCGAGTCTGCAATGCAATCTTTCTGTTTCCTTTTCGTAAAGCTTCAGTCCCACTGAGACGAGCGAATCAGTCCCACCGAGTTTGCCAAAACAACTCTCTGGTTAGCTTATTACCAAAGTCGGTCCAACCGAGTTTGAGTAATCGGTCCAACTGAGATTACATTATGCCCTAACCCTAATGATATCGGTCCCACCGAGATGACATGTCGGTCCCACCGAAATTGCCTAACAGTCGCATATGCATTGAATCGGTCCGACCGAGTTTTCTGATTTGATCAAACCAACTTTGGTATAATGTGTGTAACGGTTAGATTTTGTGTGGAAGTTATATATACCCCTCCACCCTCCCCTCATTCGTGAGGGAAGCCATCATAACATTCCTACACTTCCATTACCCATTTTCTGAGAGTGAGCCACCTACTCATGTGTTGAGACCAAGATATTCCAATCCAACCATATGAATCTTGATCTCTAGCCTTCCCCAAATTGCTTTCCACTCAAATCATCTTTCCACTAAATTCAATCCTATGAGAGTGAGTTGAGTGTTGGGGAGACTGTGATTTGAAGCACAAGAGCAAGGAGTTCATCACCAACACACCATCTATTACCTTTTGGAGAGTGGTCTCTTAGATTGGTTAGGTGTGACTTGGGAGCCTCCGACAAGATTGTGGAGTTGAACCAAGGAGTTTGTAAGGGCTAGGAGATCGCCTACTTCGTGAAGATCTACCCTAGTGAGGTAAGTCCTTCGTGGGCGATGGCCATGGTGGGATAGACAAGGTTGCTTCTTCGTTGACCCTTCGTAGGTGGAGCCCTCCATGGACTCGCGTAGCCGTTACCCTTCGTGGGTTGAAGTCTCCATCAACGTGGATGCACGATAGCACCACCTATCGAAACCATGACAAAAACATCCGTGTCTCCAATTGCATTTGCACACTCCAATCCCATCCCTTTACTTTCTTGCAAGTTGCATGCTTTACTTTCCGGTGCTCATATACTCTTTGCATGCTTGCTTGATTTGTATTGTGAATGGTTAAACTTATTATTAAACTCCACCCAATCTTGAAAAACTAAAAAACTGTCAACTTTGTGTGTTGAGTGTCTAATCACCCCCCTATAGACACCTCTTCTCGAACCTTTCAATTGGTATCAAAGCTTTGGTCTCCATTGCTTTGGTTTAAACACCATTGGAGGAAGATGGATGAGTCTAGTTTGGTGAGTCTTAGACATGGAGTGGCTATAATTGATGGAGAGTATTTTCATGAGTGGAAAAATGAGATGCTTGTGATTTTCAATAAATATCATTTGAACAAGTACATTACTCGCCCTTTTGCACCTGATGTTGATCCTATGCATCCTACTCTTGATGAGTCAATTGACATGATTCGCAATCATAGAACTGTTCATCTTATCACTAGAGGTTGCCGAGAAACTTGATAGGTTGCTTGCGTACTCTTAAGTGTGCCTACACCATATGGAAATTTCTTGAGGAACGATTTCCAAATTATTCGTTGCAAAATCTAGATGAAATTCTCCATAAGTCTATTGCCTTGAGTAAGATGAATTCCAGTGATCCTAAGTTTGGTGATTGTCTATTTGAGCTTACAAATCTTATGCATGCCAAAGGAGATGTTGTAATTATCAGCAATATTATTTTCGAAGCTATTAGAATTCATAACGAAGATCATTGTCAAACTCATTCTGATGAATCACCCTCTCTAGGAATTGATCAACCACATGACGATGTTGAACATGGACACTATGATGAGGATGATGATAGTGTCTTTGATCTTGATGATGCAATGAGACACTTTGGTCTTATGGCAAATCTTCGGGGATACATGGTAGGAGGAAAGGAATGGGTTCTTGATAGTGGATGTACCGATCACATGACCGGAGATAAATATATATTTCATGAGCTTGCTGAAAATGACGGCCCTTGAAAGTATGTCACTTTTGGTCATAACTCAAATGGTAAGTTGGTTGGCCTCGTAAGGTGGCCACCTCACATGATAGCTCCATACAAAATGTCATTCTCGTTGAATCCCTTGGCTATAATCTGCTTTCTGTTTCTAGACTAGCTGACTTTGGCTTCAATGTTCTATTTACCGAAGTAGATTGCCAAGTGTTTTGTAGAGATAATCATAAAATGGTCTTTACTGGTATACACAAAGGGGATCTATACATTGTTGATTTCACTAAAAAGGCTCAACCTAGAACTTGCTTAATTGCTAAATCCTCTAAAGGTTTGTTGTGGCATAGACGGTTAGGTCATGTGGGCATGCGAAACCTTAACAAGCTTATTAAAGGTGATCGTATCCTTGGTATAAAAGATGTCATATTTGATAAGTATAGACTTTGAAACGCTTGTCAAGCAGGTAAACCGGTTGGAGGAAGGGATCCCGTGAAGAACATCATGACCACAATGAGGCCGCTCGAGCTACTTCACATGGATCTTTTCGGTCCCAACGCTTACAAAAGTCTTGGTGGAAATTTTTGTGGTCTAGTTATAGTTGATGATTTTTCAAGATTTACATGGGTGTTCTTTCTCGATGATAAATCACAGGTCCAAAAGATCTTCAAAAACTTCACTAGGAAGTCCCAAAATCAATTTGAAGTGAAGATGAAGAAGGTTCGCAGCGACAACGGAACGGAGTTCAAGAATGCTGGACACCTTTCTTGACGAAGAAGGGATTTCACATGAGTTCTCAGCTACATACACAACTCAACAAAATGGAGTTGTTGAGAGGAAGAACTGGACGCTCATCGAAATGGCGAGAACGATGATTGATGAGTACAAGACACCAAAGCACTTTTGGGCAGAAGCGGTTGAGACAGCTTGTCATGCGACAAATCGCTTGTATCTTCACAAGCTACTCGTCAAGATGGCATACGAGCTCCTCATCAGTAACAAACCCCAAGTTGGATACTTTATAGTATTTGGCTCAAAGTGCTGCATTCTTGATAAGCATCGTCATTCTAAATTTGCTCCTAAATCTCATGAGGGATTCCTACTAGGTTATGGCTCAAACTCTCACACATACCGTGTCTACAACAATTTCACCCGAAAGGTTGAAGAAACGGTAGATGCGAAGTTTGATGAATCTAACAACTCGCAGGTAGAGCAATTGCCAATTGATGTAGGAGATAAAGATCCTTCGGAAGCAATCCAAGACCTGTCTATTTGCAAGGTTTATCCAACGGAGGCGAAGGAGAGTACATCGTCCGTCCAAGTGGAAGCTTCTACCTCATGACAAGGTGAACCAAGAGTTGATATGGAGGCATCCACAAATGGGACACACCAAGATGAAGAAAACGAGGAAGTACACCAAGATGAACCTCATCAAACTCCTTCTCCACCATGACGAGAAGACGACAACATCAACAACGATGAAGGCCAAGGAGAAGAACGAGACGATGAAGAAGATGTTCCACCGCGACCAAAACAAAAGCTCTCACGAGTTCGAGCAAGAGTTGCTAGAGACCATCTCGTCGAGAAAATCTACAATGATATCCAAACTGGGAGAATCACTCGCTCTAAATCTTGTTTGGCTAACTTTTGTGAACATTATTCATTCATCTCTAGCATTGAACCCATGAAGGTTGAAGAAGCATTGGAAGATTCGGATTGGATAAACGCCATGCACGAAGAACTACAGAACTTTGAGAGAAACCAAGTGTGGACGTTGGTCGAGAAGCTCGACAACAACCACAACATCATCGATACAAAATGGGTGTTTCCCAACAAGCAAGATGAACATGGACAACTGGTTCGCAATAATGCACGTCTTGTCGCCCAAGGCTACACTCAAGTCGAATGTATGGACTATGGTGAGACATATGCCCCCGTTGGTAGACTTGAGTCCATTCGCATCTTACTTGCCTATGCTAATCACCATGATATCACCTTATACCAAATAGACATTAAAACTGCTTTTCTAAAAGGTGAAATTGAGGAGGAAGTTTAGGTTAATCAACCTCTCGCCTTTGTTAATCCTAACAAACCCAATCATGTTTACAAGCTTCACAAAGCTCTTTATGGTCTTAAACAAGCTCCTAGAGCATGGTATCAATGCTAGTTCCTTATTGAAAAAGGCTTTGAGATTGGAAAAATTTATTCTCCTCTTTTCACTAAAAGGGTTAACGGAGAATTATTTGTGTGCCAAATTTATGTTGATGATATTATATTGGGGTCAACTAACCCTCATTTTAGTGAGAAGTTTGGGAAGCTTATGTCGGAGAAGTTTGAGATGTCTATGATGAGTGAACTCAAGTTCTTTCTTGGTTTGCAAATCAAGCAAACTAAGGAAGGCACCTTCGTCTCTCAAACGAAGTACACCAAATACTTGTTCAAGAAGTACAGTATGCAAGAATGCAAAGGTATGAATACACCCATGCCTACTAGTGGACATCTTGACTAGACCAAAGATGGTGAACCTATTGATCAAAAGGTTTATCGCTCTATGATTGGTTCATTATTGTACCTATGTGCCTCTCGTCCCGATATCATGCTAAGTGTGTGCATGTGTGCATGATATCAAACGGCCCCTAAACAATGTCATCTTAAGGCCGTGAAAAGGATAGTGAAATACTTAATTCATACACCAAACTTTGACATTTGGTATCCAAAGAGGGCCTCTTTTAATCTTGTTAGCTACTCCGATTCGGACTATGCAGAGAGACAAGGTTGATAGAAAGTCCACTTCGGGTACTTGTCAATTTCATGGTAGATCTCTTGTGTCTTGGTCCTCCAAGAAACAAAAATCGGTATCCTTATCCACCGCCGAAGCGGAATACATTGCCGCTGATTCATGTTGTGCTCAATTACTTTGGATGACGCAAACTCTTAAAGATTATGGGATATATGTGAAACATGTTCCTTTGCTTCGTGACAATGAAAGTGCTATTAAGATTGCTCACAATCCCGTGCAACACTCTCGAACTAAGCACATT
The DNA here is from genome assembly GCF_018294505.1 of Triticum aestivum. Classification (NCBI taxonomy): domain Eukaryota; kingdom Viridiplantae; phylum Streptophyta; class Magnoliopsida; order Poales; family Poaceae; genus Triticum; species Triticum aestivum. The sequence goes on from NC_057801.1 coordinate 299,366,031, forward strand.
GAAGTTCGTCATCATTTCATTCGAGATCATGTTGCTAAGGGTGATATTAATCTTAAGCACGTTCGCACCGACAAGCAATTGGCGGATATCTTCACTAAACCACTTGATGAGAAAGTGTTTTGCAGGTTGAGAGGTGAATTGAACATCATTGATGACTTAAACTTGGAGTAGGAACTCCATGTGAATACATGCAAGACATGAGCCTATGACTAGTCCTAGATATTTCTCTTATGATGATAATCATATGTGTGGAGGATATAGCTACTGAGTATAAACCAGCCAGGAGGGTCCGGTTCACCCTTGATTATGTTAAAGCCCATGAAGATCCAGAAGATGGTGCTTTACTAAAGAAGCATAGAAGCCCGAAGCCCAAAGGCGGATTAGGGCCCATAGTGGTAAACCACCATGACTATGTAAACTTGTATTATAAGTTAGGAAAGGAGAGACCGAGCCAGACACTTTGTATGAGTCGGCCTCGGGACTCTGTAAACCGGCCGGGCGTCAACCTGTGTATATAAAGGGGCGACCCGGCGGCGGTTTAGGGACAACAGACAACAACTCGAGACTCAGGCAAGCATTTTCCGCTCCCTGATCATCGAAACCCAATCAATCCATCACAACTAGACGTAGGCTTTTACCTTCACCGAAGGGGCCGAACTAGTATAACTCCCGTGTCCCTTGTCCGTTTTAACCCCTTCAAGCTAACCCATTGCGATGGCTCCACGACTAAGTCCTTTCACAAGGACATCTGACGTGATAATTCCACGACAGTTGGCGCCCACCGTGGGGCTATCACACGATGGTGTCCAGTTCTTGAAGGGCTGCTCTGAAGGACTTAAGGGGTACGTGATCGGCCGGATGACCAAAAGTCGTCGCGGGAAGCTTTAGATCGACGGCAAAGGATGGGGCCCTGAGGCCAGGTCAATCGAGTATAGGTACCGGGTCCCCTTCGGCGGAATTCATGTCTTCATTGGCAAGATCGGCGAACCGGGCCCTGAGCCGAACATCTACACCGACCTCATTGAGACGGCTCAGCGTGCGAGTCCAGCCCGGGTTACGCCCACCGTGAAGCGTGCGTTCGTAGAATGCGTCCATGGGATCGGATCTGAACCGGTGTCTGAGGGCGACACGGCGGTATATTCCGACGGCGAGTCATCCACTGGCGAAACCGAGTCCTTGTACCAGATTCATGACGGTATGCCCGAGGGATATTCCGATGGAAATAGTATTCCGGACCTCCCTGAAGCGCCGACCCGGGTTGCTATTTACATGGCCGGCATGCAACCTGTGTTACTGTCTTCATCGACCGCAGCAATGACTACCGGATCAGTGGCCGCGGTAGGTGCCTCGGCGCGCCGGCCGGCGCAGGTTCTCTCCGGTTTAATGGACGCTTGGGCGACCTTGTTAACCGCGACAGTTACCCCGGATACGCAGGATCGGCACAATGCGGAAGTTGCGAGGCTGAAGGAGCAGATTACGCAGGCTAAGGCAGACCTGGTGGCTGAGGATAATAGGATGGCTGAGGAACAGGGCGCTTTGAATGCTCAAGCACAACAGATACAAGCACAGAATTACCGGCTCATGTTGGACCGGACCGCATCAGAGGAGGTGTTACAGAGGAAGTATCGGTCGCGCCTACCGCCGGTTTACGAAGGGTTAAATCTCTTTCAGACCCCAGGCGCTGGGCCGAGCAATCCGGAAGCCGCAGACCAAGCCGAAGCGCCAAGCATCGCCCCGGATCAGCCACGGGCAACGGAGCTACCCCGACGGACAGTTAACCCGCCACAGTATGTACCTACACCGCCGGGTCACTTTTTGAGCCCCCTGGATAACATGATTGCTGCGGCTTCACGCTTGGCAGCCATTCCAATGGAAGGAGATTCAATAGAGGCAGTTGAGACACGGCGGGCGAGAGATCTTCTTCAAACTGCCGTAGTGCAGCAACAGGCTTATTCATATAGCCGGGACAGGATCCATTCAACCCCCCGTCCGAGCCCAAGTTATAGCAGGCGGATGGACGAACCAGAGGTGTCTAGTAGCGTGCGGTGTCGCAATGCTCAAGAGGTAGTAGACCATGGCAGGGCTCGAAGGGATGGCGCTTTGGATTGTTATCAACCCGCCCCGGTTCAGCCAACAGTGTCGGTTGACAGAGGCATCGGGCTTGCTTTCAGTTCCTGGGGAGTACCCGGCTCTCCGTAACGTGCATCTGCCCAACGATTTCAAGGGACCGCGCAAGGTGCCTCACTATACGACGGATCAACCGCCTGAGGCGTGGGTCGAGACTTATGAGATGGCAATGGAGATACTGGATGTGGATGAAGCAGCTTGTGCAAAGTACTTCACGATGATGTTGGAAGGACCAGCCCGCACTTGGTTGAAAAATCTACCAGCTAATTCCATCGAGTCACGGGATAAGTTGAAGGCCCGGTTTATAGCCAATTTTAAGGATACGTGCAAACATCCCATGTCCATTATAGATCTGGATGCTTGTGTTCAGGGTGAGAACGAGTCCACAACTCATTGGGTGCACCGTGTCTCAGAAGTTTTGCACTCGTCCGACCGGATTAACGCTGGCCAAGCGATTATCACGCTGGAACGTAATTGCCGGTTTAAGTCACTAAAGGAGAAGTTGGGGCGGCTCAAGCGCCACTGCAACGACCTGGGAACCCTCATGGCAGCCTTGGTAAAATACGCCGATTCTGATAATACCAAGGATCCCGATTCTGATAATGAGAAACCAGAGAAGGGAAAGAGGAATGGTGGTCTAAAGGGACAGCAGCACAACCAGGGAGGCCATGGGAATAATGGTAAGCGTAAAGCGGATTCAGACTTTGTGGCTAATGCTAATGTGCAGCATCGTAGGGGTAAACCGCCCCAGCGTGGTGGGACGATGAATCTGGAGCGCTTGTTGAATCAGCCTTGTCCAAAGCATGGAACGAAAGAAGTCCCTGCAACACATCTCTGGAAGGATTGCAACATCATGAAGGAGTTCAAAAATTCTGATCTCTTCCGGTATGATCAGGGCCCGTCGGGCGGTTCAGCTCCTGGTTTTCATGGTGGCGGCGGTTCAAGCTCTGGGTTTCAGAATAATCATAGTAACGAGAACAACCAAGGTGGCAATAACCAACAGAATGGTCAAGGGAATCAGCAACAGTCGGGTTACCAGAGTCACCCGAAGCAACTGAATGGTGGACAATATCATGTATTCACCACTAGTCTGTGCAAGCGTGATCTGAAGCTGCATAAGAGGGCAGTCAATGCGGTTGAACCAGCAGTTCCATGCTATCTGCGGTGGTCGGAACAACCTATCATGTGGAGTAGGGAGGATCATCCGCACCGGGTTGACAATCCGGGTCAGCTAGCTCTGGTGGTGGCACCTCAGGTGGGAGGTTACAAGTTCACCAAAGTACTCATGGATGGAGGAAGCAGTATTAATATTCTGTATTATGAGACATTCCATCGAATGGGGTTGACAGATAAGAATCTTAGACCGTCCAATATTGTGTTCTATGGTGTGGTACCAGGAAAGTCAGCATATCCAGTGGGCAAGATGGCCTTGGAAGTTGTGTTTGTGGATGAACATGATTCCCGGTCTGAGACATTGACTTTTGAGGTGGTGAGAATCCAGAGCCCGTATCACGCACTGTTCGGACGACCGGCTTATGCAAAATTCATGGCCAGGCCTTGTTATATTTACTTGTAGCTCAAGATGCCAGGTCACAAAGGAACCATCACGGTTCATGGAAGTCGGAAAATCTCTTTGGATTGCGAAGAGAGTGATGTGGTTACGCTGAGTCGGTTTGTGCCACAGAGGAGTTAAAGTTTTACAAGGAAAATGTTGATTCGGCTGATATGACCCCTCTAAAGAAGCCCACCACTGAGCATGACCAAACCCTACAATTCAAACCGGCTGACGAGACGAAGCTTGTTGACTTTGTACCTGGTGATTCGTCCAAGTAATTCAGCATCAGCACCAATCTGGATCCAAAATAGGAAAGCGCGCTCATCGAGTTCATCCATGAGAACCGGGACATCTTTGCATGAAAGCCTTCTGACATGCCAGGTGTACCGAGGGAACTCGCTGAGCACACTCTTAATATTGATCCGAAGTTTAAACCGGTCAAGCAATTTCTTCGTCGCTTCAATGAAGAGAGACGCAAGGCAATTGGGGAGGAGGTAGCCCGGCTGTTGGCTGCTGGGTTTATCGTTGAAGTGTTTCATCCTGAATGGTTGGCTAATCCGGTGCTGGTTCTTAAGAAAAACGGGACTTGGCGCATGTGTGTGGAGTCCACGGACTTAAATAAGGCTTGCCCGGCCGATCCCTTTGCTCTCCCGCGTATTGATCAGATCATTGATGCGACGGTGGGTTGTGAGCGCCTGAGTTTTTTGGATGCTTACTCAGGGTACCATCAGATCAAAATGGCAGTTAAGGACCAGGAGAAGACAACTTTCATCACTCCCTTTGGAGCCTTCTGCTATGTTTCTATGCCCTTTGGGCTCAAGAGTGCTCAGGCAACTTATCAGGGTTGGGCGTAATGTTCATGCCTATGTGGATGACATTGTGGTGAAATCTAGGGAAAAGGAGACATTGATAGCGGATCTCAAGGAGACGTTTGACAACCTCTGGGTTTACAAGATGATGCTTAACCCAGATAAATGTGTCTTTGGTGTTCCGGCAGGCAAGCTGCTTGGTTTTCTTGTGTCTAACAGGGGCATTGAGGCTAATCCGGAGAAGATCAAGGCAATCACATCCTTGGCTAAACCGACATGTATCAATGATGTTCAGCGTCTCGCAGGCCGGATTGCAGCCCTCAGCCGGTTTATCAGTCGTCTAGGTGAGAAGGTATTCCCTTGTATCAGATGCTAAAGAAGACGGATGATTTCGTCTGGAGTGATGCGGCCAATGCGGCCTTTGAGGAGTTAAAATGGTAGTTGACTGAACCACGAGTTCTCGCAGCCCCAGTTGATCATGAGCCTTTACTATTATATGTGGCTGCTAATGCACGAGCGGTCAGTGTGGCAATTGTGGTAGAGCGTAAAGAGGCTGGGAAGGAGTATCCGGTTCAACGACCAGTATACTACATCAGTGAAGTTCTGATCGAATCAAAGCAACGCTATCCGCATTGGCATAAGTTGGTGTATGGGGTTTTTATGGCCAGCCGAAAGCTCAAGAAATATTTTCAAGGTCACCCCATCACAGTGGTTTGTTCTGCTCCCTTGGGCGATATCATCCAAAACAGAGAAGCAACTGGCCGGGTTGCAAAGTGGGCAATTGAGCTTGGTCCACATGGTTTGAAATATGTGCCTCGAACAGACATAAAGTCTCAGGCTCTTGTGGACTTTATCAATGACTGGACCGAGTTACAAGCACCGGAAGAGAAGCCGGATAATACATATTGGACTGTTCATTTCGACGGATCAAGGCAGTTGGAAGGCTCGGGGGCTGGAGTTGTCCTTACTTCCCCCCGAGGTGATAAAATTTGCTATATCCTCCGCTTGATGTTTCCTTGTACTAACAATGCAGCTGAGTATGAAGCTCTACTTCATGGTCTCCGTGTGGCTAAAGAGATGAACTTAACTCGAGTTCGTTGTTTCGGAGATTCTGATCTGGTAGCTCAGCAAGTTTCTAGTACTTGGGATTCTAAGGATCCACTCATGGCGGCTTACAGGAGTGAGGTAGATATTGTGGCGGGTCACTTCAAAGGTTACGAGGTTGATCATATTGATCGGCGCAAAAACGAAGCGGCAGACGCTTTGAGCCGACTTGGATCTCAGCATAAACCGGTACCTCCTAACACCTTTTAGATATCTTGCATAACCCGTCTGTTAAATTGCCAACAGAAGAGGATCTGGCTGTTCCAGATCCGGAGGTGCAGCTGGTGGCCGCTTTACATGTTGTGCCGGATTGGACGGTTCCCTATCTGGCATATATGAGCCGGGGTGAGCTACCAAATGATCAAGTCCTAGCCCGACAGATAGTCCGGCGCTCTAAGTCCATGGTTATTCACAATGGCGAGTTGCGCCGCTGTAGTGTTTCAGCCATATTTCAGCGTTGTGTTTCTCCGGAGGAAGGCCAAGCGATCCTCCGGCAAATTCATGAAGGGGATTGTGGTCATCATGTCGGTTCAAAGTCCCTGGTTGCAAAAGCTTTTCGTCATGGGTTTTAATGGTTGACAGCTCATGCTGATGCGGAGGATCTGGTAAAACGATGTGATGCTTGTCAAAAAAATTCGCACAGAGCTCATGTTCCGGCTCAGGAACTACGGATGATTCCCATCACTTGGCCTTTTGCTACTTGGGGGCTTGATATGGGGGGACCCTTGAAATGTTCCCGGGACAAGAAGACTAACATGTTGGTGGCAGTTGATAAATTCACCAAGTGGGTTGAAGCGGAGCCCGTTAGCAACTGTGATGCAGCTACGGCGGTTCAATTTCTCAAAAAGATTATTTCCCATTTTGGCTACCCACACAACATTATCACGGATAATGGTACTAACCTCTCCAAAGGTGAGATGGAGGATTTCTGTCAGAGAGAGCACATCCGGCTTGACCTAACATCTGTGGCGCATCCTCAATCCAACGGTCAAGCAGAGCGAGCTAATCAAGAAATCTTAAAGGATCTTAAACCCCAGCTCATGATTCCCTTGAGGCGGACGCCGGGCTGTTGGGTGGAAGAGTTACCTTCTGTGTTGTGGAGCATCAACACCACCCCCAATCGATCAACAGGATACATGCCTTTCTTTATGGTCTACGGGGCAGAGGCGGTTCTCCCTAGTGATATACATCATGATTCGCCCCGGGTTGCTAATTACGTTGAACCGGACAATGAGCAAGCCCGCCAAGAGGCACTGGATTTGCTAGATGAGAAGCGGGATATGGCTTTGGCACGCTCAGCAGCTTATCAACAATACCTGCGGCATTATCACAGCAGTCGGGTTAGGACAAGAGCCTTTCAAGAAGGTGACTTGGTGTTCCGGCTTATCCAGGATCAGACCGGCATACACAAATTATCCCCGCCTTGGGAAGGACCCTTTGTGGTCAGCAAGAATCTGCACAACGGATCGTACTACCTCATTGACGTTCGAGATGACTCACGCAAATCTGAGGAGGAGACCCGGTGGCCCAGGAACATAGCTCTCCTCCGGCCTTACTACACTTGAGCCATAGGCTCTTTTTTATGTACATATTTTGACAATGTATATATTATCACCAATAAATAAATCAGCATCCTTGCTTTCAAGCAGGGCCTCTGCTGTTTTTTCTCAAATATTCTTTCAGCTACATGGGGGTTTCAGCTGACAAACCAGAGTACTACCCGTTAAACCGGCTATCACGCCACAAAGCTTGGGAGCTTCACACCCAAAGGGCCAAAGAGAGTTTTGATGCTATGCACAACTCAAACAGAGGAACCCAATGAGCACAGCTCATCACACAGCTTGGGAGCTTCACACCCAAAGGGCCAAAGAGAGTTTCGATGCTATACACAACTCAAACATAGGCGCCTAATGAGCACAGCTCATCACGTTACTTGGGGGCTCCTTGGTCCAATACCAAGAAGTCTGAATGGACCCTTGTAGCTGGGTATCGACCCATGGCTTGGAAGCCTGGTACATTTACCTAAAACCCCGGGTTAACCTGCCTTCATCAAGTAAGACACTCGTATCCAGGTCATCTTGGCACGGCCCTCCGAACGTTTGACAGTCACTCTCCCTGAGACCCTGCACTTGTCAAAGTTAAAACGGTGATTGGTTAGTTAGAGGTAAATCTTAAAAGGATTGGTTAAATGGTTCAACTCAGTGGCCTGGCAGCCCACAAAAAGCCTCGCATTTGGGCCTGGCAGCCCCCAAAAAGCCTCGACTACACGGTTTTCATTTGAGTTTTGGCTGTATTTTATGTTAAACTGATTTTTCTTGGCTTGATCAGTCATCTTCTTTGCCCGGTATTCCTTAAACCGGCTTGGTTAGGAACTACACGTTGACAGACCTTCATTTTAAACTAGAGTTTCTTAACCCGGCTTGGCGTTGACTTCCTGTCAACAGCCCAGATCATCTGGCGTGAATCATCACCAGGTATGACTTAATCTACGACATCAGAAAATGATGGAGATACAAATAATTTATATTTGGGTTTTTTCACCCTTATCGCAATTCAAGTTGGCCAGCCAACTAACCAGGGATCGTATATTACCGGTATGTATAATTTCATATTTTTATGAATTGATTATCAATCCGGCCTATTTTGGGCATTACGACCCGTCCGGCGGTAAGCCGCCAGGACCCTTTGTCTTTTTATGAATACAGGAATTGCATATTATGATACTTGGAACAAAATTGACATTGATATGGCGGATCCACGCAAAATATCTCTTGCACGATGGCAGGAGATCATCATAAGTTTTTTGCTATCCTATTACATGGCATTCCAAGGCCCAAAATATGGAGTTATTCATAGATTTTTCCTGATATATCAACCGCCTTGACGGATTAAGCTTCATCATCGGGTTGACGTGAGGTAGATGGGTCATCTGGCATCGGTTCAGCCTCCTCCTCATACAATGACTGGAAGTCATTGGTGGTCTAGTCAATCCGGGTCAAGGCCTGAAAGACAGCCTCTTCACTTATAAGCTCAGCCGGATCAACGTCAGGGGCGTAAGTATGCTTACGGATTGGTGGAATGAGGTTCTGCACTTCAGGAATCACAACTTCAACCCGTTTGTTGTTTGCATCATAGAAAGATTGGTGAACCGTCAGGTTCGCCTCTTCTGCTAGTTGACTCGCCAAAGGACGCATCTCTCTTGTTACCCGTTTGAGGGCGTCATTGTCAAATTCTTCGCCATTCTCTTGTGCACTGGGGAAGCCTTTGGATATATCAGCCGGATCAAGATCAGCTATCCATGCCTTGGCTCGAGTCAGCGCCAGCAAAGCGCATACCCGAGCAGCGGATCACTTCAGCTCTTCTATTTGCGCTGGCGTCATTGAGAGACGATCCAGTGTATCTTTGATAAGTGTTGGTGCCGCATTATCATATGAAGTTGCGCATATAACCCGTTGAGCGCTGGTATACAACTGTTCAATCAGTGTATATGCCGCTTTAAGCTTCTTCCGCATGTCAGAGCCTATGTGAGTGATGCGACTCCCTGTATCGGTTCAAGAAATACATGTTAAAACGATGGAATTTCAAAGGGATACAACTTTTGGCAACTACTACTTACCAAATATGGCAGAGGTCATGGCATTGATTTGGCGCTTCAGTCCAGACAATTCTTCTGCCACCGGTTCAAGAGCCGCTTCAGCAGTCTCCGCCCGCTTCACCAGTCCGGCCTTCTCGGTGTCCCAGTTGGCCCGTTCAAACTTAAACCATTCTTTCAGCTGCTCCATGGTGGTCAAGGCGGTTTTCAGCTCCCCCTTGGCCTTGGTGGATTCTGTTTGTTGGGTTTCAAGATTTGCTCGAAGATCAGCAATTTGCAAGATTTGTTGATTTATTTCACTTTGCAACAGAAAGAGAGCATGTTAATATCTTTTCAAAGTCCCAAGCATATAACGAGTTATACACTCGGCACTTGGGGGCTAATGCGGATCATTTTTTATGCGGGTATTTGAAGTCCCAAGGATTAATACAAGTTTTAATCCTGACACTTGGGGGCTAATGTGTGTTTGATCAGACAAAGAAAATTTCACAAGTTACCGCATGAAGTATATGAAGTCCCGGTTTGAATTTTTCAAGACAAACCGGCCCTTGGGAGCTACAATGCACTGAAGGTACAGAACAAGAAGCAATAATGTTTACCTCATAGCGCTCCTTCATCAGGTTTACTAAACTGGCTTCAAAGTCGCGGCTTGTATACAGCCTGTTCAGAAAGACGGAATGAAGATCTTGAGCAGTGAGATCGGTGTAAGCAGACAAATAAGTCTTCCCTTTCCCTTTGTTCATGGCAGCAAATTCATCCTTAGCAGTGTGCTTTGACAGAACAACCGGATTACTAGGGGCGTTATATGCAGTGCCTGTAACAACAACATCATCATCCTTGGCCGGGCTGGAAGAATCAATATTCTGAACTGGACTTGGTACTTTCGTGGAAGGGCTTGGCGGTTTGATAATTGGACTTGGCGGATCAGCAATTGAGTCCCGTTGTTCCATTGCTGGGCTTGGCGGAGCAGGAGGATGTGAAGTGTCAGCTTCTGCTGTCGGTTCAACTTCTGGCGGGTTAGCATTACCATCTTGATTCGGCCCAGCAGAGCTGTCCATGGGAACTTCTGGGTGTTCATCCTGATGCTCGGGCATCTTTTCCAGATCAACTTCAACAGTAGGGTCGCTGGTCTTGGCCTTCTTGCTTAATCGAGCTTTGGCGCTATAAACATCAAAGGTTAGACTATGGTAAACCGACAGATAAAGTTATAAATCAGGTAACACTTACCCAGCAACAACTTTGAGAGGAGGCAATTGGGTGGTTGATGAACCGCCAGACGAGCTGGAAGAAGCCTGGTAATTCGGGTCAGACGGATTGAGAGGGCATCAGAAGAAACCTTTTAAAGGATATTGTTTTTCAGGAGAGCAAATCACCTCTGGACGGCGTTTCCGGGAGGGTGTATCAGCTAAACCGGACGAAGTGATTTGTTGACCACTATGCCGGGTTGTGCGACGTTCTTCCGCTTGCCGTTTCTTCAAAGAAAATTTTGGATCCAAATGAGCAAGGGGGTGAGATTGTTTTACTTTCCGGATTGTACGGCGCATTCTTTGAACCGGCACAGGATCTGAGTCGGAAGAAAGAAGAATTACCTCAACATGATCTGCATGGCTGGCTTCAGCGTCATCCTGAAGAGGGTCATTGTCAATAAGATATACGAAAAGGGAGCCAAGTGAGTCAAGTTCTACCTCAGCATCTGATTCTTCCTCCTCCGGCGGATCAGAAGATTCGGTGGTTTTCTTCTTTCTAGGCTTCTTGGTGGCCCTGGTTTTTACACGAGGAGCACGGGCCGGTTTAGTCAATTTCCAGAAAGAGCTGTTGGCCTGAGATTAAGGCAGAGAAAGGTTAGTAGACAGTCAATACGGAAGTAAATCAGTGAAGTATGTACATGAACTTACCAACGGTGGTTTATTGGAGACGCAAAACGGAGCCAACCGGTTTGGCTACATGCAGAGACCGGCTCATCAAGCATCTTCTTTACACATTTGGTGATTTCAAGGTCGGTCATTACTACTTCATGATATCGTTGAGGGTCTTTTACATTGCCGGTGTATTCATGCATCAATCCGGGGCGGTGGCTCAAAGGCAGAATGCCCCAAGAAACCCAGCAGCGGACAAGATCAATGCCAGTTAAACTGTTGGCCATCAGAGCCCAGAGCTTGGCGAGTTGAGGAGCGAAATTCTTCCGTTCTACGGCGGTTAAACGTGGAGGCAGTGGGTGGCCATTGCTAAGCCGATGAGGGCAGTAGCCCGGCAAGGGATTTTCTCCATCAGGAGCAGTGTTCTGGCAGTAAAACCAGGTCTGGTTCCAATATTTAGGATGGCTATGATGTTTGGCATGGGGGAAATCAACTTCTTTCCTTTTTTGAATTGACACGCCACCAAGCTCTATGTTGGGGCCATCTGAGAACTCTGTGTGGCGGTTCAGATGAAAGAAATCCCGAAATAACTCCATGGTTGGTTCTTCTTGAAGATAGACTTCACAGAATACTTGAAAGTTGCATATATTTGATATGGAGTTCGGACCGATATCTTGCGGATGGAGTTGGAAGCTTGCGAGGATATCCCGGAAAATTTTTGATCCGGGCGGACTGAATCCCCGGTCTAAGTGTTGCATAAAAACAATCACCTCTCCTTCTTGAGGTTCAGGTGGACATTCCGATTCCGGAACTCGCCAGTGGAGAGCCCTCTTTGATGCTAAGGCACCAGTGGTGACATAACCATTGATCCGTGTCTCTGTAATCCGGGATGGAACCCAGTTGCAAGCAAAAAATTGCTTCGACATTCCGGAAAGAGAAACTAAAAATAAAAGTGTCGGTTTAAGGTATCTAATTCCGTGTTAAACCGGAGAAGAATATTGTGGAAGTTTAGTTGGCGGTTTAAGAGAGGGCTAATGCTATATGGCGGATTGACTATTAAGGAGTTAAACCGCCTGTAGGCAGAATAGCCAGAATTCGAAATTTCTGCTAAGTATTGACAGAAACAGGTTTCACACAATGGTGAAATTTATTTGGATCTACCAACATCAGTAAAGCAGTTTTTATCTGAGTTCTAAAGGAGCTAAATAGGGAAGGGAAGGCCATGTACTCTACAGAGGTAAAAGAACGATCTGCTAGCATTAAAAATGGACGAAGGGTACCTACCGCATGAGATCTACACTATTATGTTGGAAATATGCCCTAGAGGCAATAATAAAAGTATTATTATATTTCAATGTTCATGATAAATGTCTTTTATTCATGCTATAATTGTATTATCCGGAAATCGTAATACACGTGTGAATACTTAGACCACAATATGTCCCTGGTGAGCCTCTAGTTGACTAGCTCGTTGTGATCAACAGATAGTCATGGTTTCCTGACTATGGACATTGGATGTCGTTGATAACGGGATCACATCATTAGGAGAATGATGTGATGGACAAGACCCAATCCTAAGCATAGCATAAAAGATCGTGTAGTTCGTTTTGCTAGAGCTTTGCCAATGTCAAGTATCTCTTCCTTCGACCATGAGATCGTGTAACTCCCGGATATCGTAAGAGTGCCTTGGGTGTATCAAACATCACAACGTAACTGGGTGACTATAAAGGTGCATTACAGGTATCTCCGAAAGTATCTGTTGGGTTGACATGGATCGAGATTGGGATTTGTCACTCCGTATGACGGAGAGGTATCTCTGGGCCCACTCGGTAATGCATCATCATAATGAGCTCAATGTGACCAAGGTGTTGGACACGGGATCATGCATTACGGTACGAGTAAAGTGACTTGCCGGTAACGAGACTGAACAAGGTATTGGGATACCGACGATCGAGTCTCGGGCAAGTAACGTACTGATTGACAAAGGGAATTGCATACAGGGTTTGATCGAATCCTCGACATCGTGGTTCATCTGATGACAACATCGAGGAGCATGTGGGAGCCATCATGGGTATCCAGATCCCGCTGTTGGTTATTGACCTGAGAGCGTCTAGGTCATGTCTGCATGTCTCCCGAACCCGTAGGGTCTACACACTTAAGGTTCGGTGACGCTAGGGTTATTAGGAAGACTAGTATGTGACTACCGAATGTTGTTCGGAGTCCCGGATGGGATCCTGGACGTCACGAGGAGCTCCGGAAGGGTCCGGAGGTAAAGATTTATATATGGTAAGTTGTCAAACGGACACCGGGAAGTTTCGGGGTCATACCGGTATTGTACCGGGGCCACCGGAAGGGTTCCGGGGTCCACCGGGAGGGGCCACCCCTCCCGGGGGGCCACATGGGCTGCGTGGGGCAGGGAGCCAGCCCCTGGTGGGCTGGGCGCAGCCCCTCCCTTGGGCCCTTGCGCCTAGGGTTGAGGGGGAACCCTAGAGGGGGCGCCCCCTTGGCTTGGGGGGCAAGCCACCCTCTCCCCCTCTCCCCTTGGCCGCCGCACCCCCCTAGATGGGTTCTAGGGGGCCGGCCCCCTTCTCCCTTCCCCCTATAAATAGAGGGGTGAGGGGAGGGCAGCCGCACCACCCTCCAAGGCACAGCCCTCCCCTCCCCAACACCTCTCCTCCTCCGTTGTGTGCTTGGCGAAGCCCTGTCGGAGTACTGCCTCTCCACCATCACCACGCCGTCGTGCTGCCGGTGGAGCTGTCTTCCTCAACCTCTCCTTCCCCCTTTCTGGATCAAGAAGGTGGAGACGTCTCCCGTCCCGTACGTGTGTTGAACGCGGAGGTGCTGTCCGTTCAGCACTTGGTCATCGGTGATTCGAATCACGTTCGAGTACGACTCCATCATCACCTTGCAAGCTTCCGCACGCGATCTACAAGTGGTATGTAGATGCAAACTCACTCCCTTGACTCGTTGCTTAGATGAACTCATAGATGGATCTTGGTGAAACTGTAGGAAAAATTTTAATTTTCTGCAACGTTCCCCAATAGTGGCATCATGAGCTAGGTCTATGCGTAGTTCTCTTTGCACGAGTAGAACACAATTTTGTTGTGGGCGTGGATTTGGTCATCTTACTTGCCTCTACTAGTCTTTTCTTACTCAACGGTATTGTGGGATGAAGCGGCCCGGACCAACCTTACACGTAAGCTTACGTGAGACCGGTTCCACCAACTGACATGCACTAGTTGCATAAGGTGGCTGGCGGGTGTCTGTCTCTCCCACTTTAGTTGGAGCGGAATCGATGAACAGGGCCCTTATGAAGGGTAAATAGAAGTTGACAAAATCATGTTGTGGTGATTCGTAGGTAAGAAAACGTTCTTGCTAGAACCCAATTGAAGCCACGTAAAAGATGCAACAACAATTAGAGGACGTCTAACTTGTTTTTGCAGCGATTGATCATGTGATGTGATATGGCCAGAAGTTGTGATGGATGATGAATTGTGATGTATGAGATCATGTTCTTTGTAATAGGAATCACGACTTGCATGTCGATGAGTATGACAACCGGAAGGAGCCATAGGAGTTGTCTTTATTTTTTGTATGACCTGCGTGTCATTGAATAACGTCATGTAAACTACTTTACTTTATTGCTAAAAGTTAGCCATAGAAGTAGAAGTAGTCGTTGGCGTGACAACTTCATGAAGAAATGATGATGGAGATCATGATGATGGAGATCATGGTGTCAAGCCGGTGACAAGATGATGATGGAGCCCCGAAGATGAAGATCAATGGAGCTATATGATATTGGCCATATCATGTCACAACTATATAATTGCATGTGATGTTTATTATGTTTATGCATCTTGTTTACTTAGGACGACGGTAGTAAATAAGATGATCCCTTACAAAAATTTCAAGAAGTGTTCTCCCCTAACTGTGCACCGTTGCTACAGTTCGTTGCTTCTAAGCACCACGTGATGATCGGGTGTGATGGATTCTTACGTTCACATACAACGGGTGTAAGACAGTTTTACACAGCGAAAACACTTAAGGTTAACTTGACGAGCCTAGCATGTGCAGACATGGCCTCGGAACACGGAGACCAAAAGGTCGAACACGAGTCGTATGGAAGATACGATCAACATGAGAATGTTCACCGACGATGACTAGTCCGTCTCACGTGATGATCGGACACGGCCTAGTCGACTCGGATCGTGTAACACTTAGATGACTAAAGGGATGTCTAATCTGAGTGGGAGTTCATAATTTGATTAGAACTTTATTATCATGAACTTAGTCTAAAACCTTTGCAAATATGTCTTGTAGATCAATGGACAACGCTAATGTCAACATGAACTTCAACGCGTTCCTAGAGAAAACCAAGCTGAAAGATGATGGCAGCAACTATACGGACTGGGTCCGGTACCTGAGGATCATCCACATATCTGCCAGGAAACAATATGTCCTAGAAGGACCGCTAGGTGACGCTCCCGTCCCAGAGAACCAAGACATTATGAATGCTTGGCAGTCTCGTGCTGATGATTACTCCCTCGTTCAGTGCGGCATGCTTTACAGCTTAGAACCGGGGCTCCAAAAGCGTTTTGAGCACCACGGAGCATATGAGATGTTCGAAGAGCTGAAACTAGTTTTTCAAGCTCATGCCCGGGTCGAGAGATATGATGTCTCCAACAAGTTCTACAGTTGTAAGATGGAGGAAAACAGTTCTGTCAGTGAGCACATCCTGAAGATGTCTGGGTTGCACAACCGTATGACCCAGCTGAACATTAACCTCCCAGATGAGGCGGTCATTGATAGAATCCTCCAGTCGCTCCCACCAAGCTACAAGAGCTTTGTGATGAACTACAACATGCAGGGGATGGAAAAGACCATTCCTGAAGTGTTCTCGATGCTGAAGTCAGCAGAGGCTGAAATCAAGAAAGAACATCAAGTGTTGATGGTCAATAAGACCACGAAGTTCAAGAAGGGCAAGGGTAAGAAGAACTTCAAGAAGGACGGCAAAGATGTTGCCGCGCCTGGTAAGCCAGTTACCGGGAAGAAGCCAAAGAATGGACCCAAGCCTGAGACTGAGTGCTTTTATTGCAAGGGGAAGGGTCACTGGAAGCGGAACTGCCCCAAATACTTAGCAGATAAGAAGGCCGGCAACACCAAAGGTATATTTGATATACATGTGTCACATCCCTGGTCCTGTTATGCACTAGGCTAGACCTCATGTGAGCATCACGTTTTAATTCAAATGAAATTTGAATTTAGGGATTTTCAAAGCCTCAGAAACCTTCTAAAAATGATCAACATTAAAATCTCCTCAAAGAAGTCCAAGAAAATGTTCCTCTTAGTCTCTGAAAATATTGCAAAGAGGTAAAACTCAAAACAATATTTTTGGTATCTCAGAGTTAATTATTTTGGGCCTTTGAATTAAATAAATAGCTATTTGCATTGGATATATATTTGATATATAAATAATATATGTCCAATAATACTGGAACATTTTATGTGGTTTGGTATATTTTATTTCTAGCCACATAACTATTTCCAGGATTTTATAAAATGGTTTAGTGTCTAAAACTAAATCAAAACAAACTACAGAAAATAGAAAACAGAATTAAATAGAAATAAAAGAGAGAGAGAGAAGGACTTACCTGGCGCTCACCGAAGCCCACCTGGACAGCCCAACACTGTGCAGCCCAACCACCAGGGGGCATGCCTGTCTTCTTCCCGTGCCAGCGCACGAAGCAGCTCGGTGGCGAGCACCGCCACCGCGCTTGGCCACCTCCTGCCTGGTTGCCTCCCTCCTCGACGCCCGGAGACGCCACGCGCCTCCCCGACCCCCCTCTCACTTCCCCACTCCCTCTGGACCGCTCCCCCTCCTCTGGCTCTCTCTTTCCCTCTCTTCCCTGTGATCCCCGAGCGCAGCCGTCGCCGCCGTTCGCCATAGCCGCAGCCACCAGCCCTCCCTCGCCCCTCCGCGAGTTCCAGAAGCTCCGCCGCTGACCTCTACACCGTCCCCGCCAAGCCACACGAGCGGACGCGCCCTGCAGCGGCTTCCCCGACCTCTTCTTCAAGCTTCGGCCGCCGAGATCGCGGGCGACCGTGTGCCCTCCCTGACGCCTCCCTGAGCTCCCCGAAGCCACCGTCACAACCCCCGTGAGCTCCTCTCCATTTCCCCTCTGACCCCCTGCTCGTTCTCGTGCCGTAGCTGCCGTCCCCGCAAGCACCAAGCTCCGGCCATCGCCATGGCCGGCGAACCTCGCGCCCCGGGGCTCTTCCGCTCGCTCCAGTAGCTCCCGCGTGCTCTCCAGGTCCCCAGGGTCCCGATGCGCTCCTCTGCTCTCTGGCTAACACGCTGCAGCCACCACGTCATACTGGCCCGAGCTCCGGTCGCCGCCTCTCTCGCCGGAGTTGCCGCTACCGACCACCCCAGCCGCGGCCACATCCACCGCTGGACGCGCCGCGTCGCGGACGTTCTAATGAGCCAAACCGCGCGCCAAACAATCGCCCCTAGCTCAAATCCGAGCCGCGCCGCCGTGCGGAATGGTCGCCGCCGGCGATACCCCGGCGACTGCCGACGGGGCACGCTTAATTAGTGTTAATGGCCCCACTAATTAAACCCACAGCCACTGACAGTGGGCCCCACCCCTGGTCAAACCCCAGTCAGCGCTGGGTTTGACCGGGATTAGCTCCTGTGTCACTGACGTGTGGCCCCCACACGTCAGGTTTGACCTGGGGCGCCCAGTTGACCCTGCTGACGTCACTGTGACGTGGTGCTGACGCCATAAATCATTTTCTGGAATTATTTTAATTCTAAATATTCAGGAAATTCCAGAAAATGCCTAAAACTTCTAAAATTCATAGAAATTCAACTGTAACTCCAAATTAAATAAATTATATCTGAAAAATTATCAGAAAAATTCAAGGAATCCAGCTGTACCATTTTCATGCATGTTAGAACAACTTATAGCTGTTGTTTAGAACAAATCAATTAAATGGCATTTGAATAATCACATATGGAGTTTGAATTTGAATCTTGTATTCAAACCAACTTCATTTAATCTGTTGCTAGTTGCATTACTTAAAACACATTCATATTGCCATGTCATGAGCATGCATCATATTGTGCATTGCATTGATTGTATTTCTTCTTTGTTGCCGGTATCTGTTCCCTCCCGGTAGACGATGTTCCGACGTTGTGATCGTTGACACTGATGAAGACTCAATGTTATCTTCAGAAGTGCCAGGCAAGCAAAACCCCCTTGTTCATTCCGATACAATCCCACTCTCTCGCTCCTGCTCTCTTTTACTGCATTAGGACAACAACGATTCATCTGTTACCTGCTGCGGTAGCTGAACCCCTTTATCCTTTGCATGACCTGTCATTCCACAGTAAATAGATGAAACCCACTAGCATGGGTAGGAGTTGTTTGAGCCCTATTGTGCCTACTCATTCATGCTTGTTTGTCATGCCTGCTACTGCTTAGAGTCGAGTCAGGTCTGATTCATCCGGGATGAATCAGAGGCGTGTGAACATGTCCTACGGTGTGTGAGCTAAGCGTGTGAACACGATTTGGTAAAGGTAGCGGTGAGAGGCCATGTAGGAGTACATGGTGGGTTGTCTCATTGCAGCCGTCCTCAGGAACTGAGTTCTGTGTTTGTGATCCATGATTCAGCTACTACCACGCATTGGGCCCGAAACCAATGGACCCTCTCGGCTTCTTGATCACCCTTGTCCTCTGTCCAGGAGTTGCAAGTAGTTTCTGGTGTTTGTAGTATGCTGGAGGCCGTGCGCAGCGCTGACCGTAGGGGTGGGCTGTGATGCGGTAGGCACGTGGCACGGTGTACCGGGCGCCCGTTTGGTGTCTCGGGAACCCTGTTCACATCGTTTGGGGCTGTGAGCGAAACTCCGGCCGGATCTCCTCATGGATGGAACCCGAATAGGCGATAAACCTGGACTAGAGACTCGAGTGTTTAGGTAGGCCGTGGCCGACACCCACGTTGGGCTTCCGCTTGAAGGTTGCCGAGTACATGTCGTGTAAACGGCGGTAAGTGGTGAGAGCGTGTGTGAAGAAGTACACCCCTGCAGGGTTAATATGATCTATTCGAATAGCCGTGTCCGCGGAAAAGGACTTCTGGGTTGCTTATATCAGTTCATAGACAAGTGAAAGTGGATACTCTAAAATACGCAAGATAAGCGTGAGTGCTATGGATGGCGTTCTCGTAGGGAGACGGGAGCGGATCCATAGTGGTGTATTGATATGGTGAATATGTGGACTCGTGTGCGCCACCTCAAAAGAGTTACTTGCAGTCGTAGTTCAGGATAGCCACCGAGTCAAAGCTGGCTTGCTGCAGTTAAACCCCACCACCCCTTTGTTGATAATGATGCATATGTAGATAGTTCTGATGTAAGTCTTGCTGGGTACATTTGTACTCACGTTTGCCTATTTTATGTTTTTGCAGAGAGACTTCAGTCTCACTAGTATTTCCGCGTGGTCTTCGACGTTTAGCTTGTTACCTCAGCTACGATCTTGTGCCTCGGCAGGATTGGTAGATAGTCAGGCTTCTCAGCCTTTTTCCAGTTATAGATGTCTGTACCCAGACATGATAGCTTCCGCTTGTGCTTTGACTTGTATGCTCTGATTGTTGGGTCATGAGACCCATGTTTGTAATATCTCGCTCCTCGGAGCCTATTGAATAAATTACTTGAGTCATAGAGTCATGTTGTGATGCCATGTTGTATTTGCACATATCGAGCATATTGTGTGTATGTTATTGAAATGCTTGGTATGTGTGGGATCTGACCATCTAGTTGTTTATCTTTAGTAGCCTCTCTTACCGGGAAATGTCTCCTAGTGTTTCCACCGAGCCATGGTAGCTCGCTACCGCTCCGGAACACTTAGGCTGGCCGGCATGTGTCCTTCTTCGTTCCTGTGTTTGTCCCTTCAGGGAAATGTCACGCGATGAATACCGGAGTCCTGTTAGCCTGCTACAGCCCGGTTCACCGGAGTCCTGCTAGCCCAGTGCTACAGCCTAGATTCACTCGCTGATGACCGACACGTTCGATGCTGGGTCATGGATGCCTGTCCCTGTAAGTCTGTGCCACTTTGGGTTTACGACTAGCCATGTCAGCCCGGGCTCCTTATCATATGGATGCTAGCGACACTGTCATATACGTGTGCCAAAAGGCGCAAACGGTCCCGGGCTAAGGTAAGGCGACACCCGTGGGAATACCGTGCGTGAGGTCGCAAAGTGATATGAGGTGTTACATGCTAGATCGATGTGGCATTGAGTCGGGGTCCTGACAGCGTTGGTATCAGAGCTTGACTGCCAGTAGGATTACCAAGCCAAACTGGTCGAAGTTGAGTCTAGAAATTCTTTAGTTATATAAGGGAATTGATTGTGGGATGGAACGAAAGGCTCTTTTTACTCCTTATACCTCATGGCCTTCTGATCTGAGTCATCATCTTCTCTTCTACGGGGATTAAGAACTAAGCTATCTCTTCTTTCTATCAGGATCACGTGTTACTAATCCGTAGACTTATAGATTGTTGGACTTAAGCCTCGTTTCAGTTCCTAGTACTTCTGTATGTTAACTGTTGATCTAGAGACCTTGATATTGTGCCTCTGAGTGGTTATGCCACCATTTTTGTGAATGTCTCAAATCTTTTCTGAGCATTTACAGCCGTTATGCTGTCCGAGTCATTCCAGGTTTCTAAATAGTCTGATGCATTTGCAAATCCTTTCCCTCTGGTTTCGATGTTCCTTTATGCCAGCTCAATCACACTAATTGTTGAGTTGAGGTATTCTACTGCCTCGACCTTTATGTTGGAGTTATTATTATGACCCTAGGTGTCTCAGGGGATCATCTAGTAGTCTAGCCATGTTTTGTGTTCCCAGTGTGATGATTCTGGCCGTCATTATCGAAAGCATCCCGCGATGCCATTTAGTTAGTAGGTATTCTATTCCTGGGTTCTTGAACCCGAGATCCACCCTACTTACTTCATGTTGATAGTAATTGCTAGCTCCCTTAGGTTATTAGTAACCTTTGCGATAGTCCTTCAAGTCCGTGGTATCTTCTTCTTCCAAATACCATGAACTACTTATGGCAGAAGTTCCTCGTTGAACTGAACGATCACAACCAGAGTGCTCTTGATGAGTTCTCCATTATATATTGTGGCTCTGCCAGTTCTACCTTTCTACATGGGTTATTCGGAAGAAATAGGTTGAACTTCGTTCGACATGCTAAACCATGCATCCACAACTCAGGACATCATATGTTCTTTTGAGTTGTCCCTCTGTAGTTGTATTTGACCCTTGTCCAGCAGTTGATAGTCAAGTTGATGTCGTGCATTCGTGTTCACCGATGCTCGTTATTCTTGTGGTCCGTCAAGCCATTCTAGTTCGGAATGACTAGGAGAAACAAACTCCAGTACCTCTTCCATATCCAGGATTGAGTCAAAGAAGTTGTATGCCGCAGATCAAATGCCAATCTAGCTTTTGGTTCTGTTCTACCTTGGAGTATTACCCCCTTTATGTCGGAATTGTCATGAGAACTGCACCAACTCTCATGAATTTTGACGTAGTGATACTTCTCACCATCATTAGTCATTCCTCGGCCCTCATGTTGATGCAACCGGAATACCGAAAAATGAATTGTGATGTGTGAAATCAATACTCCCAGCAACCTCATTGCTTTGTAGTTAAAGGATAATAATTTCATTCTTAGCGTGTTGATTTTTGAATCATCCTTCTAAGACTGATCGTGCTACCTAGTCCTTATTCCGGTGCACCCTTCGATTGATGAGTTAGGATCTTGTCAAGTCCTCACTCATTTGATCATATCGTCTTGCCCTCAAAAGCGAGATTGTTCTCGAGCTTAGTAACATACCGGTGGTTCGTGATTTTCCGAATATCTTCTCGGAAGTATTACCAGGTTGTTCCCTGACTGTTATGTTGAGCTCGTGATCAAGTTGGTTTCTTGTGAACCACCTTCTCTCCAAGAATCGGTGTTAGATATCCCTGAGCTAGTTGGTTAAGCTAGACAACAACTTGGAGAGTTGGAAGATAAAAGCTTGCCTGACTTAGTTCGTTCCAAAGGGATATTCTTGTGTAGTGTGTGTTGAAGAAAGATGATATCTTCATCGATTGGTCCCTGTGATCAGTTGTTGGACCTATTGTCTTATCAATCCTTTGATTTGAGTGTGGGCCATCGTCAAGTCAAATCAGTACCAACGATGCTCGTAATGTTGTCTTATTCGTGGTTGAACCCTCGAGCATACACCATTACATCTTTGGTCTGACCAATGCTATCACCGTGTTCACTTAACTATGGAATTCCTTTTAAAAGGAAACCCGGATGAATTGTTGTTGAGCCCATTGACAACATCCTTATCTCCTCCATGATTTTGTTGAACATTAAGCTAGTGTTGGAAACTTTTGAAAGCATTTGTTCATGCTAGTTCATGAAGCATATGTTCGGATGTAAGAAGTGACTTCCTCCAGTTCATGTGCATTTGATGCAAGTTGCCGCCATGGATTCGAGAAAGTCAATGTTGTTTCCTTTGGAATCATCCCAAATCAGTCATGCACACGTGCGAAGAATTCTGTGGTTTGAAGACTTGCAACCTTCAATCTATATGTACCCCTAGCACACCAAGCCACTGATTGATTTGTTCAAGGAGAAGGAGTTCCTTCATAAGAGCTAATCCGGACTTATGTAAGGACTTCGATACCCTCGTTGATGGTTCCCCCTCCTGAACTCGGTAGTGTTTTATTATAAGACTACTTTGTGGTCATGCTTGTCTTGGACAACGTGTTCACATGTTTGTAGCAGAACCAGCTCATGTCTTGGAGCTTGCTATCATAGTTCATCTCCCGAGAATCCCGCAACGTCATCTCGTCGATTTGTGTTGCAAACTTCCGTTTTTCTTCCTAGACTCGATGAGTCTGGAATATCCTGACACCAACAGATCTGAATCTCAGGCAGATATGATGGTTGGAATATTTCCCAAGAATTATAATATTGGTCGCGCGATAACCGGTAAAGTGGATGTCGTGGCCAACACACCCAGCCGGAAGACCTGTTATTATAATATCTTGATTGATGAAGTTGGCCACCTCCCCATAGGGATTTCGTAGGGTTTACTCCCTAGTTGCCCCTATGGATTTTTGTGTTCCCGAAGTCCGACCTTTTACTTGATGTTTTAGATATCAAACCATATCTATGAATGGGTTACACTAGCACATCAAGGAGAACATTAGAAGCGGAGTGCTAAATGTCTCTCGGTCGATCATCCAGATTTTATTTCCTTGGCCCCGCCAAGGGTGAAATCTGAGAAAGTGTTATCCTCCTTTGCATCTGCATCCTCCATCACCATTCATCATGGTAGTAAGTTGTGTTACCGGACCCTTGACACGGATGTTGGTAAAACCTTGATGATTATGGAATTTCTCAAGTTCTTGAGAGCACGCGCAAGTGCTAGGTTTGATCGTCGGCATTAACTGTATAGCGCTCTCAGTTTCCTCGGTTATGCTATAACCATTCCAATAGTGGGATAACTCTCTATTGTTGGGTTCTTCCCCAGCTACCAGAATCATTCCCAGCATTTGCATTTTGTTCCCAGCTTGCACCGCCAATGTGCCATTCTACCATGGGTCTCTTCCATTTCCGGTGATAAGCAAATTCATCCATTACGTTGTCTTCAACAAGGTAATCCACATCATCCAAGTCCGAGTATGCCATTCTACCGACCCCCTCCAAACGATCGCTCGAGAATTGTCCTAGGCTGGTTTAAAGAGTTTCAATGATCTCTGAATCAAAGGTAATTCTTCTGCCACTTAAGGGGATATATCTACGAATCACCCCCCCCCTCCAGGATGTCTCGTTGAGGTATCATGTCAACTCAACTCCTCGCTACGTTGACAACCGTTCACCACCTTCTTAGGTGTGGAATCGTTGTCTACCTAGTGAACCTTCGTCATCTGTTCCACTCCATTCCTCTAGAGGTGTGCTTCGTCTCTCAGCTCGAGAGATGTTGCTATGTCCCATTCCATGAGTTAATCCTGAGTTGTTCGTTCTTTGAGAAGATTAATTCTTCTAGAGTTTTCCTTCCCTCTTCTTGTCATGTTAGTTGGAGTTCTCAGAGAAAGACTTCGAGACAATGATGGTGATCGAATCAACGCTCTTATGAAGTGCACCCTGGATCGTGAAGATTATACTAGTTGCGTTTCCCCTTCACCTTACCCTACGCTTGAATCTCAGGACGAGATTTTTGTTTAGTGGGGGTGAGTTGTCACATCCCTGGTCCTGTTATGCACTAGGCTAGATCTCATGTGAGCATCATGTTTTAATTCAAATGAAATTTGAATTTAGGGATTTTCAAAGCCTCAGAAACCTTCTAAAAATGATCAACATTAAAATCTCCTCAAAGAAGTCCAAGAAAATGTTCCTCTTAGTCTCTGAAAATATTGCAAAGAGGTAAAACTCAAAACAATATTTTTGGTATCTCAGAGTTAATTATTTTGGGCCTTTGAATTAAATAAATAGCTATTTGCATTGGATATATATTTGATATATAAATAATATATGTCCAATAATACTGGAACATTTTATGTGGTTTGGTATATTTTAGTTCTAGCCACATAACTATTTCCAGGATTTTATAAAATGGTTTAGTGTCTAAAACTAAATCAAAACAAACTACAGAAAATAGAAAACAGAATTAAATAGAAATAAAAGAGAGAGAGAGAAGGACTTACCTGGCGCTCACCGAAGCCCACCTGGACAGCCCAACACTGTGCAGCCCAACCACCAGGGGGCATGCCTGTCTTCTTCCCGTGCCAGCGCACGAAGCAGCTCGGTGGCGAGCACCGCCACCGCGCTTGGCCACCTCCTGCCTGGTTGCCTCCCTCCTTGACGCCCGGAGACGCCACGCGCCTCCCCGACCCCCCTCTCACTTCCCCTCTCCCTCTGGACCGCTCCCCCTCCTCTGGCTCTCTCTTTCCCTCTCTTCCCTATGATCCCCGAGCGCAGCCGTCGCCGCCGTTCGCCATAGCCGCAGCCACCAGCCCTCCCTCGCCCCTCCGCCAGTTCCAGAAGCTCGGCCGCTGACCTCTACACCGTCCCCGACAAGCCACACGAGCGGACGCGCCCTGCAGCGGCTTCCCCGACCTCTTCTTCAAGCTTCGGCCGCCGAGATCGCCGGCGACCGTGTGCCCTCCCTGACGCCTCCCTGAGCTCCCCGAAGCCACCGTCGCAACCCCCGTGAGCTCCTCTCCGTTTCCCCTCTGACCCCCTGCTCGTTCTCATGCCGTAGCTGCCGTCCCCGCAAGCACCGAGCTCCGGCCATCGCCATGGCCGGCGAACCTCGCGCCCCGGGGCTCTTCCGCTCGCTCCAGTAGCTCCCGCGTGCTCTCCAGGTCCCCAGGGTCCCGATGCGCTCCTCTGCTCTCTGGCTAACGCGCTGCAGCCACCGCGTCGTGCTGGTCCGAGCTCCGGTCGCCGCCTCTCTCGCCGTAGTTGCCGCTAACGGCCACCCCAGCCGCGGCCACAGCCACCGCTGGACGCGCCGCGTCGCGGACGTTCTAATGAGCCAAACCGCGCGCCAAACCATCGCCCCTAGCTCAAATCCGAGCCGTGCCGCCGTGCGGAATGGTCGCCGCCGGCGATACCCCGGCGACTGCCGACGGGGCACGCTTAATTAGTGTTAATGGCCCCACTAATTAAACCCACAGCCACTGACAGTGGGCCCCACCCCTGGTCAAACCCCAGTCAGCGCTGGGTTTGACCGGGATTAGCTCCTGTGTCACTGACGTGTGGCCCCCACACGTCAGGTTTGACCTGGGGCGCCCAGTTGACCCTGCTGACGTCACTGTGACATGGTGCTGACGCCATAAAACA
The DNA here is from genome assembly GCF_018294505.1 of Triticum aestivum. Lineage (NCBI taxonomy): Eukaryota > Viridiplantae > Streptophyta > Magnoliopsida > Poales > Poaceae > Triticum > Triticum aestivum. Next base: position 299,391,976 of record NC_057801.1, read on the forward strand.
TTTTCTGGAATTATTTTAATTCTAAATATTCAGGAAATTCTAGAAAATGGCTAAAACTTCTAAAATTCATAGAAATTCAACCGTAACTCCAAATTAAATAAATTATATATGAAAAATTATCAGAAAAATTCAAGGAATCCAGCTGTACCATTTTCATGCATGTTAGAACAACTTATAGCTGCTGTTTAGCACAAATCAATTAAATGGCATTTGAATAATCACATATGGAGTTTGAATTTGAATCTTGTATTCAAACCAACTTCATTTAATCTGTTGCTAGTTGCATTAGCTCAAAACACATTCATATTGCCATGTCATGAGCATGCATCATATTGTGCGTTGCATTGATTGTATTTGTTCTTTGTTGCCGGTATCTGTTCCCTCCCGGTAGACGATGTTCCGACGTTGTGATCGTTGACACTGATGAAGACTCAATGTTATCTTCAGAAGTGCCAGGCAAGCAAAACCCCCTTGTTCATTCCGATACAATCCCATTCTCTCACTCCTGCTCTCTTTTACTGCATTAGGACAACAACGATTCATCTGTTACCTGCTGCGGTAGCTGAACCCCTTTATCCTTTGCATGACCTGTCATTCCACAGTAAATAGATGAAACCCACTAGCATGGGTAGGAGTTGTTTGAGCCCTGTTGTGCCTACTCATTCATGCTTGTTTGTCATGCCTGCTACTGCTTAGAGTCGAGTCAGGTCTGATTCATCCGGGATGAATCAGAGGCGTGTGAACATGTCCTACGGTGTGTGAGCTAAGCGTGTGAACACGATTTGGTAAAGGTAGCGGTGAGAGGCCATGTAGGAGTACATGGTGGGTTGTCTCATTGCAGCCGTCCTCAGGAACTGAGTTCTGTGTTTGTGATCCATGATTCAGCTACTACCACGCATTGGGCCCGAAACCAATGGACCCTCTCGGCTTCTTGATCACCCTTGTCCTCTGTCCAGGAGTTGCAAGTAGTTTCTGGTGTTTGTAGTATGCTGGAGGCCGTGCGCAGCGCTGACCGTAGGGGTGGGCTGTGATGTGGTAGGCACGTGGCACGGTGTACCGGGCGCCCGTTTGGTGTCTCGGGAACTCTGTTCACATCGTTTGGGGCTGTGAGCGAAACTCCGGCCGGATCTCCTCATGGATGGAACCCGAATAGGCGATAAACCTGGACTAGAGACTCGAGTGTTTAGGTAGGCCGTGGCCGACACCCACGTTGGGCTTCCGCTTGAAGGTTGCCGAGTACATGTCGTGTAAACGACGGTAAGTGGTGAGAGCGTGTGTGAAGAAGTACACCCCTGCAGGGTTAATATGATCTATTCGAATAGCCGTGTCCGCGGAAAAGGACTTCTGGGTTGCTTATATCAGTTCATAGACAAGTGAAAGTGGATACTCTAAAATACGCAAGATAAGTGTGAGTGCTATGGATGGCGTTCTCGTAGGGAGACGGGAGCGGATCCATAGTGGTGTATTGATATGGTGAATATGTGGACTCGTGTGCGCCACCTCAAAAGAGTTACTTGCAGTCGTAGTTCAGGATAGCCACCGAGTCAAAGCTGGCTTGCTGCAGTTAAACCCCACCACCCCTTTGTTGATAATGATGCATATGTAGATAGTTCTGATGTAAGTCTTGCTGGGTACATTTGTACTCACGTTTGCCTATTTTATGTTTTTGCAGAGAGACTTCAGTCTCACTAGTATTTCCGCGTGGTCTTCGACGTTTAGCTTGTTACCTCAGCTACGATCTTGTGCCTCGGCAGGATTTGGTAGATAGTCAGGCTTTTCAGCCTTTTCCAGTTATAGATGTCTGTACCCAGACATGATAGCTTCCTCTTGTGCTTTGACTTGTATGCTCTGATTGTTGGGTCATGAGACCCATGTTTGTAATATCTCGCTCCTCGGAGCCTATTGAATAAATTACTTGAGTCATAGAGTCATGTTGTGATGCCATGTTGTATTTTCACATATCGAGCATATTGTGTGTATGTTATTGAAATGCTTGGTATGTGTGGGATCTGACCATCTAGTTGTTTATCTTTAGTAGCCTCTCTTACCGGGAAATGTCTCCTAGTGTTTCCACCGAGCCATGGTAGCTCACTACCGCTCCGGAACACTTAGGCTGGCCGGCATGTGTCCTTCTTCGTTCCTGTGTCTGTCCCTTCGGGGAAATGTCACGCGATGAATACCGGAGTCCTGTTAGCCTGCTACAGCCTGGTTCACCGGAGTCCTGCTAGCCCAGTGCTACAGCCTGGATTCACTCGCTGATGACCGACACGTTCGATGCTGGGTCATGGATGCCTGTCCCTGTAAGTCTGTGCCACTTTGGGTTTATGACTAGCCATGTCAGCCCGGGCTCCTTATCATATGGATGCTAGCGACACTGTCATATACGTGTGCCAAAAGGCGCAAACGGTCCCGGGCTAAGGTAAGGCGACACCCGTGGGAATACCGTGCGTGAGGCCGCAAAGTGATATGAGGTGTTACATGCTAGATCGATGTGGCATTGAGTCGGGGTCCTGACAACATGTGATTGATGTGTACCTTACAAGTACTCGTAGTAACTCCTGGGTATTTGATACCGGTGCCATTGCTCATATTTGTAACTCACAGCAAGAGCTGCGGAATAAACGGAGACTGGCGAAGGACGAGGTGACTATGCGCGTCAGGAATGGTTCCAGAGTCGATGTGATCGCCGTCGGCACGCTGCCTCTACATTTACCTACGAGATTAGTTTTGAACCTTAATAATTGTTATTTAGTGCCAAGTTTGAGCATGAACATTGTATCTGGATCTCGTTTAATACGAGATGGCTACTCATTTAAGTCTGAGAATAATGGTTGTTCGATTTATATGAGAGATATGTTTTATGGTCATGCTCCGATGGTCAATGGTTTATTCTTAATGAATCTCGAGCGTAATATTACACATGTTCATAGTGTAGATGCCAAAAGATTTAAAGTTGATAACGATAGTCCCACATACTTGTGGCACTGCCGCCTTGGTCACATTGGTGTCAAGCGCATGAAGAAGCTCCATGCCGATGGACTTTTAGAGTATCTTGATTATGAATCGTTTGACACGTGCGAACCATGCCTCTTGGGCAAAATGACCAAGACTCCGTTCTCCGGAACAATGGAGCGAGCAACCAACTTGTTGGAAATCATACATACCGATGTGTGCGGTCCAATGAGCGTTGAGGCTCGCGGAGGATATCGTTATGTTCTCACTCTCACTGATGACTTGAGTAGATATGGGTATGTCTACTTAATGAAACACAAGTCTGAGACCTTTGAAAAGTTCAAGGAATTTCAGAATGAGGTAGAGAATCAACGTGACCGAAAGATAAAATTCTTACGATCAGATCGTGGAGGAGAATACTTAAGTCACGAATTTGGTACACACTTAAGGAAATGTGGAATCGTTTCACAACTCACGCCGCCTGGAACACCTCAGCGAAACGGTGTGTCCGAACGTCGTAATCGCACCCTATTGGATATGGTGCGGTCTATGATGTCTCTTACTGATTTACCGCTATCATTTTGGGGATACGCTCTAGAGACAGCTACATTCACTTTAAATAGGGCACCGTCTAAATCCGTTGAGACGACACCGTATGAATTATGGTTTGGAAAGAAACCTAAGCTATCGTTTCTAAAAGTTTGGGGATGTGATGCTTATGTCAAGAAACTTCAACCTGAAAAGCTCGAACCCAAGTCAGAAAAATGCGTATTCATAGGATACCCTAAGGAAACTGTCGGGTATACCTTCTACTTAAGATCCGAAGGCAAGATCTTTGTTGCCAAGAACGGATGCTTTCTGGAAAAAGAGTTTCTCTAGAAAGAAGTAAGTGGGAGGAAAGTAGAACTCGATGAAGTACTACCTCTTGAACGGGAAAGTAGCGCAGCGCAGGAAACCATTCCTGTGATGCCCACACCAACTGAAGAGGAAAACAATGATGATGATCAAGGTACTTCGGATCAAGTTACTGCTGAACTTCGTAGGTCCACAAGGACACATTCCGCACCAGAGTGGTACGGCAACCCTGTCCTGGAAATCATGTTGTTAGACAACAATGAACCTTCGAACTATGAAGAAGCGATGGCGGGCCCGGATTCCAACAAATGGCTTGAAGCCATGAAATCCGAGATAGAATCCATGTATGAAAACAAAGTATGGACTTTGATAGACTTGCCCGATGATCGGCGAGCGATAGAAAACAAATGGATTTTTAAGAAGAAGACGGACGCGGATGGAAATGTTACCATCTATAAGGCTCGACTTGTCGCTAAGGGTTATCGACAAGTTCAAGGGATTGACTACGACGAGACTTTCTCTCTCGTAGCGAAGCCGAAGTCCGTCCGAATCATGTTAGCAATTGCCGCATACTATGATTATGAGATATGGCAGATGGACGTCAAAACGGCATTCCTTAACGGGCATCTTAAGGAAGAGCTGTATATGATGCAGCCGGAAGGTTTTGTCGATCCTCGGAACGCTAACAAAGTATGCAAGCTCCAGCGATCCATTTATGGACTGGTGCAAGCATCTCGGAGTTGGAACATTCGCTTTGATGAGATGATCAAAGTGTTTGGGTTTATGCAGACTTATGGAGAAGCCTGCGTTTACAAGAAAGTGAGTGGGAGCTCTGTAGCATTTCTCATATTATATGTAGATGACATACTCTTGATGGGAAATAATATAGAATTTCTGGACAGCATTAAGGCCTACTTGAATAAGTGTTTTTCAATGAAGGACCTTGGAGAAGCTGTTTACATATTAGGCATCAAGATCTATAGAGATAGATCGAGACGCCTCATAGGTCTTTCACAAAGCACATACCTTGATAAGATTTTGAAGAGGTTCAAAATGGATCAGTCCAAGAAGGGGTTCTTGCCTATGTTACAAGGTGTGAGACTGAGCTCGGCTCAGTCACTGACCACGGCAAAAGATAAAGAAGAGATGAGTGTCATCCCCTATGCTTCAGCCATAGGATCTATTATGTATGCCATGCTGTGTACCAGACCCGATGTAAACCTTGCCGTAAGTTTGGTAGCAAGATACCAAAGTAATCCCGGCAAGGAACACTGGACAGCGGTCAAGAATATCCTGAAGTACCTGAAAAGGACGAAGGACATGTTTCTCGTTTATGTAGGAGATAAAGAGCTCGTCCTAAAGGGTTACGTCGACGCTAGCTTCGACTCAGATCTGGATGACTCTAAGTCACAAACCGGATACGTGTATATGTTGAATGGTGGAGCAGTAAGCTGGTGCAGCTGCAAGCAGAGCGTCGTGGCGGGATCTACGTGTGAAGCGGAGTACATGGCAGCCTCGGAGGCAGCGCATGAAGCAATTTGGGTGAAGGAGTTCATCACCGACCTAGGAGTCATACCCAATGCGTCGGGGCCGATCAAACTCTTCTGTGACAACACTGGAGCTATTGCCCTTGCAAAGGAGCCCAGGTTTCACAAGAAGACCAGGCACATCAAGCGTCGTTTCAACTCCATCTGTGAAAATGTTCAAGATGGAGACATAGAGATTTGCAAAGTGCACATGGATCTGAATGTCGCAGATCCGCTGACTAAACCTCTCTCGCGTGCAAAACATGATCAACACCAGAACTCTATGGGTGTTCGATTCATCACAATGTAACTAGATTGGTGACTCTAGTGCAAGTGGGAGACTGTTGGAAATATGCCCTAGAGGCAATAATAAAAGTATTATTATATTTCAATGTTCATGATAAATGTCTTTTATTCATGCTATAATTGTATTATCCGGAAATTGTAATACACGTGTGAATACTTAGACCACAATATGTCCCTGGTGAGCCTCTAGTTGACTAGCTCGTTGTGATCAACAGATAGTCATGGTTTCCTGACTATGGACATTGGATGTCGTTGATAACGGGATCACATCATTAGGAGAATGATCTGATGGACAAGACCCAATCCTAAGCATAGCATAAAAGATCGTGTAGTTCGTTTTGCTAGAGCTTTGCCAATGTCAAGTATCTCTTCCTTCGACCATGAGATCGTGTAACTCCCGGATATCGTAAGAGTGCCTTGGGTGTATCAAACGTCACAACGTAACTGGGTGACTATAAAGGTGCATTACAGGTATCTCCGAAAGTATCTGTTGGGTAGACACGGATCGAGATTGGGATTTGTCACTCCGTATGACGGAGAGGTATCTCTGGGCCCACTCGGTAATGCATCATCGTAATGAGCTCAATGTGACCAAGGTGTTGGACACGGGATCATGCATTACGGTACGAGTAAAGTGACTTGCCGGTAACGAGACTGAACAAGGTATTGGGATACCGACGATCGAGTCTCGGGCAAGTAACGTACCGATTGACAAAGGGAATTGCATACAGGGTTTGATCGAATCCTCGACATCGTGGTTCATCCAATGACAACATCGAGGAGCATGTGGGAGCCATCATGGGTATCCAGATCCCGCTATTGGTTATTGACCTGAGAGCGTCAAGGTCATGTCTGCATGTCTCCCGAACCCGTAGGGTCTACACACTTAAGGTTCGATGACGCTAGGGTTATTAGGAAGACTAGTATGTGACTACCGAATGTTGTTCGGAGTCTCGGATGGGATCCTGGACGTCACGAGGAGCTCCGGAAGGGTCCGGAGGTAAAGATTTATATATGGGAAGTTGTCAAACGGACACCGGGAAGTTTCGGGGTCATACCGGTATTGTACCGGGGCCACCGGAAGGGTTCCGGGGGTCCACCGGGAGGGGCCACCCCTCCCGGGGGGCCACATGGGCTGCGTGGGGCAGGGAGCCAGCCCCTGGTGGGCTGGGCGCACCCCCACCCTTGGGCCCTTGCGCCTAGGGTTGAGGGGGGAACCCTAGAGGGGGCGCCGCCTTGGCTTGGGGGGCAAGCCACCCTCTCCCCCTCTCCCCTTAGCCGCCGCACCCCCCTAGATGGGTTCTAGGGGGCCGGCCCGCTTCTCCCTTGCCCCTATAAATAGAGGGGTGAGGGGAGGGCAGCCGCACCACCCTCCAAGGCGCAGCCCTCCCCTCCCCAACACCTCTCCTCCTCCGTTGTGTGCTTGGCGAAGCCCTGTCGGAGTACTGCCTCTCCACCATCACCACGTCGTCGTGCTGCCGGTGGAGCTGTCTTCCTCAACCTCTCCTTCCCCCTTGCTGGATCAAGAAGGAGGAGACGTCTCCCGTCCCGTACGTGTGTTGAACGCGGAGGTGCCGTCCGTTCAGCACTTGGTCATCGGTGATTCGAATCATGTCCGAGTACGACTCCATCATCACCTTGCAAGCTTCCGCACGCGATCTACAATTGGTATGTAGATGCAAACTCACTCCCTCGACTCGTTTCTTAGATGAACTCATAGATGGATCTTGGTGAAACCGTAGGAAAAATTTTAATTTTCTGCAACGTTCCCCAACATATTAGTGGGTCAAAAACTGTCGCGGCAGATGGAAGAACAAAGAAAGATGAAGAACTGTGCGGAAGAACTCGGGAACCCTAGAAACAGATCTAAAGACAAAGGAGAAAGGAAGCTTACCACTGCAGATCTACTGCGGAAGAAGGATGACGAAAGTCTGGTCCGTTTCAGGTTGATGCAGCGGCCTTTGTTGATGCAGATCTCGAAGGTCGCGGACAGCGGCGGAGCTCCAGAGCTTGGGCATCGCGAGGAACAAGAAGGCAAAAGGGGAAAAGAGAGAAGGGCCCTTGGACCTTATTTATAGAGGAGAGAGTAAAACAGCAGGCGCGGGAATCAAGGAGCCGGAAACGGTGGGATAAGCGCGCCTGTCACCTCGATTTTTGGGATAACCATTAAGTGAAGGAAATCTTTTTTAATTATTTTTTACAGAGATGATGTCATGATGGACCGTTGCTGCGTTCAGAGGATGACGTCACGGCGGTTTACAAAGTTTCAGGAGAAGACAATATGGCGGTTTACGAAAGTACAAGAAGATGCCTGGATATTTGAAGTATTGAAGATTGACATGAACAAATTCAAATCAATCTGGGGCCTAATGTGGAGGATATAGCTACTGAGTATAAACCGGCCAGGAGGGTCCGGTTCACCCTTGATTATGTTAAAGCCCATGAAGATCCAGAAGATGGTGCTTTACTAAAGAAGCATAGAAGCCCGAAGCCCAAAGGCGGATTAGGGCCCATAGTGGTAAACCGCCATGACTATGTAAACTTGCATTATAAGTTAGGAAAGGAGAGACCGAGCTAGACACTTTGTATGAGTCGGCCTCGGGACTCTATAAACTGGCCGGGCGTCAACCTGTGTATATAAAGGGGTGACCCGGCGGCAGTTTAGGGACAACAGACAACAACTCGAGACTCAGGCAAGCGTTTTCCGCTCCCTGATCATTGAAACCCAAACAATCCCATCACAACTAGACGTAGGCTTTTACCTTCAGCGAAGGGGCCGAACTAGTATAACTCCTGTGTCCCTTGTCCGATTTAACCCCTTCAAGCTAACCCGTTGCGATGGCTCCACGACTAAGTCCTTTCACAAGGACATCTGACGTGATAATTCCACGACAATATGTCTTGGATACATTTGCACCCTTGCATGTAATCTAACCCATGTAGGTACTTGGATGGATCTAAATCTATGAGATTGAAACTCTCTCACGTCTTGAGCAATCTCTACATCACCAAGTCTCTACTTCATGGTGGTTGAAGACAAGGAAGCATGAAACCCTTCAATTATATCCTTTGACAAATTCCTATATGAAATTTCATGATTCTTATTTTGGATACACAAGTGCTTTTCCTTGCAAATCTAATCCATGTAGGTAGATGAACTCCAATCACAAGTGGCTCTCCAAATGAACTACATCAACATTGAGCATCCCACACAAGTTCAACTACATGATCAAGTTCAAACACCACCACCCAAGGTATGATATTCCATCTTAGAGAAGCTTTACCCCAAGACATGGGTCAAAGCAACTCAACAAGATGAGAATACATCAAGATGCTTAAATGAAAAACGGCAACCCCATTTTGAGCTTAAAGGATGAGTATGACCTATGATCAAGTGTCCTCTAGATGAAGTTCTCTAGTGTTTCTCCTTGTTATTGCCTATTGTCTCATGCATATGTGTTCCCCTTTCAAAAGAACTTCATCTAGACTTATTCTCTTTTATTTCTGTTCTGCATTTCTCTGCATCCAATTCATTGCAAATCCTTTAATTAATTCCCTGAAAATCCTTGTGAGATTTTACTTGCTTAGTGAGCTGAGCTGGCTGGTGCACTTTCTCTGAAATGAATTCGGACAAACCGACTTTCTTCTTTCGGTCGAACCAAAACTTCTCGGTGCCATCGAAGGAATAAACTCGGTGCAGCCGACTTCAACTCTGAGAAAGCACACTGTCATTTGCATTCTGCACATTTTGTTCCAGCTCCACTCGATGATTCTTATCCTCTACCAGCATCATATTCTATGTGCTGCTTTGCTCTGTGACTCAAGGACCAAACCTATTTTTACTCACACTCCAGAAGACCCTTCTTGGAAATTGATGTCAAAGGGGGAGAGAGAGAGTTCACATCAAAGATAAATCACTCCAACAGGGGGAGAGAGACACACCTTTTTCTTTTCAAAAGAAAGACCTCAGTTGCTTGATATTCAAAGAGGAGAGAAGTTACATGTCTTTAGAGGGGAAAGACATGTTCATATAGTTTTTGTGTTTGCTTTGCTCCGATTTTTTATTCCCTATCTTCTCCCAATATCCATTATAAGATTCAAGGGGAGCAAGACATCTAAGGGAATGAAATCTTCAAATTCATTGCATATGTTTATTTTTGGGCATGTCTACACTCAATTGGAGTACCTAGTACTCACTCTATACATGTCATCCCAATCTTGGTACTCTTGTGGTTTACTGTTCTTGCTATGCTTAGTAGATGTTTGTATGTTGTCTGACCTTGTTTACTCAGGTTCATCTCTTCCAAAGCCAGTTCAAGATCACAAGGTAAGTATATGCATCACATTCATGTGCATGAGGATCTCTTGCGGATTTACATATTGTTTGCAAGGACTCATAAGCATGAAGGTACATTTCTCATGTTCACACCATTTGCTCTGATGCATATAGCCAAGATACATGTAACTCATTGCTTGCTCTATCATGATTATGAACTCACATGATCATATCTTCCATATTTACATGATATAATACATGTAGGGGGAGCCTATGCATGTTACATGTCTTTCCAATGCTTTACTTGCCTTTCTCTATATCTTTATCTAAAGCTTTGATGTATGTTGTCATCAATTACTAAAAAGGGGAGATTGAAAGAACAAGTGCTCCTAGGTGATTTTGGTAATTAATGTCAACATATCACTTGTTCGACTAATACTTTCATCTAGTATATTTCAAATAAGTCCAACGGTGGAGTGGCATGGACAGGAGGATGTGGAACCCCTTCAATATGCTAAGGACAAAAGATTGGCTCGAGCTTCAAAGTCCAAGACTCTACATTTTATATTTTAGTGATCCAAGATCACATTGAGTCTGTAGGAAAGCCAATACTATTAAGAGGGGATGAGGTGTTGCTTAATGGCTTGCTTGCTCAAACTGCTTAGTGATATGCTCTAAAGCCCTCAACCACTTTCTCATATCCACATATGTCCCAAAACCAAAAGTTAAACTCGGCCCCACCGATTTGATCTATCCGGCGCTGCCGAGTTCATTCGACATAGCCACTGCCAGAAACCCTATTCTTTTCGGTCTCACCAATAGGGATCTCGGTCTCACCGAGATGGGATTGCAAACTCTCTGTTTCCCTTCCTAACATTTTGGTCTAACCGAGATAAGTGATCGGTCCCATCGAGTCTGCAATGCAAACTCTCTGTTTCCATTTCGAAACGCTTCGGTCCCACCGAGACAAGCGAATCGGTCCCACCGAGTTTGCCTGACCAACTCTTTGGTTAGCTTATTACCAAAGTCGGTCCAATCGAGTTTGAGTAATTGGTCCAACCGAGATTATGTTATGCCCTAACCCTAATGATATCGGTCCCACCGAGATGACATATCGTTCCACCCAAATTGCCTAACGGTCACATATGCACTAAATCGGTCCGACCGAGTTTTCTGATGCAGTCCCACCGAGTTTGGTATAATGTGTGTAATTGTGAGATTTTGTGTGGAAACTATATATACCCTGCACTCTCTCCTCATTCGTGAGGGAAGCTATTAGAACGTGCCTACACTTCCATTACCCATTTTCTGAGAGAGAGCCACGTACTCATGTGTTGAGACCAAGATATTTCAATCCAACGATATCAATCTTGATCTCTAGCCTTCCCCAAATTGCTTTCCAATCAAATCATCTTTCCATCAAATGAAATCCTATGAGAGTGAGTTTAGTGTTGGGGAGACTATCATTTGAAGCACAAGAGCAAGGAGTTCATCCTCAACACACCATCTATTACCTTTTGGAGACTGGTGTCTCCTAGATTGGTTAGGTGTCACTTGGGAGCCTCCGACAAGATTGTGGAGTTGAACCAAGGAGTTTGTAAGGGCAAGGATATCGCCTACTTTGTGAAGATCTACCCTAGTGAGGAAAGTCCTTCATGGGCGATGGCCATGGTGGGATAGACAAGGTTGCTTCTTCGTGGACCCTTCATGGGTGGAACCTCCGTGTACTCGCGCAGCTGTTACCCTTCGTGGGCTGAAGTCTCCATCAACGTGGATGTACGATAGCGCCACCTATTGGAACTACGACAAAAACATCCGTGTCTCCAATTGCGTTTGCACACTCCAATACCATCCCTTCACTTTATTGTAAGTTGCATGCTTTACTTTCCGCTGCTCATAGACTCTTTGCATGCTTGCTTGATATGTATTGTGAATTGTTAAACTTATGCTTAAACTCCACCCAAACTTGAAAAACATGAAAACTGCGAAGTTTGTGCGTTGAGTGTCTAATCACCCCCCACCCCCCCTCTAGACACCTCTTCTCGATCCTTTCAGTGTGCGAGAGCAATTGTCAGACCCCTCCGCCGATGCTCCAGATTGGTATAGCGCCCACAGTGAGTTTCATTTCAATGGTCATTAGTTACTAGTATTCACATTTGAGTTGCATCATGCTAACAAGACATTGCAAATGATCTTTGGTGCAGCATGCCTCCCGACAGGCATCGACCGATCCTTCTCCCTTTGCAACTGGCGCAATCCCGACCGGTCCTTCACCTCCGTGATGATGCTTAACAAATGCATACTTAGTTTTCCCAAGTGTTTTTCTTAAAAAATGCATACTTAGCTTAAGAAATTACCTAGGATAGCCCAATAATGATCTATAATTAGCTTAGCTAGTTCATTTATGACATATTTAGGTTAGTTAGGTAAAAAATGGCATAATAACCTTGGTTTAGCTCCAAACTGTCATATAATTAGTTTATTTTCCTCCAAAATAACAAAATAACCTTACCTAGCTCCGAAATGACCGATTTTCACTAGGATACCTCTAAAATGACTTACACCTACCATTTTGTCCTCCAAAATGAATAAATAGGCTTAGTTAGCTAAAAATGCCATAACTACCTAGGTTAGCTCAAAAATGACCTATACTTAGCTTCTTTAGTTCATTTGTGACATACTTAGCACACTTCAGTAAAAAATGGCATAATAACCTTGGTTTAGCTCCAAATTGTCATATCATTAGTTTATTTTCCTCCAAAATGACAAAATAACCTTACCTAGCTCGTAATGACCGATTTTAACTAGGATAGCTCTAAAATGACCTATACTTACCATTTTGTCATCCAAAATGAAGAAATATGCTTAGTTAGCTAAAAAATGGCATAACTACCTATGTTAGCTCAAAAAGGACCTATAGTTAGCTTCTTTGTTTATTTATGACATACTTAGGTAAAAAATGGCATAATAACCTTGGTTTAGCTCCAAACTGTCGTATCATTAGTTTATTTTCCTCCAAAATGATAAAATAACCTTACCTAGCTCAAAAATGGCCGATTTTAACAAGGATAGCTCTAAAATGACCTACACTTACCATTTTGTTCTCCGAAATGAATAAATATGCTTAGTTAGCTAAAAAATAGCATAACTACCGAGGTTAGCTAAAAAATGAACTATACTTAGCTTCTTTAGTTCATTTATAACATACTTACCTAGGTCAAAAATGGCATAATAATCTTGGTTACCTCCAAATTGAAATATACTTACCTTATTGTCCTTGAAAATGTCATCATAACCTAACTTAGCTCCAAAATGACCTATTTACCTAGGTTAGCTCTAAGATGACCTACATTTAGCATTTTATTTCCTCCAAAATGATATAATATGCTTAGTTAGCTACAAAATGACATGACCTAGGTTACCTTAGTTAGAAGAAGAAGAAGATAAAGAAGAGGAGAAAAACAAAGAAGAAAAATTCTTCTTCTTCTTCTTCTCCTTCTTCTTCTCCTTCTTCTTCTTATTCTTCTTCTTGTTCTAACTTTCTTCTTACCCAATTTGTAGAATTGCTTTAGGTCACGGAAGCTTGCGTTGATGGAGTCTAATCTTCTCCTTGTCCTTCCTTTTGTTTGGATTTTGTAGGATTAACAATGTTAAACTTGTTTTTTTGAGTGTACATAGTAGGGAAAAACCCCACTGCAATTTTTATATTATAATAAGGAACAAAAAACAAAATGTTCCATTATACAGAAGGCTTGAGATAAGCCAAGAATACAGAAAAGAAAAATAAACAAGAGACAAACTAGCTACTAGGATTACAACACAAGATTATCAAGCCATGAACAGTAGGCTCCAGCATAGCTCTTCTTAATTCTAAATCTGAGTAAGTTTAGCTCCTCCAAGAAGATAGCTTTCCATCTCTGAATGCTAGGATGAATTGCTTGGAAGATCAATTTGTTCCTTGATATCTAGATAGCCCAAGAAGCAAGGATGATGATTTCCATGAAAAAGGGCACATGAAGTTTCTATTTGAGATCAACAAAGGCTTCCAGTACTGAAACGTTTGTCTGTCTTGAGGGACATATCAGGTCCCAACACTGAGCTGCAAAAGGACAGGTCCAGAAGAGATGTTGTAGGGTTTCCTCCTATGGGTAATTATTGATAGCACAGTTATAGTTGTCCAGATGAAAAGTTTTCCTTCTCAGAAGGTTTCTAGTATTGAGCCTGTCATGGAGTAGTCTCCAAAAAAACAACTTGTGCTTTGGCTGACAGGAGTTGTTCCAGATCCAGTTGAATTGTTGTGGCACTACTTTAACTCCCATCAGAACTTTATATGCCTTAGAAACTGAAAATTTCTCATTTCCCCAAATGTAACTCCAGGTGTCAGTGCAATCTAGGGTGTCAGAGGCCCTTAAAGCAATGCAAATGTCTTCCATAGCTTCAAATTCCTGGAAAGCTTGCACAGTCAGAGGTAAATGAAATAGATCCTCCAAATATTCAGTTTGGATAATGGTGTGAACAATAGCAGTCTTGTTCTTCACAAAAGAGGATAAATGAGGGAACATGTCTTGCAAACAAGCTGAGTGCCATAGATCAGTCCATAATAAATCACTTTTGCCATCACCTATGTTGCATCTGGCCAAGGATTTATAGTTATCAATAAGCTTAATGTTTGCCTTCCACCAAAAGGATCCAATCCAGCTACTACCAAGCAGTAAATCATTGTTGTAATATGATTCCCAAATCAAATTGACCCAAGGAATACTGTGTCTGTTATCAAACTTGTGCAGGTTCTTAAGTAGCAGGGCTTCATTTTGAACAAAGATATCCATCACCCCCAAACCACCCTGATTTTTTGGTCTGCAAACAGTGCTCCATGCCACCATGGCACGCCTATGATTCTCCAGGTCAGGGCCTCTCCAAAGGCAATGCCTCAAGTACTTGATGGCTTGATTTTTAATAGTGACAGGCACATCAAGGCATCCCATGAGATAGATCAACAGAGAATTTAGGACATATTTCACCAGCAACAGTCTCCCAGCCATTGTCATGAAGGAAGACAAACCCACAAGCTTCTTCTGCAGTCTTGTGACAAGAGGGAAGCATTGCTCAAAAGTAGGCTTATGAAGACCTAAAGGTGCTCCCAAATATTGAATTGGTAAAGTTTCCTTTTTGTAGTGAAAAGTATTTATCAAGATCTCCACCTTCTCTTCTGGCACATTTATTGGAATCAGACTTGATTTATTATAGTTCACTTTAAGGCCAGTGGCATCTGCAAAAGTATTGAGAAGGGCTTTGAGACAATGTTAAACTTGTTACCTATATATGTATGCATGGATGAGACCATTGTATATATGCTTGTTGGATATGGACCTATATGCGCTTGTTGTTGGGTATGTATATGTGTTGGATCATCATATCCATATGGCAGGGATATGAGTATGCTTGTTGAAAGTATGTGCAAATATATATATATATATATATATATGTATATATATATATGTGTGTGTGTGTGTGTGTGAAACTAATTGAATTTTAGGAAAAACAGAAAAACAAGGTACTACATGCACTTTGCCGTCTGCTGGCAGATGGCAAAGCTGCCATGTCTGTCGGATACCAGGTTCCTCGGACCCAAGAAAGGTTCAAACTCACGGGAGTGTGCAGAGGACTCAACCTGTCAAGCTGATCGACCCGCTACTCTCACGACCTACCTCGGTGAACAAGAAGGAAAATGACATAGCAGTTTATCCATGTTCGGTCCACCTTGCGGTGTAAAACCCTACTCCTACTTTGTGGTGGATTAGCCTCGTGGGGGCTGAGGATTAATTAGTACAAGTGGAAGAACTGCCTCAGGAGGCTTGTTCTTGCGATGAACTCTTGGGGATTCGATGAGTCAATCATCCGATGCCTCCTATGGTGGTGGCTAGGCTATATTTATAGTGGCCTTGGTCCTCTTCCCCAAAAACTTAGTCAGGGAGGGATCCCAAAAAGGCCAAATTTGTAAGGGGACAAGTAGTACACTTGATCCTGACGAAAGGTGGTCTTTGCCTGCAAAGCTTCTGGTCGTGACGTCGTGGTGGGCGCGGCGATGACATCCATCCTTCCATTCGGGCGGTCCTGGTCTCGCTGCACGCAAATGGCAACCTTTGGCTGATTCCTCGGGACTCCGCACCTATGCATGCCTCCTTTGTACTAAAGAGCAAACCTGCTGCTCTAGACCTGCTAGCGCATGCCCGGCCTTGGTCGTCATGGTTGATATCATTTTAGCCTCATGAGTGAGGTCTTGCATACTAATCTCCGCTCCTCAGGAGGCCGCATGGGGAGGCCGCTCCTTCAGGAGGTCTTGACGTCGTCCGCCGAGGCTTGGCCCCTCGCGAGGGTCTTGTCTTGTCATGGTTGAAGATGGCCCATACCAGGCCGTCGATGGAGCCACACCGTGGCCCACAGGCAGGCTGGTCTGTGTACCCTGGTTCCCAGAACGCCGACAGAAGCCCCCAAGCCCAAGGCGGGCTCGGACTTGGCTTCGAGGCAAAGCCAAAGGGCAAGTGCGGAGCACCACGGTCCCCAATTGCCTGTGGACCGAGCTAACGCGTGGCACTTGATGGGACATGGGAATCTCCGCTTCCCTATGTTTCCTCGGCAACTGACATAAAGGCCAACTCTCGCAGCAGAGCATTCATTTTGTTCCGTTCTTCTTGCTCCAGATCTCATCACTCTCCTACCAAGAGCGCCTCCAGATGCACCAAGCCGTTGCTCCTGAGCTTCTCGTCAATGATGGGTAAGAAGGCAAATCTTGCCGACGCGGCAACACACCCTGCTCCTGCCGTTGTTGCGGCCCTCAGCCCATCCACCATCACTGAAGCCGGGCATCTTGCTTCCGTGCTCCCACTGACAGCAAGCAACGATAACAAGGGGAGAGCGACCGAGCTTCGAGTTGGCTCCGCCGAGCATGGAGCCTTGGCGGGTACGTTCTTTCCCTTCTTCCTCCACAACATCTATGTGGGGCTCATCCCACCTTTCTCCAAGTTCTTCTTCACCATCCTCGACCACTACCAGATCCACGCGCTTCACCTCCAACCCAACTCTGTCCTCCTCTTGTCGATCTTCGTGTTCTACTGCGGGGCCTTCATGGGGGGAGGCCCTCCGTTGCGCTGTTCTACCACTTCTTCTCCCTATGGATGCATGGCTCAAACTAGTGCTCCGGATGCGTCTCCTTCATCGCGCTCCATGATAGCAATGCGCTCATGAAGGCCGGCAAGAAGGTGGATGACTTTCGGTGCTGGTGGATCTACCTGGACGCTCGGAGCCATCATGCTCTGCTGGAGCTGTTGACTGGGCCGCCGGAGAAGCTGGGTCAGTGGTCTCACAAGAAGCTCACCAAACCCAGGGCAGCGCCAGTCTTGAAGAAGATGCAGGTAGACATGGGCTCCGTGGCGCTGACGGGAGCCATGATCGTCTGCGAGTTCCTGACGCAGCGCCTGGCCCCCCTCCAAGCTCACTCGCACCCCATGTGGGACCTCAAGGGCGCAGAAGATGACCTCCGACTGCACTGAGGGAACCTGACGGACAAGGAGCTGGGAAAGGCTGTGCAAGTCTTGCTCCGGAAGGATCTAGGCTGCCTTCCGGCCGCTTACCTTCCGCTGTATCACTACGACGATGGGGCGACGTTGGTTGCATCCATGCCACTCTTCAACGAGCGAGGTCTCATGCCACTCGGGCCTCCTGACTCCCTGGTGGCGGTGTCCTCTGGCGAGCGCTCCGTCGAGGGCAAGGAGAAGGAGGAGGACTCAGAGGCGACTGATGAAGGGATGGGGGAGACTTCTCCTCTGTGGAGCGAGCTCCTCTGGGGTCTTCCTGACGATGATGATGTCGGGGAAGGCTCGGTCAGGCGGTCCCCGCATCGTGCCGGGTTCATCATGAGGTCTAGGGGGACCTCGCAGTGGAGGCTGATCCGCGGGGCCCTAAAGGGGGGAACGGCGCCAGCACAGCGTGGATGCAGCACCTGTCGTTGTTCTGTATACAGGGGTACCCAGACTTGCCTGCCTGTGGCCCACAGCGTGGCTCCATCAAGGGCCTGGTACGCCCCAGCTTCGGCATCAACAACTCAAGACCCTCATGAGTGGCCAGGCCTCATGAGGCGGACGACGCCAAGACCCCCAAGGGGATCGGCCTCCTCAGGCTGGCTCCCGAGGGGCGGAGAGTTCTTTGCAAGGTGCACCTCACGAGGCTCAGCTAACGTAAGCCAAGACGACCAAGGCCAGGCAGGCGCCAGGCGGGCGCTAGTGGGCGCAGAGTACCAGTTTCCTCTTTGGTGCAAAGGAGGCAAGTAGAGGTTTCCATTCTGGTGCAACAAGACCGAGACCGCCAGGACGGTAGGACGGAGGTCATCGCCGATCCCACCGCAGCGTCACAACCAGAGGCTTTTCGCAGGCGAAGACCACTTTAGTCAGGATAAGATGTACTTCATGTCCCCTTCAAATCTGGCCGTTGTGGGATCCCTTCCCGCCAACATTTGGGAAGAGGACTGTCAGATGTATGGTTCCGGCAAAACCCTTAAGGTTCGAACTCTGGGGTGCGCACGAAGATCTTCTCCCTACCGATCCACGCCCCAAAACCTCGCCGTGAATCTAAGCTACATGATGAACAACACAAGGGAGACAACGTTTATTCTGGTTCGGGCCACCGTTGTGGTCTAATACCCTAATCCAGGGTGTGGTGTGGTGGATTGCCTCTGGGGCTAATGATGAACCGTACAGAGGAAGAACAGCCTCACGTGGGGTGTTCTTGAGTTGGTGCGGTGTTCTGCTACGGAAGGATTCGGCCCCTTTCTACTCTGGTGGCTATCTCTATTTATAGGGGCCCTGGTCCTCTTCCCAAATATTGAGCGGGAAGCGAGCCAACAACGGCCATTTTGAAGGGGGACAGCTAGTACAAGCTATCCTGACTAAAGTTGGTCTTCGACTGCCAAAGGCACTGGTGATGACATCGTCCTGGGCTTCATGGTGATCTCCGTCCTGCCGTCCTGCTGGTCTTGGTCTCGTTGCACCGATAGGGAAACCTTTGCTTGATGCCTCGGTACTCCGCACCTGCGCTTGCGCCCTTTGCACCAAAGAGGAAACCAGGACACTGCGCTGGCTCGCGCCCGCCTGGTCTCGATCGTCATGGCTTGCATCACGAGCACCTTGCGAGGTACTCCTTGCCTTGATCTCTCCGCCTCCTTGCGATCCTGCCTGGCGAGGGCGCCCCTCGGGAAGCCTTTCATTGTCCACCCCGCAAGGCTTGGCCCCTCGTCAGGGTCTTGAGCTTGGGTTGATGTAGACGGGCCATTCTGGGCTGCTGCTTGAGCAACGCCACAGGCAGGCAAGTATGGGGACCCCCATTCCCAGAACACCAATAGTAGCCCCTGGGCCCAAGGCGCTCTTGGACTTGGCTTAGCAGCGAAGCCAAAGGGCAAGTGCAGAGCACGCTGGGCCTCAATAGGCTGCGGCCTTGGTCGACGGGTGGCGGTTGATTGGACGTGGGCGTCTCCGCTTCCCCACGCTCCCCCAATATCCGCCTGGCTAGGCGGACACGAAGCCTTACACAGTTATTCCCTCCTTGCTGCCCGCGTGCTTCCAGTTCCCCTTTCTTCCTCGAACCTATGCTCCCGCTTCCAATCTGACTTGAGCTCTGCCCCCTCCATCACTATGGCACCAACTAGCAAAGAGAAGGGGAAGAAGCCCGTGTCCTCATCCAGCTCGTCTTTGGCAATCAAGCCCAACGTCGGCTGGTTGCTGGTACTCAATCTAGAGGCCTTGGAGAAGATCCGCCCGCACTCGCCTCCGCCTTCAACGAGTGTGGAAGGACGACGGTTTAGCCTCATGAGTGAGGTCTTGCATACTAATCTCCGCTCCTCAGGAGGCCGCGTGGGGAGGCCGCTCCTTCAGGAGGTCTTGACGTCGTCCGCCGAGGCTTGGCCCCTCGCGAGGGTCTTGTCTTTCATGGTTGAAGATGGCCCATACCAGGCCATCGATGGAGCCACACTGTGGCCCACAGGCAGGCAGGTCTGTGTACCCTGGTTCCCAGAACGCCGACAGAAGCCCCCAAGCCCAAGGCAGGCTCGCACTTGGCTTCGAGGCAAAGCCAAAGGGCAAGTGCGGAGCACCGGGGCCCCAATTGCCTGTGGACCGAGCTAACACGTGGCGCTTGATGGGACATGGGCATCTCCGCTTCCCCATGTTTCCTCGGCAACTGACATAAAGGCCAACTCTCGCAGCAGAGCATTCATTGTGTTCCCTTCTTCTTGCTCCAGATCTCATCACTCTCCTACCAAGAGCGCCTCCAGATGCACCAAGTCGTTGCTCCTGAGCTTCTCGTCAATGATGGGTAAGAAGGCGAAGATTGCCGGCGCGGCAACACACCCTGCTCCTGCCGTTGTTGCGGCCCTCAGCCCATCCACCATCACTGAAGCCGGGCATCTTGCTTCCGTGCTCCCACTGACAGCAAGCAACGACAACAAGGGGAGAGCGACCGAGCTTCGAGTTGGCTCCGCTGAGCATGGAGCCTTGGCGGGTACGTTCTTTCCCTTCTTCCTCCACAACATCTATGTGGGGCTCATCCCGCCTTTCTCCAAGTTCTTCTTCACCATCCTCGACCACTACCAGATCCACACGCTTCACCTCCAGCCCAACTCTGTCCTCCTCTTGTCGATCTTCGTGTTCTACTGCGGGGCCTTCATGGGGGGAGGCCCTCCGTTGCGCTGTTCTACCACTTCTTCTCCCTCTGGACGCATGGCTCAAACTAGTGCTCCGGATGCGTCTCCTTCATCGCGCTCCGTGATAGCAATGCGCTCATGAAGGCCGGGAAGAAGGTGGATGACTTCTGGTGCTGGTGGATCTACCTGGACGCTCGGAGCCATCATGCTCTGCTGGAGCTGTTGACTGGGCCGCCGGAGAAGCTGGGTCCGTGGTCTCACAAGAAGCTCACCGAACCCCGGGCGGCGCCAGTCTTGAAGAAGATTCAGGTAGACATGGGCTCCGTGGCGCTGACGGGAGCCATGATCGTCCGCGAGTTCCTAACGCAGCGCCTGGCCCCCCTCCAAGCTCACTCGCACCCCATGTGGGACCTCAAGGGCGCAGAAGATGACCTCCGGCTGCACTGAGAGAACCTGACGAACAAGGAGCTGGGAAAGGTTGTGCAAGTCTTGCTCCGGAAAGATCTAGGCTGCCTTCCGGCCGCTTACCTTCCGCTGTATCACTACGACGATGGGGCGACGTTGGCCGCATCCATGCCACTCTTCAACGAGCGAGGTCTCATGCCACTCGGGCCTCCTGACTCCCTGGTGGCGGTGTCCTCTGGCGAGCGCTCCGTCAAGGGCAAGGAGAAGGAGTAGGACTCGGAGGCGACTGATGAAGGGATGGGGGAGACTTCTCCTCTGTGGAGCGAGCTCCTCTGGGGTCTTCCTGACGATGATGATGCCGGGGAAGGCTCGGTCAGGCGGTCCCCGCATCCTGCCGGGTTCATCATGAGGTCTAGGGGGACCTCGCAGTGGAGGCTGATCCGCGGGGCCCTAAAGGGGGGAACGGCGCCAGCACAGCGTGGATGCAGCACCTGTCGTTGTTCTGTATACAGGGGTACCCAGACTTGCCTGCCTGTGGCCCACAGCGTGGCTCCATCAAGGGCCTGGTACGCCCCAGCTTCGGCATCAACAACTCAAGACCCTCATGAGTGGCCAGGCCTCATGAGGCGGACGACGCCAAGACCCCCAAGGGGATCGGCCTCCTCAGGCTGGCTCCCGAGGGGCGGAGAGTTCTTTGCAAGGTGCACCTCACGAGGCTCAGCTAACGTAAGCCAAGACGACCAAGGCCAGGCAGGCGCCAGGCGGGCGCTAGTGGGCGCAGAGTACCAGTTTCCTCTTTGGTGCAAAGGAGGCAAGTAGAGGTTTCCATTCTGGTGCAACAAGACCGAGACCGCCAGGACGGTAGGACGGAGGTCATCGCCGATCCCACCGCAGCGTCACAACCAGAGGCTTTTCGCAGGCGAAGACCACTTTAGTCAGGATAAGATGTACTTCATGTCCCCTTCAAATCTGGCCGTTGTGGGATCCCTTCCCGCCAACATTTGGGAAGAGGACTGTCAGATGTATGGTTCCGGCAAAACCCTTAAGGTTCGAACTCTGGGGTGCGCACGAAGATCTTCTCCCTACCGATCCACGCCCCAAAACCTCGCCGTGAATCTAAGCTACATGATGAACAACACAAGGGAGACAACGTTTATTCTGGTTCGGGCCACCGTTGTGGTCTAATACCCTAATCCAGGGTGTGGTGTGGTGGATTGCCTCTGGGGCTAATGATGAACCGTACAGAGGAAGAACAGCCTCACGTGGGGTGTTCTTGAGTTGGTGCGGTGTTCTGCTACGGAAGGATTCGGCCCCTTTCTACTCTGGTGGCTATCTCTATTTATAGGGGCCCTGGTCCTCTTCCCAAATATTGAGCGGGAAGCGAGCCAACAACGGCCATTTTGAAGGGGGACAGCTAGTACAAGCTATCCTGACTAAAGTTGGTCTTCGACTGCCAAAGGCACTGGTGATGACATCGTCCTGGGCTTCATGGTGATCTCCGTCCTGCCGTCCTGCTGGTCTTGGTCTCGTTGCACCGATAGGGAAACCTTTGCTTGATGCCTCGGTACTCCGCACCTGCGCTTGCGCCCTTTGCACCAAAGAGGAAACCAGGACACTGCGCTGGCTCGCGCCCGCCTGGTCTCGATCGTCATGGCTTGCATCACGAGCACCTTGCGAGGTACTCCTTGCCTTGATCTCTCCGCCTCCTTGCGATCCTGCCTGGCGAGGGTGCCCCTCGGGAAGCCTTTCATTGTCCACCCCGCAAGGCTTGGCCCCTCGTCAGGGTCTTGAGCTTGGGTTGATGTAGACGGGCCATTCTGGGCTGCTGCTTGAGCAACGCCACAGGCAGGCAAGTATGGGGACCCCCATTCCCAGAACACCAATAGTAGCCCCTGGGCCCAAGGCGCTCTTGGACTTGGCTTAGCAGCGAAGCCAAAGGGCAAGTGCAGAGCACGCTGGGCCTCAATAGGCTGCGGCCTTGGTCGACGGGTGGCGGTTGATTGGACGTGGGCGTCTCCGCTTCCCCACGCTCCCCCAATATCCGCCTGGCTAGGCGGACACGAAGCCTTACACAGTTATTCCCTCCTTGCTGCCCGCGTGCTTCCAGTTCCCCTTTCTTCCTCGAACCTATGCTCCCGCTTCCAATCTGACTTGAGCTCTGCCCCCTCCATCACTATGGCACCAACTAGCAAAGAGAAGGGGAAGAAGCCCGTGTCCTCATCCAGCTCGTCTTTGGCAATCAAGCCCAACGTCGGCTGGTTGCTGGTACTCAATCTAGAGGCCTTGGAGAAGATCCGCCCGCACTCGCCTCCGCCTTCAACGAGTGTGGAAGGACGATGGTTTAGCCTCATGAGTGAGGTCTTGCATACTAATCTCCGCTCCTCAGGAGGCCGCGTGGGGAGGCCGCTCCTTCAGGAGGTCTTGACGTCGTCCGCCGAGGCTTGGCCCCTCGCGAGGGTCTTGTCTTTCATGGTTGAAGATGGCCCATACCAGGCCATCGATGGAGCCACACTGTGGCCCACAGGCAGGCAGGTCTGTGTACCCTGGTTCCCAGAACGCCGACAGAAGCCCCCAAGCCCAAGGCAGGCTCGCACTTGGCTTCGAGGCAAAGCCAAAGGGCAAGTGCGGAGCACCGGGGCCCCAATTGCCTGTGGACCGAGCTAACACGTGGCGCTTGATGGGACATGGGCATCTCCGCTTCCCCATGTTTCCTCGGCAACTGACATAAAGGCCAACTCTCGCAGCAGAGCATTCATTGTGTTCCCTTCTTCTTGCTCCAGATCTCATCACTCTCCTACCAAGAGCGCCTCCAGATGCACCAAGTCGTTGCTCCTGAGCTTCTCGTCAATGATGGGTAAGAAGGCGAAGATTGCCGGCGCGGCAACACACCCTGCTCCTGCCGTTGTTGCGGCCCTCAGCCCATCCACCATCACTGAAGCCGGGCATCTTGCTTCCGTGCTCCCACTGACAGCAAGCAACGACAACAAGGGGAGAGCGACCGAGCTTCGAGTTGGCTCCGCTGAGCATGGAGCCTTGGCGGGTACGTTCTTTCCCTTCTTCCTCCACAACATCTATGTGGGGCTCATCCCGCCTTTCTCCAAGTTCTTCTTCACCATCCTCGACCACTACCAGATCCACACGCTTCACCTCCAGCCCAACTCTGTCCTCCTCTTGTCGATCTTCGTGTTCTACTGCGGGGCCTTCATGGGGGGAGGCCCTCCGTTGCGCTGTTCTACCACTTCTTCTCCCTCTGGACGCATGGCTCAAACTAGTGCTCCGGATGCGTCTCCTTCATCGCGCTCCGTGATAGCAATGCGCTCATGAAGGCCGGGAAGAAGGTGGATGACTTCTGGTGCTGGTGGATCTACCTGGACGCTCGGAGCCATCATGCTCTGCTGGAGCTGTTGACTGGGCCGCCGGAGAAGCTGGGTCCGTGGTCTCACAAGAAGCTCACCGAACCCCGGGCGGCGCCAGTCTTGAAGAAGATTCAGGTAGACATGGGCTCCGTGGCGCTGACGGGAGCCATGATCGTCCGCGAGTTCCTAACGCAGCGCCTGGCCCCCCTCCAAGCTCACTCGCACCCCATGTGGGACCTCAAGGGCGCAGAAGATGACCTCCGGCTGCACTGAGAGAACCTGACGAACAAGGAGCTGGGAAAGGTTGTGCAAGTCTTGCTCCGGAAAGATCTAGGCTGCCTTCCGGCCGCTTACCTTCCGCTGTATCACTACGACGATGGGGCGACGTTGGCCGCATCCATGCCACTCTTCAACGAGCGAGGTCTCATGCCACTCGGGCCTCCTGACTCCCTGGTGGCGGTGTCCTCTGGCGAGCGCTCCGTCAAGGGCAAGGAGAAGGAGTAGGACTCGGAGGCGACTGATGAAGGGATGGGGGAGACTTCTCCTCTGTGGAGCGAGCTCCTCTGGGGTCTTCCTGACGATGATGATGCCGGGGAAGGCTCGGTCAGGCGGTCCCCGCATCCTGCCGGGTTCATCATGAGGTCTAGGGGGCCCTCGCAGTGGAGGCTGATCCGCGGGGCCCTAAATGGGGTAACGGTGCCAGCACAGCCGGGGTGCAGCACCTGTCGTTGTTCTTGATACGGGGGTACCCAGACTTGCCTTCCTGTGGCCCACAGTGTGGCTCCATCAAGGGCCTCGTAAGCCCCAGCTTCGGCATCAACAACTCAAGACCCTCATGAGTGGCCAGGCCTCATGAGGCGGACGACGCCAAGACCCCCAAGGGGATCGGCCTCCTCAGGCTGGCTCCCGAGGGGCGGAGAGTTCTTTGCAAGGTGCACCTCACGAGGCTCAGCTAACGTAAGCCAAGATGACCAAGGCCAGGTAGGCGCCAGGCGGGCGCTAGTGGGCGCAGAGTACCAGTTTCCTCTTTGGTGCAAAGGAGGCAAGTAGAGGTTTCCATTCTGGTGCAACAAGACCGAGACCGCCTGGACGGTAGGACGGAGGTCATCGCCGATCCCACCGCAGCATCACAACCAGAGGCTTTTCGCAGGCGAAGACCACTTTAGTCAGGATAAGATGTACTTCATGTCCCCTTCAAATCTGGTCGTTGTGGGATCCCTTCCCGCCAACATTTGGGAAGAGGACTGTCGGATGTCGGGTTCCGGCAAAACCCTTAAGGTTCAAACTCTGGGGTGCGCACGAAGATCTTCTCCCTACCGATCCACGCCCCAAAACCTCGCCGCGAATCTAAGCTACATGATGAACAGCACAAGGGACACAACGTTTATACTGGTTCGGGCCACCGTTGTTGTCTAATACCCTAATCCAGTGTGTGGTGTGGTGGATTGCCTCTGGTGCTAATGATGAACCGTACAGAGGAAGAACAGCCTCGCGAGGGGTGTTCTTGAGCTGGTGCGGTGTTCTGCTACGGAAGGATTCGATCCCTTTCTACTGTGGTGGCTATCTCTATTTATAGGGGCACTGGTCCTCTTCCCAAATATTGAGCGGGAAGGGAGCCAACAACGGCCATTTTGAAGGGGGAAAGCTAGTACAAGCTATCCTGGCTAAAGTTGGTCTTCGACTACCAAAGGCACTGGTGATGACATCGTCCTGGGCTCCACGGTGATCTCCGTCCTGCCATCCTGCTGGTCATGGTCTCGTTGCACCGATAGGGAAACCTTTGCTTGATACCTCGGTACTCCGCACCTGCGCTTGCCCCCTTTGCACCAAAGAGGAAACAACGACACTGCGCTGGCTGGCGCCCGCCTAGTCTCGATCGTCATGGCTTGCGTCACGAGCACCTTGCGAGGTACTCCTTGCCTTGATCTCTCCGCCTCCTCGCGAGCCTGCCTGGCGAGGGCGCCCCTCGGGAAGCCTTGTGTTGTCCACCCCGCGAGGCTTGGCCCCTCGTCAGGGTCTTGAGCTTGGGTTGATGTAGACGGGCCATTCTGGGCTGCTGCTTGAGCCACGCCACAGGCAGGCAAGTATGGGGACCCCCATTCCTAGAACACCGATAGTAGCCCCCGGGCCCAAGGCGCTCTTGGACTTAGCTTAGCAGCGAAGCCAAAGGGCAAGTGCAGAGCACGGTGGGCCTCAATAGGCTGCGGCCTTGGTCGATGGGTGGCAGTTGATTGGACGTGGGCGTCTCCGCTTCCCCACGCTCCCCCAATATCCGCCTGGCTAGGCGGACACGAAGCCTTACATAGTTATTCCCTCCTTGCTGCCCGCGTGCTTCCAGTTCCCCTTTCTTCCTCGAACCTATGCTCCCGCTTCCAATCTGACCTGAGCTCTGCCCCCTCCATCACTATGACAGCAACCAGCAAAGAGAAGGCGACGAAGCCCGTGTCCTCATCCAGCTCGTCTTTGGCAATCGAGCCCGCCGTCGGCTGGTCACTGGTACTCAATCTAGAGGCCTTGGAGAAGATCCGCCCGCACTCGCCTCCACCTTCAACGAGTGCGGAAGGACGACGGTTTGGCCTACATCCCATGCCTCCGTCGACAGGATTGTCACAGAGGTTCGATTCTCCGTCGACGCCCTGTGGGCTGGCCTGGTCCCCCCTTTCTCTGCTTTCCCACTACAAGATCCATATGATGCATCTTGATCCTCAATCCATTACTCTTCTTGCTGTCTTCGCCTTCGTCTGCGAAGCCATGGTGGGCATTGCCCCTTCCGTTGTCCTCTTGCGTCAATTCTTCTCCTTGCGCCTAATCGACCCATTGCAGTGCTCGGGGTGCGTGAGCTTCCAGGCCGTGGCAGAGACGTCCGCCTCGGGGATCGATTTTAGCCTCTCACCTTCTATGAATGGGTTCCGGATGCGGTGGTTGTATGTGGATGTCGGAGTGCCCAGCCCCCTGCTCTCGTGAACCCCAGGCTTTCCTCGTCTAGCGTTGGCTGGGGAGGTTGAGAGCGCTCGGCATGACTGCGCCCCAGGTGGTGAAGGAGTTCCTCCAGTGTCGCGTTGCTCCTCTCTAGCACCATTCTCGACCGATGTGGACCCTGACTGGGCATCAGGACCGTATGACGCTCCAGGATACAGAGCTGGCGCCTGAAATGTTGAGGAAGGTGCTGGAGGTCTTCACAGGCGACCCCTCGCCGGGCGATATCCAGCACGGGGGCAGCCTCCTGTACCTCTGCTCGGGCAGAGCCGAGTTCGCGAGGCAGATGCCTCACTTTGAAGAATGGGGGCTGCGCCCGGCTGGCCTCGTGGGGCCTCGCGAGAATCCCGTCGCTGTGGCTCCCTTCCCTGTTGCCAACACCAATCTTGCCTCAGGAGGGGCTGTAGGGAGGCAAGCATCGCTGGAGGCGGGGGGATCTGGTGTCGAGATGCCGATGTCGCGCAGAGCTCCCGAGGCGTCATCCTCCGGAGCTTGCAAAGCCCGCCCTGAGGCGGTCGTTGGTGAGGGGGCGCAACCTGCGGCTCCCGAGGCTGAAGCCCCTGAGGCCTCGGCAAGCCACCAAGAAGCGGTGCCCGAACGCTCCAGTCGGCTTGGCGTCCCTGAGGAAGGCTGCCCAGGCGCTTCTTCGTCCGTGCCATGCGCCGGCCCTCACGTTGAGAGTTTGGGACGGTTCCTCATAGACTTCAATGGCCTCCGCAAGAGGAAGGAGTCTTCGAGTGGCTGTGAGCGCCCCTGGCGTCCTTTGAAGCACAGGAAGTACTTCGCCATGGATGAGTAAGTACCTCATTCTTGCAATTCCTCATTCTCTGGTCCCTTTCCTGATTGTGGCCCTTCAGGATCCCTCCTACCAAGCTCGCGGAGTCTACCGAGAAGCTGCTCCCTCCGTCCTCGCCTCCACCACTGGCCTTGGGTGTGCCTGTTGGGGAACGTAGCAGAAATTCAAAATTTTCCTACGAGTCACCAAGATCTATCTATGGAGATACTAGCAACGAGAGAGAGGGGAGTGCATCTACATACCGTCGTAGATCGCTAAGCGGAAGCATTCAAGAGAACGGGGTTGAAGGAGTCGTACTCATCGTGATCCAAATCACCGGAGATCCTAGTGCCGAACGGACGGCACCTCCGCGTTCAACACACGTACAGCCCGGGGATGTCTCCTCCTTCTTGATCCAGCAAGGGGAGAGGAGAAGTTGAGGAAGAGCTCCGGCAGCACGACGGCGTGGTGGTGGAGCTTGCAGTTCTCCGGCAGGGCTTCGCCAAGCACTACTACTACGGAGGAGGTGTTGGGGAGGGAGAGGGCTGCGCCAGGGGCAAGGGTGAAGCTCCCATGCGCCTCCCCACCACGGGTGGAGGGGGCTGGTTTCTTGCCCTCCAAGTCCATTGGGGCGTTGGTAAAGGTGGGAGGAAAGAAATCCCATCATTTCCTTCCCCACCGATTGTTATCCCCCCTTTTTAGGGATCTTGATCTTATCCCTTCGGGATATGATCTTATTCCTTCTAAGGGGGGATCTTGGCGCGCCTTGACCAGGGGTGTGGGGCCTTGCCCCCACTACCCACGTTCATGTGGGTCCCCCCATGCAGGTGGGCCCCACTCCGGAACCTTTTAGAACCTTCCCGGTACAATACTGAAAAATCCAGAACATTTTCCGGTGGCCAAAATAGGACTTCCCATATATAAATCTTTACCTCCGGACCATTCCGGAACTCCTCGTGATGTCCAGGATCTCATCCGGGACTCCGTACAACATTCGGTAACTGCACACCAATTCCCATAACAACTCTAGCATCATCGAACCTTAAGTGTGTAGACCCTACGGGTTCGGGAACCATGCAGACATGACCGAGACAACTCTCTGGCCAATAACCAACAGCGGGATCTGGATACCCATGTTGGCTCCCACATGTTCCACGATGATCTCATCGAATGAACCACAATGTCAAGGATTCAAGCAATCCCGTATACAATTCCCTTTGTCTAGCGGTATTGTACTTGCCCGAGATTCGATCGTTGGTATGCCGATACCTTGTTCGATCTCGTTACCGACAAGTCTCTTTACTCGTTCCGTAACACATCATCCCGTGATCAACCCATTGGTCACATTGTGCACATTATGATGACGTCCTACCGAGTGGGCCCAGAGATACCTTTCCGTCAACCGGAGTGACAAATGCCAGTCTCGATTCGTGCCAACCCAACAGACACTTTCGGAGATACGTGTAGTGCACCTTTATAGCCAGCCAGTTACGTTGTGACGTTTGGTACACCCAAAGCATTCCTACGGTATCCGGGAGTTGCACAATCTCATGGTCTAAGGAAATGATACTTGACATTAGAAAAGCTTTAGCATACGAACTACACGATCTTTGTGCTAGGCTTAGGATTGGGTCTTGTCCATCACATCATACTCCTAATGATGTGATCCCATTTTCAACGACATCCAATGTCCATGCTCAGGAAACCGTAACCATCTATTGATCAATGAGCTAGTCATCTAGAGGCTTACTAGGGACTTGGTGTTGTCTATGTACCCACACATGTATCTGAGTTTCCTATCAATACAATTATAGCATGGATAATAAACGATTATCATGAACAAGGAAATATAATAATAATAACTAATTTATTATTGCCTCTAGGGCATATTTCCAACAGTCTCCCACTTGCACTAGAGTCAATAATCTAGTTCACATCGCCATGTGATTAACATTGACAGGTCACATTGCCATGTGACCAACATCCAAAGAGTTTACTAGTGTTACTAAACTAGTTCACATCACCATGTGATTAAGACTCAATGAGTTCTGGGGTTTGATCATGTTTTGCTTGTGAGAGAGGTTTTAGTCAACGGGTCTACAACATTCAGATCTGTATGTATTTCGCAATTCTCTATGTCATATTGTAAATGTTACTTCCACGCTCCTCTTGGAGCTATTCCAAATGGTTGCTCCACTATACGTATCTGTTTTGCTACTCAGAGTCATTCGGACTGGTGTTAGAGCTTGCATCAATGTAACCCTTTACGCCGAACTCTTTATCACCTCCATAATCGAGAAACATGTCCTTTATTTACTCCAAGGACAATTTTGACCACTGTCCAATGATCCATTCCTGGATCATTCTTGTACCCCTTGACTAACTCATGGCAAGGCAGACTTCCGGTGCGGTACACAGCATAGCATACTATAGAGCCTACGTCTGAAGCATAGGGGACGACCTTCGTCCTTTCTCTCTCTTCTACCGTGGTAGAGCTTTAACTCTTAACTTCATACCTTACAACTCAGGCAAGAACTCCTTCTTTGACTGATCCATCTTGAACACCTTCAAGATCATGTCAAGGTATGTGCTCATTTGAAAGTACCATTTAGCGTTTTTGATCTATCCTCATAGATCTTGATGCTCAATGTTCAAGCATCTTATTCCAGGTTTTCTATTGAAAAACACTTTTCAAATAACCCTATATGCTTTCCAGAAATTCTACATCATTTCTGATCAACAATATGTCAACAACATATACTCATCAGAAATTCTATAGTGCTCCCACTCACTTCTTTGGAAATACAAGTTTCTCATAAACTTTGTATAAACCCAAAATCTTTGATCATCTCATCAAAGCGTACATTCCAACTCCGAGATGCTTACTCTAGTCCTTAGAAGGATTGCTGGTGCTTTGCATATTTGTTAGCGTTCTTCAGGATTGACAAAACCTTCTGGTTGTATCACATACAACCTTTCCTCAATGATATCGTGGACGAAACAATGTTTTGACATCTTATCTGCAAGATTTCATAAATCATGTAGTAATTGCTAATATAATTCCAACAGACTCTTAGCATCGCTACGAGTGAGAAAGTCTCATCGTAGTCAACTCCTTGAACTTGTCGAAAAACATCTTAACGACAAGTCGAGCTTTCTTAATGGCGATACTTACCATCATTGTCTGTCTTCCTTTTAAAATCCATCTGTACCCAACGGCCTTACGACCATCAAGTATTTCTTCCAAAGTCATGGATCCTCTCTCGGATTTTATGGCCTCGAGCCATTTGTCGGAATCCGGGCCCACCATCGCTTCTTCATAGCTCGTAGGTTCATTGTTATCTAGCAACATGACCTCTAAGATAGGATTGTGTACCACTCTGAAGTAGTATGCGTCCTTGTCGACCTACGAGGTCCAGTAGTGACTTGATCCGAAGCATCATGATCACTATCATCAGCTTCCACTTCAATTGGTGTAGGTGCCACATGAACAACTTCCTGTGCCTTGCTACTCATTGGTTGAAGTGATGGTTCAATAAACTCATCAAGTCTCCACCATCCTCCTGCTCAATTCTTTCGAGAGAAACTTTTCCTCGAGAAAGGACCCGTTTCTAGAAACAATTCCTTTTGCTTCCGGATCTGAGATAGGAGGTATACCCAACTGTTTTGGGTGTCCTATGAAGATGCATTTTTATCCGCTTTGGGTTCGAGCTCATCAACCTGAAACTTTTTCACATAAGGGTCACAGCCCCAAACTTTTAAGAAACGACAACTCAGGTTTCTCCAAACCATAGTTCAAACGGTGTCGTCTCAACGGAATTACGTGGTGCCCTATTACGGTGTTCCAGGCGGTATTAATTGTGAAACAATTTCCATAATGTCTTAATTGCGTGCCAAAGTTCGTAACTCAGATACTCATCTCTGTGATCATATCATAGACATTTTATCCTCTTGTCACGATGATCTTCAACTTCACTCTGAAATTACTTGAACCATTCAATAATTCAGACTTGTGTTTCATCAAGTAAATATACTCAGTATCTACTTAATTCATCCGTGAAGTAAGAACATAATGATATTCACTGCATGCCTCAGCACTCATTGGACTGCACACATCAAAATGTGTTACTTCCAACAAGTTGCTATCTTGTTCCATTTTACTGAAAACGAGGCTTTTCAGTCATCTTGCCCATGTGGTATGATTTGCATTTCTCAAGTGATTCAAAATCAAGTGAGTCCAAATGATCCATCTGCATGGAGTTTCTTCATGCGTATACACCAATAGACATGACTCGCATGTCTCAAACTTTTCAAAAATGAGTGTCCAAATATCCATCAACATGGAGCTTCTTCATGCGTTTTATACCAATATTACTTACATGGCAGTGCCACAAGTAAGTGGTACTATCATTACTATCTTATATCTTTTGGCATGCAAATGTGTATCACTACGATCGAGATTGAATGAACCATTCTTTTAGGTGCAAGACCATTGAAGGTATTATTCAAATAAATAGAGTAACCATTATTCTCCTTACATGAATAACCGTATTGCGATAGACATAATCCAGTCATGTCTATGCTCAATGCAAACACCAAATAACAATTATTTAGGTTTAACACCAATCTCGATGGTAGACGGAGCAGGCGATGCTTGATCACATCAACCTTGGAAACACTTCCAACACACATCGTCATCTCACCTTTAGCTAGTCTCTGTTTATTCCGTAGCTCTTTTATTTCGAGTTACTAACACTTAGCAACCGAACCGGTATATAATACCCTGGTGCTACTAGGAGTACTAGTAAAGTACACATTAACATAATGTATATCCAATATACTTCTATCGACCTTGCCAGCCTTCTCATCTACCAAGTATCTAGGGTAATTCTGCTCCAGTGGCTGTTCCCCTTACTATAGAAGCACTTAGTCTCGGGTTTGGGTTAAACCTTGGGTTTCTTCACTGGAGCAACAACCGATTTGCCGTTTCATGAAGTACCCCTTCTTGCCCTTGCCCTTCTTAAAACTAGTGGTTTCACTAACCATCAACAATTGATGCTCCTTCTTGATTTCTACATTCGCGGTGTTGAACATTGCGAATAGATCAAGGATCATTATATCTATCCCTGTTACGGTATAGTTCATCACAAAGCTCTATGAGCTTGGTGGCAATGTGTAACGCCCCGGATCCAATGCGCCAGGTGTCTGCCAGTTATTCGCCGTCGTTGCCGTGTCATTTGCTTGCGTGTTGCATTTCATCATGTCATCATGTGCATTGCATTGCATACGTGTTCGTCTCATGCATCCGAGCATTTTCCCCATTGTCCATTTCGCAATCCGGCGCTCCTATGTCCTCCGGCGTCCCTCTCTTCTCTCTTTTGGTGAGTGGGTGTTAAACGTTCTCGGAATGACCCGACCCTTGCCAAGTGGCCTTGGTATAGCACCGGTAGACCGCCTGTCAAGTTTTGTGTCATTTGGAGGTCGTTTGATACTCTAACGGTTAATCGGGTAACCGTAAAGCCCCTCTCTCTTTGCAGCCCAACACCCCTTCCAAAGTGGCCCAAAACTCATCTAACTCCCCTCCATGCTCTCGGTCGTTCGATCATGATCGCGTGGCCGAAAACCGCTCCTCATTTGGACTCTCCTAGCTCCCTCCACCTATAAAACTAGCCCCTCCCCCGAAATTCGCGGTCAAATCCCCCCGAAACCCTAATTTTTCCCCTCCGCGCCGCGCCGGACACGTCCGCCCCGACCGCCGCAGCCAATCGCTCAGCGCCACGTGGCCCCGCCGCCGTCCCTCCGCGCCGCGGCCCGCCCGAGCCCATCCGGGGCCCGCGCGGCCCGCGCGCCGCCGCCGCCGCCCGAGCGCGCCCCTCCGGCCGCCCGCCACCTCGCCGCCCGTCGCCCCCGACGCCGCCTCGTCGTCCCCGTCGGCGCCACCCCGTCGGCCGCCGTCTCCTCGCCGGATGCGCCGCTGCCCAGCGAGGTCGCCGCCGTGCCCGCGCCTGCCCCGCCGCCTTCATCCCCGCCGACGACCTCGCCGTGCCGGGCCCCGCCTCTCCTCGGCGTCCCCGTGTCGCGCCGCCGCCCGTGCTCCCCGCCTCCGGCCGGATCTCCGCCGCCCCGGCATTGCCGTGCCTCGCCTCCCGCCGCCAGTGCCTTCGGCCCCGCCGCCGGAGCGAGCCTTCGCGCCGCCCGAGCTGTCCCGCGCTGTTGCCCACGTCGCCGCCCCGGTTCCTGCGCTGCTCCGCCGGAGCCGCGTCCGGCCCGGTCGTCCTCGAACCCCCCTCTCCGGCGCCTTCTCCGGCGAGCTCCGGATCTGCCGCCTCTATTTGCGCCGGACATGTCCGGAGGAGCCCGGACATGTCCGTTCAGTGAACCCCCCCCCCCCCACGAGGTGATTTTACGACTAAGTCCCTAATTTCAGTAATTTTCAAGCCATGTTCGACATGCCGCATTTCTGCATCTGTAGCTCCATTTCGTGCGTGTAATGTGTCCAATTGTTCGTCTCGACGAGTACATCATTTCATTCCATTGCATCATATTCATTTGAGATCATCTTGATGCCGGAATCATCGTTGTAAGAGTGCTTCATAATGTTTTCTGCTGTCTGTTATCAGAACGAGCTCTTTTGTCATTTTTGCCATGATTGATGTGTGCATCCTATGAGGTTGATGTCTACATGTGTTTTGAACTATGCCATGTCTTATTTACAGAGGTGTTTGCCATGTATTTTTGTGATCAATGTGGTGACTAGCACAAGCATGCAAACTAGGCATCGTGCTGTTGCTGTTTTAATCCCTGTTCTGTTGTAATTTTGATGCCATGTAAACATGTTGCTACAGAGAGATCCATGCATAATTTGAGATACTTTAGTAAGGGTGTTTTGAAAACATGGTTATGCTCTATCCATTCATGGTCCTGGTTGCAATTATGGAGTAGTCTAGCCTGTCATTTTCGTGCGCTACTTTTGCTTCAAAATGTTTCCTGGCAGATTGTTTATGTGTTATTCAATTTGGCCAAGCTTGCTATAGTTGATCCTTGCATGCTATGAACTTGTTCTTGCCTTGGATTGTTACATAAACATGTCTTCTTTATGATGCTATGCTTATCTTGTCATGCAATGACTTGTGGTGAGTGAATCGAGCTTGTTAAGTTGGGTTCATGATGTTGCTGTTTTGCTAGGCTGAATCTGTTATTTCGTGACGCTATATAAATATGCTTCTACAAATCATTCTATGCATAATCTGGAGATGTTCTATAAACATGTTTTGATCTAAATGTCATCCTCTATCCATCCATGCCCCTGGTTGCATTTATAGGTTGCTGTAGATTGTTGTTTCCTTGATCCAAAGTTGCTTCATAATGTTGCTGTCAGCCTGTTAACATTAAGTTCACTTGTTCCCATGTGTTTTGCTAGTGTTCCATGCACCCTATGACCTTGCTCTTGCCATGCTTAGCTTCACAGATATGTCTTCTTACTGTTGGTTGCCTTTCCATGCCATGTATTGCTCTATGGTGAGTTGCACAAGCTCATCTACATGCCTTCATAATTATGTTCCTGCCATGTATGAATCTGTAATAATAACTTGCTATGTTTACGTGGGTGCCATTGTATTTTCTGATCCTTTTTGGTTTATGGTCAGTAAGGGACTTTTGATCTATGCAATCAGTAGAATCATGCCATGTCTTGTTTTCCTATTATAAGTTCCTGTAACATGTTGTTTGATAGCTCTAAACATTGCATCGTGATGTTATTTTCTGCAAAGTCT
This sequence comes from Triticum aestivum, assembly GCF_018294505.1. Classification (NCBI taxonomy): domain Eukaryota; kingdom Viridiplantae; phylum Streptophyta; class Magnoliopsida; order Poales; family Poaceae; genus Triticum; species Triticum aestivum. The sequence continues at coordinate 299,427,865 of NC_057801.1, forward strand.
GAAATTGTTATAACTTGCAATCTTATCATGTGTGTTTGAGTATGTTCTAGTGATTTCTGGAGATAGCTCAGTGTTCTTTTTTTGTTGTGCTTTACCTGTACATCATGTCCATGCCTTTTGTTATTATGTTGGGGTGCTGTAGCATGTTGTTTTGGTTCTTGCAATATGCCTAGTTGCTGTTTTGGACAGCTTGTCCTTTAAACTTGTATAGCATGTGTGTTGAACCGTTGCTCCGTTTTGAGTGTGCTCTATATGAAACTTGCTTGATTTTGCATGTAGTTTAATATTATCATGTTGCATCCTTATTTTTAGGTGTTTGCTTGATGTTTGGGTGCATTTTGCATCAATGCCATGTTTATCTTGTTTTGCTCATATCTTCTAGCCCGTAGCTCCGAATTAAATGAACTTTATATGTAACTTGACTAGAATCTCATGTAGAACATCTTTGTGCATCTTAACTTGATGTTTAACTACTTGAACATAAGGTTTATTCAGATCTGGACCAATTTTGAAATATGCATATGAGGACTTACCGGAATTGTTATATGTTGTTCCCGGCCTCATTTAAACTTGCTTGGATGTGTTGTTCTTGTTTGCATCATCTCTTGCCATGAGTAGCTTCATGTAGCCTTGCCATGCATCATGCTTGTTGCGCATCATGTCATGTTCATGTGTGGTGTGTTTACCTTGTTGTGTGCTTCTTCTTGTTAGTTCCTGTTTCGTTGCGATCGTCAGGATTCGTTCGTCTACGCTTGGTTCGGCTTCATCCATTCATCTTCTTCATGGACTCGTTCTTCTTCCTAGCGGGATTTCAGGCAAGATGACCGCTACCCTGGATCTCACTACTATCATTGCTATGCTAGTTGCTTTGTTCTATCGCTTTGCTGCGCTTCCTATTACCTGTTTATCAAGCCATCCCAAATTGCCATGAACCTCTAACCTTTGACACCTTTCCTATGCAAACCATTGTTTGGCTATGTTACCGCTTTTGCTCAGCCCCTCTCATAGCGTTGCTAGTTGTAGGTGAAGTTGAAGATTTGTCCATGGTGGACAGGATTTTGGTTGGGATATCACAATATATGTTATATTATTAATGCATCTATATATTTGGTAAAGGGTGGAAGACTCGGTATTTTGCCTAGTGTTGTGTTCCACTCTTGCCGCCCTAGTTTCCGTCATATCGGTGTTATGTTCCCGGATTTTGCGTTCCTTACGCGGTCGGGTGATTTATGGGACCCCCTTGACAGTTCGCTTTGAATAAAACTCCTCCAGCAAGGCCCAACCTTGGTTTTACCATTTGCCTCACCACCACCTATCCCTTTCCCTTGGGTCGGCCAACCCAAGGGTCATCTTTGTTTTAGCCCCCCCGGGCCAGTGCTTGTCTAAGTGTTGGTCCGAACTAGAGCACCGTGCGGGGACATCCCTTGGCAACTTGGGTTACGTCGGTTCCTATACGCTTCGCTCATCCGGTGTTGTCCTGAGAACGAGATATGTGCAGCTCCTATCGGGATTTGTCGGCGCATCGGGCGGCTTTGCTGGTCTTGTTTTACCATTGTCGAAATGTCTTGTAAACCGGGATTCCGAGTCTGATCGGGTCTTCGTGGGAGAAGGTCTATTCCTTCGTTGATCACGACAGCTTGTCATGGGCTAAGTTGGGACACCCCTGCAGGGTATAATCTTTCGAAAGCCGTGCCTGCGGTTATAGGCAGATGGGAATTTGTTAATTTCTGGTTGTAGATAACTTGACACTAGATCCGAATTAAAATGCAACAACCGCGTGTGTAGCCATGATAGTCTCTTCTCGGTGGAGTCCGGGAAGTGAACACGGTTTCTAGGTTATGTTTGACGTAAGTAGGAGTTCAGGATCACTTCGTGATCACTACTAGTTGACGACCGTTCCTTTGCTTCTCTTCTCGCTCTTATTTGTGTATGTTAGCCACCATATATGCTTAGTCGTTGATGCAGTCTCACCACTTTACCCCTTCCTTTCCTTTAAGCTTTGCTAGTCTTCATACCCATGGTAATGGGATTGCTGAGTCCTCGTGGCTCACAGATTACTACTACAACAGTTGCATGTACAGGTTTTGCGATGGTCATGACGCGAGAGCGATGCTTGCTTTGCGTTGAGTTCTTCTTCTCCTTCTTCTATCAGGGATAGGTTCCAGGTCGGCAGCCTGGGCTAGCAGGGTGGATGTCGTTTGAGTTTCTATTTGTGATTCATCCGTAGACGGATGATGCTCTTATGTATTGTATTGTTGTATTCGTCTCGCATTGTATGCCTTATGTGTGTATCCCCATCTATTATGTAATGTTGATGTAATGATATCCACCTTGCAAAAGCGTTTCAATATGCGGGTCTATCGTTGGTGGGACCTTCGAGTTCCTTTTGGATCGGGTCGCATATTGGGCATGACAAGTTGGTATCAGAGCCTCGACCGACCTTAGGAGCCCCCTTGATTGATCGTGTAGTTGGTCGTTGTTGAGTCTAGAAGAAAACTGTTTTCTGACTCTAGTTATATCGGAGAGTAGGAATTCTTTTTACTCCTCTGCCCCCTTCGTCGCTCTGGTCAGGAATCTTGACGTAGGTGTTTTGAACTACTCCTCTTCCCCTTCAAATTTTCTTTAGGATCACGCAGTTGGTTTTCCGATCATTGGTTCTCAGCTCTTTTATCCGGTGCATTTCTCGTCAAGTCGACTCGAGCCTCTTCATCTTTGAGATCAATCCTCAGTTGTTTTTTCCCACCCGCCCTCCCTTTTCTTCTTTAATTCAGAGTCCGTAATCGAGTATCCATCCTACTCGTGCGAAGTCTTTGCTTTCTTTCCTCAATGATTTCAACCGGTGTTGTTCTCTTCAAGATATTCGTCGATTTCCCCTTCCAAGTTGCCTTTGTTTTCCCGCCCTCCCACCCTTTTCTTCCCGGAGCCTGACTCTCTCTCGACCATCTATCTCATCGTGTGGAGCCTCTTCAGTCTTTCGTCAATTATTTCAACCGGTGAATTCTCGTCTTGTTCGTCATTCTTCATCTCTTTTCCGGTGCACTCAATTCAAGTTTTTCGGGTTGATCATATCCTTTTTCCTCAAGTGTTCTCCTTGCTTGTTTGCCTCTCGCCAGTTTATCCTTCCGGAGTATCCAAGACATATCAGGAGATTCGTCTGTGTTTGACTTACTTCGAGGTTGTCACCTCATTCAAATAGTTCAATTGTTTGAGTGTATCATCTATCTGTTCAACAATCCTTTCCAACGGTGTTATTTTTTCAGTGGGCCCTAACCCATAGGTCTTTTCCCAGGATCTTACCTGACTCTTCTAACTCCCGCGGAGTTATTCTCAATTCTTTTCAAAGTGTGACGTAAGAATGGATTTCATCAGTCAAATGTTTTTCCAAGATCGCTTTCAAATTCTTTTCATTGTTGGCTCAACCTTTTCGATTCTCATTCTCCCGGAGTATCTCAACAATTTTGGTGGTGTTTCCGTCGTCATTTGAAGACCGAAGAAGAGTTTTCCTTTAAATCTTATCCGCTCTCCCGGATATTCGTGGTTCTAGCTTCATATCATCCTCTCGAATTATTTTAGTTTGCCAGATATTCTTTCTTACCCATCCGGAGTATGTCAGGAGTTGTTTTTCCATTTCTTTTCACCGGAGGCCATCGTTCCAGAAGAATTCTTCGCCCTCACATTTCAGCTACCGTTATCCAATTATCCCGGTACTTCGTTCAAGTGTTCTCTAATCAGTTCGTGATCTCTTTGTTCTTTTACATCTAAATCCCCTTGAGCATATTGGTTCTTCTAATCCTTCCCGGTGATTCATTCTCTTTCATCAGTCATTTTCGAATTCTTACGGTGGTTCATTAAAGATTCCTTTCCTTGTTTATCATTCTAATTCATTCGTTCTTTCCAATCTTACCGGTGGCTCATGAAGACTTTCTCAAGTTTTGTGCTATGTTCCCCCTTAATCCTTTTTCAACGAGAATAAGTAGTAGGCGAAATCCATTGCTAGTCATCAATTTATTTTGATGAAGGATAAGCATACAATAAATCTTATTCTTATTTCATTCAAGTGAGTAATCCTTTCCTTCGGAGTTTGTTCTTGATGAATAAATTCTAGTTCCAAGTGTCTTCATCTTTTCTTTTCCGAAGTTCAAATTTTCCTCGGTCATTTCGTCGGAACCTCCATCTAAATCATCGCAAGGCTTTGATCTTATTCTTTCATTCTTCATTCTATCTCATCGTCCTTTTGTTACCGGAGTTCTTCATGGTGGTTCTTCAGATTTAATTCATTCTTCAAGCGTTCATCAAGATTCTTGTTCAAGGAGCTCAAGTATCTTTTCTTCTCGCACCCCAAAGTGCAATTATTTCTCTGTATTGTTTTGAAGTGGAGTTTTGCATTTCTTCGTTCTTCTCAGCTATTCAATCATTTCCGTTTGCGGCTGGTTATCACCTCATAAATTTTGAGATGTTTTCCATAAGTCCACAACAAGCTTATTCTTTCGTTGTTGATTCTCTCAACAACTTAGTTCAACTTTTCCTTCTAAGTTCTTTTCATTCAATTCTTTCAATTCTTCCGGAGGTTTTGTGTCAGGTGTTCATCTAGAATCATTCCATCCTCTCTAGTTCATGTTCTTTTCTTTCCTTGTTCAGTCGGAGTGCTGTCTAAATCGTTTCAGCCTTATTCGTTTCTCATCTCGTTCTAACCGGAGTTGTTTCATAGTCTATTTGTTTTCGTGACCATTCGATTCTCATCAATCTCGTTGTTCCTCTCTTCTTCTCGAGTGCTCTCGAATCTTTGCTTCTTCTCTTCAGTTCTTGCTTCACCTCTTCCTTTTTCCCTTCCGTATCGGTCCTAAGATCTCGGGACGAGATCTCTTGTTAGTGGAGGAGTGTTGTAACGCCCCGGATCCGATGCGCCAGGTGTCTACCAGTTATTCGCCGTTGTTGCCATGTCATTTTCTTGCGTGTTGCATTTCATCATGTCATCATGTGCATTGCATTGCATACGTGTTCGTCTCATGCATCCGAGCATTTTCCCCCTTGTCCGTTTCGCAATCCGGCGCTCCTATGTCCTTCGGCGTCCCTCTCTTCTCTATTTTTGTGAGTGGGTGTTAAACGTTCTTGGAATGACCCGAGCCTTGCCAAGCGGCCTTGGTATAGCACCGGTAGACCGCCTGTCAAGTTTCGTGTCATTTGGAGGTCGTTTGATACTCCAACGGTTAACCGGGTAACCGTAAAGCCCCTCTCTCTTTGCAGCCCAACACCCATTCCAAAGTGGCCCAAAACCCATATAACTCCACTCCATGCTCTCGGTCGTTCGACCACGATCGCTTGGCCTAAAACCGCTCCTCATTTGGACTCTCCTAGCTCCCTCCACCTATAAAACTAGCCCCTCCCCCGAAATTCGCGGTCAAATCCCCCCGAAACCCTAATTTTTTCCCTCAGCGCCGCGCCGGACGCGTCCACCCGCGCCGGACACGTCCGCCCCGACCGCCGCAGCCAATCCTCAGCGCCACGTGGCCCCGCCGCCGTCCCTCCGCGTCGCGTCCCGCCCAAGCTCATCCGGGGCCCGCTCAGCCCGCGCGCCGCCGCCGCCCGAGCGCGCACCTCCGGCCGCCCGCCGCCTCCTCGTCCCCGTCGGCGCCTCCCCGCCGGCCGCCGTCTCCTCGCCGGCTGCACCGCCGCCCAGCGAGGTCGCCGCCGTGCCCGCGCCTGCCCCGCCTCCTTCGTCCCCGCCGACGACCTCGCTGTGCCGGGCCCCGCCTCTCCTCGGCGTCCCCGTGCCGCACCGCCGCCCGTGCTCCCCGCCTCCGGCCGGATCTCCGCCGCCCCGGCGCTACCATGCCTCGCCTCCCGCCGCCGGTGCCTTCGGCCCCGCCGCCCGAGCCGTCCCGCGCCGTTGCCCACGTCGTTGCCCCGGTTCCTGCGCTCCTCCGCCGGAGCCGCGTCCGGCCCGGTCGTCCTCGACCCCCCCCCTCTCCGGCGCCTTCTCCGGCGAGCTCCGGATCTGCCGCCTCTGTCCGCGCCGGACATGTCCGGAGGAGCCCGGACATGTCCGTTCAGTCAACACCCCCCCCCCCGCGAGGTGATTTTACGACTAAGTCCCTGATTTCAGTAATTTTCAAGCCATGTTCGACATGCATCATTTCTGCATCCGTAGCTCCGTTTCGTGCATGTAATATGTCAAATTGTTCGGTTCAACGAGTACATCATTTCATTCCATTGCGTCATATTCATTTGAGATAATCTTGATGCCGGAATCATCGTTGTAAGAGTGCTTCATAATATTTTCTGTTGTCTGTTATCAGAACGAGCTCTTTTGTCATTTTTGCCATGATTGATGTGTGCATCCTATGAGGTTGATGTCTACATGTGTTTTGAACTATGCCATGTCTTCTTTACAGAGGTGTTTGCCATGTATTTTTGTGATCAATGTGGTGACTAGCACAAGCATGCAAACTAGGCATCGTGTTGTTGCTGTTTTAATCCCTGTTCTGCTGTAATTTTGATGCCATGTAAACATGTTGCTACAGAGAGATCCATGCATAATTTGAGATACTTCAGTAAGGGTGTTTTGAAAACATGGTTATTCTCTATCCATCCATGGTCCTGGTTGCAATTATGGAGTAGTTTATGTGTTATTTAATTTGGCCAAGCTTGCTATAGTTGATCCTTGCATGCTATGAACTTGTTCTTGCCTTGGATTGTTACAAAAACATGTCTTCTTCATGATGCTATGCTTATCTTGTCATGCAATGACTTGTGGTGAGTGAATCGAGCTTGTTAAGTAGGGTTCATGATGTTGCTGTTTTGCTAGGCTGAATCTGTTATTTCGTGATGCTATATAAACATGCTTCTACAAATCATTCTATGCACAATCTGGAGATGTTCTATAAACATGTTTTGATCTACATGTCATCCTCTATCCATCCATGCCCCTGGTTGCATTTATGGGTTGCTGTAGCTTGTTGTTTCCTTGCTCCAAAGTTGCTTCATAATGTTGCTGTCAGCCTGTTAACATTAAGTTCACTTGTTCCCATGTGTTTTGCTAGTGTTCCATGCACCCTATGACTTTGCTCTTGCCATTCTTAGCTTCACAAATATGTCTTCTTATTGTTGGTTGCCTTGCCATGCCATGTATTTCTCTGTGGTGAGTGGCACAAGCTCATCTACATGCCATCATAATTATGTTCCTGCCATGTATGAATCTGTAATAATAACTTGCTATGTTTACGTGGGTGCCATTGTATTTTCTGATCCTTTTTGGCTTATGGTCAGTAAGGGACTTTTGATCTATGCAGTAAGTAGAATCATGCCATGTCTTGTTTTGCTATTATAAGTTCCTGTAACATGTTGTTTGATAGCTCTAGACATTGCATCGTGATGTTATTTTCTGCAAAGTATGAAATTATTATAACTTGCAATCTTATCATGTGTGTTTGAGTATGTTCTAGTGATTTCTGGAGATAGCTCGGTGTTCTTTTTTTGTTATGCTTTACCTTTAAATCATGTCCATGCCTTTTGTTATTATGTTGGGGTGTTGTAGCATGTTGTTTTGGTGCTTGCAATATGCCTAGTTACTGTTTTGGACAGCTTGTCCTTTAAACTTGTATAGCATGTGTGTTGAACCGTTGCTCCGTTTTGAGTGTGCTCTATATGAAACTTGCTTGATTTTGCATGTAGTTTAATATTATCATGTTGCATCCTTATTTTGAGGTGTTTGCTTGATGTTTGGGTGCATTTTGCATCAATGCCATGTTTATCTTGTTTTGCTCATATCTTCTAGGCCGTAGCTCCGAATTAAATGAACTTTATATGTAACTTGACTAGAATCTCGTGTAGAACATCTTTGTGCATCTTAACTTGATGTTTAACTACTTGAACATAAGGTTTATTCAGATCTGGACCAATTTCGAAATATGCATATGAGGACTTACCAGAATTGTCATATGTTGTTCCCGGCCGCATTTAAACTTGCTTGGATGTGTTGTTCTTGTTTGCATCATCTCTTGCAACGAGTAGCTTCATGTAGCCTTGCCATGCATCATGCTTGTTGCGCGTCATGTCATGTTCATGTGTGGTGTGTTTACCTTGTTGTGTGCTTCTTCTTGTTAGTTCCTGTTTCGTTGCGATCATGAGGATTCGTTCGTCTACGCTTGGTTCGGCCTCATCCGTTCATCTTCTTCATGGACTCGTTCTTCTTCCTAGCGGGATTTCAGGCAAGATGACCGCTACCCTAGATCTCACTACTATCATTGCTATGCTAGTTGCTTCGTTCTATCGCTTTGCTGCGCTTCCTATTACCTGTTTATCAAGCCATATCAAATTGCCATGAACCTCTAACCTTTGATACCTTTCCTATGCAAACCATTGTTTGGCTATGTTACCGCTTTTGCTCAGCCCCTCTTATAGCGTTGCTAGTTGCAGGTGAAGTTGAAGATTTCTCCATGGTGGACAGGATTTTGGTTGGGATATCACAATATCTCTTATATTATTAATGCATCTATATATTTGGTAAAGGGTGGAAGACTCGCCCTTTTGCCTAGTGTTTTGTTCCACTCTTGCCGCCCTAGTTTCCATCATACCGGTGTTATGTTCCCGGATTTTGCGTTCTTTACACGGCGGGTGATTTATGCGACCCCCTTGACAGTTCGCTTTGAATAAAACTCCTCCAGAAAGGCCCAACCTTGGTTTTACCATTTGCCTCACCACCACCTATCCCTTTCCCTTGGGTCGGCCAACCCGAGGGTCATCTTTATTTTAGCCCCCACCCCCCCCGGGCCAGTGCTTGTCTAAGTGTTGGTCCGAACTAGAGCACTGTGCGGGGCCATCCCTTGGCAACTTGGGTTACGTCGGTTCCTGTACGCTTCGCTCATCCGGTGTTGCCCTGAGAACGAGATATGTCCAGCTCCTATCGGGATTTGTCGGCGCATCGGGCGGCTTTGCTGGTCTTGTTTTACCATTGTCGAAATGTCTTGTAAACCGGGATTCCGAGTCTGATCGGGTCTTCCTGGGAGAAGGTCTATTCCTTCGTTGATCGCGAGAGCTTGTCATGGGCTAAGTTGGGACACCCTTGCAGGGTATAATCTTTCGAAAGCCGTGCCTGCGGTTATAGGCAGATAGGAATTTGTTAATGTTTGGTTGTAGATAACTTGACACCAGATCCGAATTAAAACACATCAACCGCGTGTGTAGCCGTGATGGTCTCTTCTCGGCGGAGTCCGGGAAGTGAACACGGTTTCTGGGTTATGTTTGACGTAAGTAGGAGTTCAGGATCGCTTCTTGATCACTAATAGTTGACGACCGTTCCTTTGCTTCTCTTCTCGCTCTTATTTGCGTATGTTAGCCACCATATATGCTTAGTCGCTGCTGCTGCCTCACCACTTTACCCCTTCCTTTCCTTTAAGCTTTGCTAGTCTTGATACCCATGGTAATGGGATTGCTGAGTCCTCGTGGCTCACAAGTTACTACTACAACAGTTGCAGGTACAGGTTTTGCGATGGTCATGACGCGAGAGCGATGCTTGCTTTGCATTGAGTTCTTCTTCTGCTTCTTCGATCAGGGATAGGTTCCAGGTCGGCAGCCTGGGCTAGCAGGGTGGATGTTGTTTGAGTTTCTGTTTGTGATTCATCCGTAGACGGATGATGCTCTTATGTATTGTATTGTTGTATTCGTGTGGCATTGTATGCCTTATGTGTGTATCCCCATCTATTATGTAATGTTGATGTAATGATATCCTCCTTGCAAAAGCGTTTCAATATGCGGGTCTATCCTTGGTGGGACCTTCGAGTTCCTTTTGGATAGGGTCACATATTGGGCGTGACACAATGTCTTTGGAGAAACATCACTATCTCATCTAGAAGATCAACTCCCACTCGATTCAAGTGATTGTTGTACTCAGACAATCTGAGCACAAGCTCAAGATTGAGCTTTTCTCCCTTATTATGCAGGCTAAGGAAATCGTCGGAGGTCTTATACCTCTTGATGTGGGCACGAGCCTGAAATCCCAATTTCATCCCTCGAAACATCTCATTTGTTCTGCGACATTTCAAAAATGTCTTCGGTGCCTCAATTCTAAACCATTTAACATTACCGAACTATCATGTAGTCATCAAAACATGTATGTCAGATGTTCGCGACATCCACAGACCACGTTCGAGGTCCAGCACACCCAGCGGTGCATTAAGGACATAAGCCTTCTACTGTCCGCATAATTGCTACTGTCAACTTTCAACTGTATTTTCTCTAGGAACATATCTAAAACAGTAGAACTAAAGCGCGAGCTATGACATAATTTGCAAAAACCTTTTGACTATGTTCAGGATAAACAAGTTCATCTTATGAAATCCCACTCAGATAGACATCCCTGTAGTCATCTAAGTGATTACATGATCCGAGTCAACTAGGCCGTGTCCGATCATCACGTGAGACGGACTAGTCATCATCGGTGAACATCTTCATGTTGATCGTATCAACTATACGACTGATGCTCGACCTTTCGGTCTCTTGTGTTCCGAGGCCATGTCTGTACATGCTAGGCTCGTCAAGTCAACCTAAGTGTTTCGCGTGTGTAAATCTGGCTTACACCCGTTGTATGTGAATGTTAGAATCTATCACACCTGATCATCACGTGGTGCTTCGAAACAACGAACTTTCGCAACGGTGCACAGGTAGGGGGAACACTTTCTTGAAATTTTAATGAGGGATCATCTTATTTACTACCGTCGTTCTAAGCAAATAAGATGCATAAACATGATAAACATCACATGCAATCAAAAAGTGACATGATATGGCCAATATCATTTTGCTCCTTTTAATCTCCATCTTCAGGGCTCCACGATCATCATCGTCACCGGCATGACACCATGATCTCCATCATCATGATCTCCATCATCGTGTCTTCATGAAGTTGTCTCGCCAACTATTAATTCTACTACTATGGCTACCGGTTAGCAATAAAGTAAAGTAATTACATGGCGTTGTTCAATGACACGCGGGCCATACAATAAATTAAGACAACTCCTATGGCTCCTACCGATTGTCATACTCATCGACATGCAAGTCGTGATTCCTATTAGAAGAACATGATCAATCTCATACATCACATATCATTCATCACATTCTTTTTGTCCATATCACATCACATAGCATACCCTGCAAAAACAAGTTAGACATCCTCTAATTGTTGTTTGCATGTATTACGTGGCTGCTATGGGTTTCTAGCAAGAACATTTCTTACCTACGCAAAAACCACAATGTGATATGTCAATTGCTATTTACCCTTCATAAGGACCCTTTTCATCGAATCCGATCCAACTAAAGTGGGAGAGACTGGCACCCGCTCGCCACCTTATGCAACAAGTGCATGTCAGTCGGTGGAACCTGTCTCACGTAAGTGTACGTGTAAGGTCGGTCCGGGCCGCTTCATCCCACAATACCGTCGAAACAAGATTGAACTAGTAACGGTAAGCATATTGAACAAAATCAACGCCAACAACTACTTTGTGTTCTACTCGTGCAAAGAATCTATGCAATAGACCTAGCTCTGATACCACTGTTGGGGAACGTAGCAGAAATTCAAAATTTTCCTACGAGTCACCAAGATCTATCTATGGAGAGACTAGCAATGAGAGAGAGGGGAGTGCATCTACATACCCTTGTAGATCGCTAAGCGGAAGCGTTCAAGAGAACGGGGTTGAAGGAGTCGTACTCATCGTGATCCAAATCACCGGAGATCCTAGTGCCGAACGGACGTCGCCTCCCCGTTCAACACACGTACAACCCGGGGATGTCTCCTCCTTCTTGATCCAGCAAGGGGAGATGAGAAGTTGAGGAAGAGCTCCAGCAGCACGACGGCGTGGTGGTGGAGCTTGCAGTTCTCCGGCAGGGCTTCGCCAAGCACTACGGAGGAGGAGGAGGTGTTGGGGAGGGAGAGGGCTGCGCCAGGGGCAAGGGTGAAGCTCCCATGCGCCTCCCCACTATATATAGGGGTGGAGGGGGCTGGTTTCTTGCCCTCCAAGTCCATTGGGGCGTTGGTAAAGGTGGGAGGAAAGAAATCCCATCATTTCCTTCCCCACCGATTGTTATCCCCCCTTTTTAGGGATCCTGATCTTATCCCTTCGGGATATGATCTTATTCCTTCTAAGGGGGGATCTTGGCGCGCCTTGACCAGGGGTGTGGTGCCTTGCCCCCACTACCCACGTTCGTGTGGGTCCCCCCATGTAGGCGGGCCCCACTCCGGAACCTTCTAGAACCTTCCCGGTACAATACCGAAAAATCCCGAACATTTTCCGGTGGCCAAAATAGGACTTCCCATATATAAATATTTACCTCCGGACCATTCCGGATCTCCCGTGATGTCCGGGATCTCATCCGGGACTCAGAACAACATTCGGTAACTGCACACCAATTCCCATACCAACTCCAGCGTCATCGAACCTTAAGTGTGTAGACCCTACGGGTTCGGGAATCATGCAGACATGACCGAGACAGCTCTCTGGCCAATAACCAACGGCGGGATCTGGATACCCATGTTGGCACCCACATGTTACACGATGATCACATCGGATGAACCACAATGTCAAGGATTCAAGCAATCCCGTATAGAATTCCCTTTCTCTAGCGGTATTATACTTGCCCGAGATTCGATCGTCAGTATGCCGATACCTTGTTCAATCTCGTTACCGGCAAGTCTCTTTACTCGTTCCGTAACACATCATCCCATGATCAACCCCTTGGTCACATTGTGCACATTATTATGATGTCCTACCGAGTGGGCCCAGAGATATCTTTCCGTCAACCGGAGTGACAAATCCCAGTCTCGATTTGTGCCAACCCAACAGACACTTTCGGAGATACCTGTAGTGCACCTTTATAGCCAGCCAGTTACGTTGTGACGTTTGGTACACCCAAAGCATTCCTATGCTATCCGGGAGTTGCACAATCTCATGTTCTAAGGAAATGATACTTGACATTAGAAAAGCTTTAGCATACGAACTACACGATCTTTGTGCTAGCCTTAGGATTGGATCTTGTCCATCACATCATTCTCCTAATGATGTGATCCCGTTTCAACGACATGCAATGTCCATGGTTAGGAAACCGTAACCATCTATCGATCAACGAGCTAGTCATCTAGAGGCTTACTAGGGACTTGGTGTTGTCTATGGACCCACACATGTATCTGAGTTTCCTATCAATACAATTATAGCATGGATAATAAACGATTATCATGAACAAGGAAATATAATAATAATAACTAATTTATTATTGCCTCTGGCATATTTCCAACTGTGCCGAGCTTGCGTGCTGCCCCTGAGGCGAGTTCGGCTAGAGAGGTGAGCCGGCCCGCACGGTGCTTCGAGCCCGTGCTCTTGCCGCCTTTCCTTCGCGACCTCGCCCGGGGCATGACCAGCCTGCCCCGGGCTCCCTCTCTGTTCGTGGACGGCGAATGGGTAAAGTCAATCCTTGGCTCTTCTTCTGGGGTTGGATCCGCCAGGGTCCCTTGCGGAACCCGCCCAATGATTGTGGGGGTGCCAGCCCCCAGCCTCCCACCGAGAGGGGGCGAGCCGCTTCAGGGCCCGCCGCCAGCGCCGGTGGCGGAGGATGATATTGACGACATGCTCAAGCGAGCGCAGGAGCGCAACGCCGTTCGCCAAGAGTTCCTCCTAAAAGCGATGGACGCGATGGGCCAGCTCGGTGGAGAGCTCGTGGACGTGGACGCGTGCCTGGAAGCTGAAGGCCTGCGGCTGGTTGAGGAGCAGCGCAAGCTGAAGGTGGCAGCCAACCTCGCGCGTCATCAGCGTGAGCTTGACAACGTGAAGGCCGAAGCATCCCTCTTGGCCTCGCGAAAGGCCTGCTCCCAAGCTATTGAGGAGGCTCGGGAAGCAGACCAACGACGCGAGATCACAGAGAAACGCGCGTGGGAGCTCCAAGCCTGGAGCACTTCCCTGGAGCAACAAGTGGAGTTGCGCCAGGCCGCCCTTGCGTCACTGAAGGGGACGCCCGTCGAGGAGGAGGAGCTCCGAAGGCGTGAAGAAGCGCTGATGCTAGAAGTAGCCGAGCGCAATCTCGATCTTGAGAGGTTGGAGACAAGGGAGCGCCAGGATACCCAGGCGAAGGACGACGTTGGTGCATGGGAGGCCTGGATCCAAGAAGTGGTCGGCCGCCGCGTGGCGGAAGTTCGCACGGGTCTTGTTCGCGAGTACGGCAAGAGACTGGAGCTGATTGAAGCCGAGGTTGCAGGCAGGACTGTCGCCCTCAAGTCCAAGCTGACCGAAGCGACACAGCGCGCGGAGGCCACCGCAGCCGCCCTGGTCTTGGCGCAGACTGAGTTGGCCTCCTCCCACGCCGATCTGCTTGTTCTCCAACGGTGGGTTGATGATGCTAAGTCTGTTGCACGGCAAAACAAAGAAGAAATTCTCCAGAGGCAGAAGCTGGAGCATATGCATGGCCCGATGCTCCAAGCGCTCAGGGACAGGGCCAAGGTGGCCCTGGGTAATATCTGTGATGCGACCGCTCCGCAACCCCATGTGACCAACTATGTTGGTCATCTCCAGTTCTTCACTGACATAGTGACGCATCTGGAGGCTCTCTCTAAGAGAGCTCACCGGCTTGTCGAGGAGAGGAGCCGTGGCCTGCTCGGGCGTGCGTTCTCCTGTGTCTTCAGCCATCTTCAGGATAGAGATCCCCACTTCGACTTCGACGCTGTCATTGCTCCGGTGCCCGTGGCCATTCAAGGTGACCTGGTGCGGTGGGTAGAGGACAACGTGGATGCACTTGTCAGCGCCTTCGCTTCTGATGATGATAGGGTGGTAGTTGTTGTGGATGATGGTGATGTGGTGAACGGCAGTGAAGATGGCGTTGATGATGGCGATGGTGATGCCAGTGACAGCGACAGCGGCGCCAGTGATGCCTCCTGTCACATCCCTAATTTTGGGTCTTTGATTTAAATCAATAATATATTTGGGTTGAAATTATTTCTGCTATATAAGAAATAATGTTCAAATATTTTGTAAGTTTGCATGTGACCTTGGACTAGCTCTCTGAGCTCACATAAAAATTTACATAAAGTTTTAAAATGGTTTAGTTTACAAACTAAATCAAAACAAAATAACAGAAATAGAAAAGAAAAATAAAAGAGAGAGAGAGACAGAGAGAGAGAGAGAAGAAACTTACCTGGCGCCACCAACCGGCCCAGCACTGCAACTGGCCGGCCCAGCCCACTACTGCCTCCTCCCTGTCGTCTTCCTTCCCCGCCAGAAGGACGGAGGCGCGTGGCCGCCCCGCGCCGGCCACCGCCCCCTCCCTGCCTGCCTGGCTCCTCCCTGGTGCTCCTAGGGGACGCCACGGAGACGCCACGCACCCCCTTGGACATCTCTCACTCTCTCCCAACCTCTTCCCCCTCCTCCGCTCTCTCTCCCTCTCACGCCCGAGCGCAGCCGCAGTCGCGCCACCGTAACGCTGCAGCCTCCGTGCTCCCCTCACCTCCCCGACGTGCCCACGAGCATCGCCGCACCTCCCTCGTCCTCTCCATCCAACCACGCCTCGCCGGAGGCCCGGCATCACCGCCATCTTCATCATCTTCATCGCCGGCCGCCGGAGATCCCCCTCGCCGCTCCACTCGCTTCGGTGCTTCCCCGAGCACACCGAGGCCACCAGTGCACTCCCCATGAGCTCCTGATCATCCTCCCCCTCTCCATTTTCTCTCTAGCATGCCGTAGCCACCGCACCTCTCTCACCCGACAGCGCCTCCGCCAAAGCTCGCCGGTGATGACGCTCCGGTGACCATTTGGTCCCGGGCATGCGTCCAACATACTCGCCGCACCGCGTAGACACAATAGGTGTTAACCCCGCATCACCAAGGCCGCTATGGCCTAGACCCCGAGCTCGCCCGAGCTCCGGCCGCCGCCTCTGTGCTCGCCGTCGTCATCTCCGGCGACTCCTAGGCCTTCCGGTCGCTCTGCTAGATGGTGTCGAGCGCGGGCTACCTCCTGGTGGCCTTCGCGCATCCAGCCGTTGCCCGTAGCTCAAGTCCGGTGAGTTGCCGCCGTAGCTTAGATCGTCGCTGGGGAAACTCTGGCGAGAGCCGACGTGGCCTCGTCATTAGCACTAACCGCCGCCAACTGGACCTCTATTAGACGCTGACAGCGGGCCCCGCAGCAGGTCAAAGCCCGGGTCAATGCGGGATTAGTGTCTGTCTCACTGATCAGTGGTCCCCACTGGTCAGGTTTGACTCTGTTGACCTGCTGAGGTCAGCATGACGCAATGCTGACGCAATAATAGGTCTTTCCAGAAAATGCCCAAAACTTCTAAAATTCATAAAAATTCAACCGTAACTCAGAATGAAATAAGTTATGTATGAAAAATGATCAGAAAAATCCAACCTATCCATATGTACCATATTCATGCATGTTAGAACAACTTATATCTACTGTTTAGGACAAATCATATAAATGGCATTTGAATATCCACATATGGAATTTGAATTTGAATCTTGGATTCAAACCAACTCCATTTAATCTGCTGCTAGTTGCATTAGCTCAAACCACAACATATTGCCATGTCATGATCATGCATCATATTGTGCATTGCATTGTTTGTGTTCTTCATTGTTTGCAAGTGTTTGTCCCCTCTCGATAGACGTGGTTCCGACGATGAGTTTAATAACACTGATGAAGAGCTATACTATCTTCAGAAGTGCCAGGCAAGCAAAACCCCCTTGTTCATTCCGATACAAACCCACTCTCTCGCTCTGCTCTCTTTTACTGCATTAGGACAACAACGATTCAACTGTTACATGCTGCGGTAGTTGAACCCCTTATCCTTTGCATGACCTATCATTGCCACAGTAAATAGATGAAACCCACTAGCATGAGTAGGAGTTGTTTGAGCCCTGAGGTGCCTACTCATTCATGTTTGTTGTCATGCCTGCTAGTGCTTAGAGTTGAGTCAGGTCTGGTTCATCGGGAATGAACTGGAACGTTGTGAACATGCCCTACCGTGTATGAAATAAGTGTGTGAACACGATTTGGTAAAGGTAGCGATGAGAAGCCATGTAAGAGTATATGGTGGGTTGTCTCATTGAAGACGTCCTCAGGAACTGAGTTCTGTGTTTGTGATCCATGATCAGCTACTACCACTCATTGGGATCCTTAATTGACCCTCTCATCTTCTTAACCACCTTTGTCCTCTGTCCATGAGTTGCAAGTAGTTTCGGGTGTTTGTAGTATGCTGGAGGCCGTGGGCAGCGCTGACCCGAGGGGTGGGCTGTGATGCGGTAGGCACATGGAACGGTGTACCGGGCGCCCGTTTGGTGTCTCGGGAACCCTACACACATCGTTCGGGGCCGTATGTGGAAACTTTGGCCGAACTCCCTGCGGATGGAACCTGAATAGGCGATAGACCTGGACTAGAGACTTGAGTGTTTAGGTAGGTCATGGCCGACACCCTCGTCGGGCTTCAGCTTGAAGGTTGTCGAGTACATGTCGTGTAAACGACGATAAGTGGTGACAGCGTGTGTAAAGAAGTACACCCCTACATGGTTAACATCATCTATTTGAATAGCCGCGTCCGCGGTAAAGGACCTCTGGGTTGCCTATATAGTTCATAGACAAGTGAAAGTGGATACTCTAAAATACGCAATATAAGCGTGAGTGCTATGGATGGCGTTCTCATAGGGAGACTAGAGAGGATCCATAGTGGTGTATTGATATGGTGAATATGTGGACTCGTGTGCGCCACCTCAAAAGAGTTACTTGCAGTCGTAGTTCAGGATAGCCACTGTGTCAAAGTTGGCTTGCTGCAGTTAAACCCCACCATCCCCTTGATTGATAATGATGCATATGTAGTTAGTTCTAATGTAAGTCTTAATGGGTACATTTGTACTCACGTTTGCCTATTTTATGTTTTTGCAGAGAGACTTCAGTCTCACTAGTAGTCCCGCGTGGACTTTGATGTTTAGCTTGTTACCTCAACTACGATCTTGTGCCCTCGGCAGGATCTGGTAGATAGTGAGGCTTCTCAGCCTTTTTCATTTGTAGATGTCTCTACTCAGACATGTTAAGCTTCTGCATGTGCTTTGACTTGTATGCTTTAAACGTTGGGTCATGAGACCCATGTTTGTAATATCTCGCTCCTCGGAGCCTATTGAATAAAATACTTGAGTAGAGTCATGTTGTGATGGCATGTTGTATTAGCACATATTGAGCATATTGTGTGTATGTTATTGAAATGCTTGGTATGTGTGGGATCTGACTATCTAGTTGTTTATCCTTGGTAGCCTCTCTTACCGGGAAATGTCTCCTAGTGCTTCCACTGAGCCCTGATAGCTTGCTACTGCTCCGGAACACTTAGGCTGGCCGGCATGTATCCTTCTTCGTTCCTGTGTCTGTCCCTTCGGGGACATGTCACGCGGTGTCTACCGGAGTCCTGTTAGCCTGCTACAGCCCGGTTTACCGGAGTCCTGCTAGCCTAGTTGCTACAGCCTGGATTCACCCGCTCATGACCGACACATTCGTTGTTGGGTCATGTATGCCTGTCCCTATAAGTTAGTGCCACTTTGGGTTTACGACTAGCCATGTCAGCTCGAGTTCTTTGTCATATGGATGTTAGCGACACTATCATATACATGAGCCAAAAGGCGCAAACGGTCCCGGGCCTGGTAAGGCGACACCCATAGGAATACCGTGCGTGAGGTCGCAAAGTGATATGAGGTGTTACATGCTAGATCAGTGTGGCATAGGATCGGGGTCCTGACAGCTTTGGTATCAGAGCCTGACTGCCTATAGGATTACCAAGCCAAACTGGTCGAAGTTGAGTCTAGAAATGCTTTAGTTATAATGTTGGGGAATTGATTGTGGGTTGGAACGTAAGGCTCTTTTTACTCCTTTAACTTATGCCCTTCTGATCTGAGTCATCATATCTTTCCTACGTGGTTACGGAACAAGGCTTTCTCTTCTTTCCATCAGGATCACATTTTACTAATCAGTAGACTCATAAGATTGTTGGATTAAGCCTCAGTTCAGTTTCTACCTTGGCATTTTAACTGTTGATCTCGAAACCTTGATATTGTGCTTCTGAGTGGTTATGCCACCATTTTTGTAGCATGTCTCAAATTCTTTTGAGCAGTTACAGTCGTTATGCTGTCCGAGTCATCCCAGGTTTCTAAATAGTCTGAAGCATTTGCAAAATCCCTTCCTACCGTTTCGATGTCCCTTTGGGCCAGGTTAACCACACTAATCGGTGAGTTGAGGTACTCTATTGCCTTGACATATATGTTGGAGTTATTATTATGACCCTAGGTGTCTTAGAGTGCCACCTAGTAATTGAACCATGTTTTGCGTTCCAAATGTGGTGATTCTGGCCATTATTCTCGAAAGCATCCCGTGATGCCATTTAGTTAGTAGGTATTCCACTCCTGGGTTATGAACCCGAGATTCACCCTATCTACCTCATGTTGTTAGTGTTTGCTCGTTTCTTTAGGTTATTAGTAACCTTTGCGATAGTCCTTGATGTCCGTGGTATTTCCTTCTTCCAAATACCATGTACTGCTTATGGCAGAAGTTCCTCGCTGAACCGAAAGATCACAATCAGTGTGCTCTTCTCGAGTTCTCGATTCTATGTTGTGACTCTGTCAGTTCTACCTTCTTGCACTACAAAAAAATACACTTCCGTGATGATACATGTTTGTCACAGTAGGTCACGTTTTTTGTCATGCATGTACATCCATGACAATTTTATGACAGAATCAAGATAGTCATACATGTGCTGTCGTAGAAGTGTTCCATGACATTACCAAAATTATCTTCACGGAAGTGTCCACTTCCATGATGAGAAATCGGCATCACAGAAGTGCTTTCGTAAGGGTGACAGACATGTGGCATCCACCATAACGGAACATTGTTAAGCTATTGGGCCGGGTTTTGGATGCGATAACCCGTTAATAGCCCCGACCAATGGGGATTTTCCACGTGTAAAATCTTCATTGGCTGGAGGAAACACGTGTTGGCTCATCGTTGGAAAAAATGTCATCCACTCATTGGACACAAGGCGCCTATGATACGTCGGCATGTGGCACGACCCAACAGAGGCCCATTCCTGTGAAAAGGCCAGCCCGTTTGACTTGGTCAAAAGGTGGCGGGCCGACCCATGGAAAGCCTGTTAATGACTTGTTCGCATATAGCCCATTTACAGCCCGCTAACCCAAGGCCCTTTACGCCCTATCCGAATTAGGCCCAGTAGCGTCATCTGGGCCATCCAATATGATTCCAGCCCGTTTTCACTTCTAGCCCATGTATGGCCCATGACGTCTTCCGGCCGATATGAGGCCCTTTGTAAATCTTGGACTATTAACGGCCAGTGGTGAAATTGGCCCGCAATGAACAGTGTATCACTTTACACCCATTAACGGCCATGGTGAAACTAGCCCGTAATGAACAGTGTATCACTTTATACCCATTAACGGCCCATTCCGTTGGGCCGTTTCCAGCCCATGTTATCTTTCGCCTTCTAGAGCCCATTTATTCTTGGCTCATTTCCAGCATTCGTTTACTTACGGCCCGTTATGTCATTTTCTGCTTGTGGGCCAAATTCAGCCCGTGGTTACAGTCGGCCTTTGTGGTCCTTAATACGTTGGGCCGTTTTCATAGCGTCATCAAATACGGCCTATTAAGATGGCCCGTTATGGTCGGCCCATGAACGGCGATTCCAACTCTAGCCCGTTTACGGCCATAATGCGCCTGTTATTGGCCCATGTTTGGCCAATCGATCATACGGCCCGTATAAGGCCCATTGATGATACGGCCCATAGAAGGCCCATTGTTTCGACGGCCCGTAGAAGGCCCATTGTTTCTACCCTAGAAGGCCCATTTTTAGCCTAGAAGGCCCACTATTTCTACGGCTCGTAGGAGGCCCAGTGTGACTACAGTTAATATTAGCCCATGGTTATTGTGGCCTAGTTTAAAAAAAATAGGTTATTGCAGCCACTAGAAAACCACGGAAAAAGAACTGCAATGACTACAAGCAAACAAATAAACAAGACAAAAAGGAAATAAATAAGCAAGCAGCTTCCGCTAGGCTATCACGGCTATCACACATATTACATCCACTGGGCATCAAAGTTCGCCACCAGGCAAATAAATGCACCGACAAAAGAATATACAAAACTTAGAGAACTTCAAAAGGCACTAGGCCTGGCCAGGTCGGGCCCCCCAAACAGCCGAAGAAGCTGAGTAGACCTCAGTTGTGTCAATGATAGATGCGTGAACACTAGATTTATGGCATGATGGTGCGGACGGCAGTCCTCTGACATCTTCATTGCATCTTTGACTTCATGTCGGAGCTGAGCAGAAGCAAGCCTTTCCGCTTTAAGTTGAGACTGAAGAAGTCGAACTGATTGAGGCAGTGACTGCATAGAGGTTGTCTCACACCTACTGGTGAGTAGCTTCAACTCACTGTCTTCATCAAGATAGGACCTTGGGGTCATCTCGATGTCCTCAAGATGGTTTGGCTCACTATCTTCCCTAAAGTTCTGCCTGGCGTAAGAGATACGACTCTGAAAGAGAAACAAGGAGACACGTAACAGGTTTCACAATTATATAAGCAAATAAATGGATCTGTTCTGCATAAGGAACATGTTTTTACAACTACAATTTGAAACTGGTAGTTGTTGCAAACATCCAATCAGATGTAAACAACAAAGCAAACAACAGTGGAGGAAATGATGCCTATCCAAATCTATACTAGTACAAAGTTTGAAGGCTGGAGAAGGATGAACTTACATTACATGTTAACATGGGCTAGACAAAGCCCTTCTCCATGTTGATGGAAGGATAATTCAATAAATTCCCCAAAGAAAATTCTTTATAAGCATTGCCATTACTCTACATTTTGCAAAGAGTAAATATAGATCAAATAATATTGGAAGGAACAGAGGATAATGAAGCTCAGGTGCAGACTGATGATACATAATCAGATAACAATTAATTAAGTACATCATTACAAGGCAAAAGGGAGAGAGGTACTGACAAGAGCAATGCAGAGCCCAATATTGTTTTGAGATCGTATGATCCTTTGAGCAAGGAGATTCATCTGAAATTAGTTTTCATACAAGACAGAAGGTAAGGCACAAGCAGAAATTTAGGAGTTCAAATTTTGAATTGATATCATAGACAGTACCTGATGCTGGGCTCCTAGCAGTTCTAATAGGGGTTTGGCCACTGGAGTAGGGGTAAAGTGTGGTACAATTGGGCCTATTTTTTCTGTGGCTGCTGATCTATCTGATTTAATAGGTATCACTACCTTTTCCAAATACCTAGTTTGTACTCCTTGAGGATCTGCACTCACTCTCTTCCTTTTGGACATCTATTACGAAAGAACAACATTTGACTGGAAAAACATAGTGTGACGACACATGGAATAGGTACAGAAAATGGATAGGTATGGCATATACTCATATATGATGCTTAAACTAAGAAGATGGTGTAACAAAGTAGAAGTAATGCAAGAGGTCAGATGCAAAATATGTGCGACCAATACAACCTTGCCAAGTTAGAGCAAGCACCTTGATGGGTGAATAAGATAGGCCATCCTCCACCATGCCAAGTTTGTTAGCCAGTGGATTGTTCTGCAATATTCCTCTCGTGCGCCCATTCTCATATTCATTTTGATAATGTTCAATATCTGACATGCATGAAAACATAAAAACAAGTGAGATTATCTTTGTAATGCAGAAGTGATTCTAATCCAATACTGCCTCCCTGTAAACCCCTTTGTGCTATCTCTGCAATCCTTTAAGAGATGCCATGCATGCTGTAATTTGGTGCGTGCATTAATATAATGTGGCCTACTACTCAAAATATGAGAGCTCCAGAAGTGATGACACTTCGCAGATGACAGCTTCAACATATAGTAAAGAAGAACAAGTCGACCTGACCTGACAGATTCAAAATATACTAAGGGAGAACAACTCGACCTGACCAGTCGACCGCAAGAGAAGAGGATCATCTTAAAGAAGAGCAGAAGAGCAAGCAGATTGAAGATATTACAAGTCTTTCAATACAATGTCGGTTGGCCACCCATGATGAACCAGAGCGCACAGAGAAATACTATTCTTTCCGGTCTCTCCATATGTGGCTCACATGCATTTCGAAACTAAAGTAGGAACATTTAGCTGACCAATTAAACATCTCTCAGTTTTACTAATATCAGCATAATATCAGATATGAATTTGTACAACTAAGCTTGTTTAGCTCGATGGGTGGAGCAGTGCTATTACGACACGAACTATGTAGGCTGATCGTGGTCATCATAAAATGGGGAAACCATAAGCATGATGAGTATAGTGTTGACCGTGGCAGTGGGATGGCAGATCTGAAGCTGCAAACCTGCAAAGGGTAGTTAGCAACCGATGTTTGCTTTGAAATAACAACTAAGATTTGGTATGGACAAGAAAGTACGGTCAACAAGTGACAAAGAAATGCAATTCTGTTGTCTCTCTATATGTCGCGACATGCATTTGGAAACTCAAGTGGGACCTTTAGCTAACCAATTAAATGTGTCTGTTAACTAATATCAGTATCATATCACAATCATATTTGAACAACTAAGCTTTCGAATTCTGAGTGTTGTGTTGTTAGCTTGAAGGGTGGAGTAATGCTAGTACGACACAAAGCACCAATGCATATCATAGTAGAGTAGATAAAAGGGGAAAACCCTAAGCATCAAGAGAAAAATTAGGAAAGTGGAACTAGCTGGACCAGTGGGTGGCGTACATGCTTTTTGAAACGAATATATCGGAACATTAGGTGACCAATTAAACGTTCTCTGTTTTAGTGATATGAGCATCATATCATATTCGTATTTCAACACGTAAGCTTTGGGTTGAGGTCTTGAGGAGCAGTGCTAGCACGACATGAAGCACCTACGATGTTGGTAGTGAATATAAAGGGGGAAAACCATAAGCTTTACGAGTATAGTGCCCGTGCCATGGCGGATCTGAAGGTGCAAACCGGACAAAGCTACTTCGCAACCAATATTTTCTTTCAACTAGCCACTACGATTTGGTACGGACAAGAAAAGTACAGTAAACAAATTACGATCTATTTTCCGGGTGAGATCAATAACTTAAGCACATATGGAAGAGTACCACCTCTCTTGCGACATCGTGTAGGCCTATGCTGATACGTTGAGGGTGCTACGGGTGCGATGGCACTCGGCGGCGGGGAAGAAGACTTTAGATGGCAGATGGCCGGGTCGGGGGATATATCCTGTTGCCGTGGACGAGGCGGTCGTAGGAGCGGCAACGACAAGGTGGACGACGGCGCCGATGAAGCGAGAGGAGGTGATGAAAGGATCCTAGTCCAGCACCAGGGATGAGAGACGTCCATCTCTTGCAGTGGACGACGAGGTAGGGGTAGCGGCTCCGGCAAGGTGGAGGATGGGGTGGCGGACGGAGGAGGCTAGCCGCAATGCGGAGGTTGTCGTGCCGCCGATGGTGTATGAATGGGGAAATGGAGGGGCGGGGGGATGTCAAACTTTGGGACGTGCTTCTCTGAAATGTGGGAAAGTTACGAACTTATCCCCCGTTTAAACTTTCGGACATCGCGTCGGTTGGGGATAGGACGATAATCTCGCATCTCCCAAATATTTCTGGTAACTATTTCGAGCGAGGAGAGGGTGTTTTGCCGGCCACGTTTGGCGCCCACGGTGTATGAACGGGGCTGGCAGGTAGGGCGGTTGTGTCGCTTCTGAGGGAAGTTACACATCTGCCCATATTTAAAATATTAGCCTACATCGATTTTGGATGAGGAGAGTTTGTTTTGCCGCCCACCGTGTATGAATGGGGAAATGGAGGAAGAGACACATGTCTTTCGGATGAGCTTGAATAAAATGTGTTTTGCCACCCTAGTTTGGCGCCCATCGTGTCTGAATGGGCTCAGAGGCCGTCATGTCATGTCTGATTGAAGTTACTAGTCTACCCCTATCGACAGCAGTGTAAATCCGGTCGATAAGGATGTCAAGTGTGAGGAGTAGACAGTAATCTCCATCTCGCAAACACTTGCTTCAGGCAGCCCACAAATTATAGTGGGTGTTTAGCCGCTTCGTTCAAAACATGGGAGAATTAGCATTCACATTTTCCTTGGGCCCTGGCAAACTAAATTCAAATCCAATTTGTATTCGATTAAGAATATCCAGAGATAATTCTACATTTTGTTATTTATTTCTTCAAAACCACAACAAAGATTTATTCCACCTTTATATATGATTATGATTTAGAAATGTCGTGATCTTCAAATTCAGTAGGTTGGATACAATCTGAGTCAAACAGTTATTTCATCCAATACAATATGCTCACACGAAAAACAGTTCACCTTATGTCAGTCATACAAGTACTGAGGATTACCTCGCCTAAAAAATTCAGATCATTACAACACATGGACAACATAGAGGGTCTTGCAACATAATCCATTCAGATACATGACACAATATTCAAGTACAATAATCTAATGACAATTTCAACTGGTATCTAAAGAAGAACTAGGATTACCTTGGGCTTCAGATAGCAGAAACAGCAGGACCTCCTCCGTGTTCAAATGCAACATTCTTATATCCTCCAATTCTTCAGTTGCTTGCATAATGCGTGCCGCTAATTCCGTAATTTCTAGCCTCAAGATAAAGATTACCTCATTCATGGCAGCCACACCATCTCTTTCTGCCTCTAGTAGAGCCTCAAGCACTATAATATCTGTGCTCAGACTGCTCTCCGGCGGTGTTGCCTCTGAACTACTACCATCTGGTAACATGGATGGCGCACTGCTTCCACAAATAGATTCTGGAGTTTTACATTGTGTCCTAGTGTGAACGGCATCTTGAAAGGTTTCCACTGGACATAAGTAAGAGATAGTTATAGTATGATCCAGGAAGTAAGCTTACATGGTAAACGACGGACGAATTATTGCCGAGCATGGCACACTATATTTAAATGGTTCGAAGCAGCATCAGCCGAAAAGAAATTAAAATGGTAAGATGAAACTAGGGATGTAAGTGGCAAGTAAACGACATCCGCTAGTCCCATCTAGTTAGTTTTTGCTACCTCCCTAGTTCATTTTCCTCAAAAAACAAAAACTCTTTCGAACTATCATACCACTAGTGGACTTTAATCGGGATTAAACGGGACCCAGTTGACATCCCTAGTTGAAAGGGAGTGTACCACCGCTATATTTAAGTTGCCAAGGCATCTAAGCAGTTGAAATAATCTGAGAAAGCACTTAACAGTGTGGCCTCATATAAACTACGAAGACAGTCTTGTGATGAAGTTGAGAGGAAAAGTTAAGGACTCAAATGAACTAGGCATGCATTTCTTTACGATAGTACAGCAGGCACTGCTGACATATTGGCCAACTCAGGTATAGCATAACAAACAAACAAGCATTCGAATCAAGCAATACAGCAAAGCAGACAACTGAACTATTTGTAATTCTGTAGGATTACAGGTTGAGGGCACAAGCCAAGAAAGCAGCCCACTCGCATTACATTTCACATGTACTAAAACACACTGGCTTACCATATGTTGCTGTGAAGCCTCGCTGCTGTTGCAATGTTCTTTGAAGATATCGTCAGCATCCCGTGGTTGCAAATCTAGTTGTTGTAGTTTATTCTGCACCCTCTATTTAGGTAAAATTAATTTTAATCGCATGCACTGGTCGAATTGATCATCAATGGTTCATCTAAACTAATGAAAGAAGGGTGTGTGCATACACGACAATATATCTGCTTCCCTCTATTTTTATGCTTGTTCGAGGTGCCAGCCCCAAAAGAACAAATATTTTGCTTGATGGGGTTGGCAGCTCCATAATTAATAGAAGCATCAAATTAGTCATGCAACTTGGGAAGATCAAGAACACACAAAAAGTAATGAACAGAGGCTCGAGCAGTGATGTAATAGCTAGCATTAGAAAATGTAGGGTAAAACGAACAAAAAGCAGCGGAACCACATGCTAGTTTGCTGATGTGTAATTAAGCATAGAGAACATTAAGCAGTCTGATGGAACCAACAGGTGGCATCAGAACAACACCATTATCATAAATATAGCATTCAAGAAGTAAAATAGTAGGCAGTGATATCAAGGAAGTATAGTAATACAGTAATTAGGACAAAACTAAAGCATATTAACTATTTGTGCACTAGTATGTAATTTAGCACATGTAACATGTTCACTGCCAGAAGTATGGCCCTACAGGTGCAAGCATAATAACGCATCTCATGAAAAAATGAATGATGCCCTGAACAAATTCAAAGGTGCGGTGCTTATGCTAGGAAAGTGAACGTAGGCGCCGGCCGTTGGATAATAGTACCTGATTCTCGGCGGCGTATGGGTAATGTTCTCATACTTGATAGCTAAGGATCATCGATGGTGCTTGTGTTGCGGTTGAGTTTGGGCCGGCTATCGCCGTCCCTGAAGCGGCTCCGGTGCTATGGTTGCGGCGCCTGTTGACATACAAGAAAGCTCATCTGTGGTAAGTGAACAGTTGCATGATAAAGAGAAAAACCGAAGGAGTTCAAATCGAAATAAACTGATGAGGCTGCGGCGTCGGTAAAGCAGGGCCAGTGGAGTTGAATATGGCATCCGTGGAGCAGGTCCGGTGCAGTGGACGAAGGCTTCGGCGGGCGTGTTGTACAGTGCTTTCGGTGAGGCGGATCTGTTGCGGCGGACGAGGGCTTGTATGAAGGGCCAGCGAAGGGGCGGACGAGGGAGTCAGTGAAGGGCCTACACTATGGTGGACGAGGGCACCAGTTAAGCAGATCCGGTGCAGTGGACCATGATGGCGATCAAGGAGATCTGGAGTGGTGGACATATCAATCGCTGAAGCGGCTCCGGTGAAGTGGTGTGTAGGCAGTTGGGGGTTCCAAGGTGCGGAATGTAGATCCGGCGGGGTGTGAGGTCCACCACTGCAGCGGAGGACTAGATTCAGCGGCTTGCCGTGGTTTGGGGGTCAGGGAGGGGAAGGGGAGGGGCTCTGTGGAAGAATGTTGGGGGCAAAGAGGGGAAAACAATGGAGTTACCAAAGCAGCCCTTTTCCGTTCATGTGGCAGGGGTAAAACAGGAATATCACAGGGCTAAACTTTCGGGCGCGTGATATTTCGATGTGAGCGGGAAGTTTGAAAGCTTTTGACGCCTAAAATTATAAGTATTCTGCTCTCGTACGGCCAACTATGATATCATGGCCGACAATTTGTTGTTTTGCACGCAAAAAAATGTGCATGTTTTGAAAATCTATGTCTCCAACTCGAAACTTAGATTGTCCATTCAATTCAAATATGGATCATTGAGCTACTACAAGCAAATACCATCATACGGTCCAATTCAAATGAAATTCCTAAATATGATGACAAAAGCAAAAATGTGTATGTGTATGAATAAAGTGGATGATTATAAAGTTTGAACAAACCGTATGTGTATATCTCTAGGTTTGATATATGAATTTGAAATCACGAAATCCCGGCTTAAAAAATGTACCTCCGTTTAAATGAATTACAAAAGCTAATGATGGAGTCGAATTCCAAAATTCCAATCTTAGGTTTGTAATTCTGGTACATCAAGGTATATCACGCATGTTCAAAAGTATCGTTATCTCATAGTACAAACTGTGAAACAAATTGATCAACCATGAGTGCACAATATCTCAATTACGCTAAAGTCCCTCAAATATAGACACCTCACTCTTTATCTGAAGCCAACCCCCCCCCCCCACCACACACACACACATAGAGAAGTCGTTCTCTCCCCCAAACACCAACACACGAGCACATTAACACCCCTCTCTCTTGTAAAGTCCAGACCCCAATATAGGTCTCTATCACTTTGTCTCTCGGGCATGCACACATCTCTTCCCTCACTCTCTAGGTCTCCCGCTATCTCTCTTACCCAAGCACATGGACTATGTAAAGTGTATATTTCCCATACACACAAAACGTCGCCCCCAAACGTCTATCTCCCTAGTTATGTGGTTCTCGCGCACTCACCTCACACACCACCCCCACTGCAAACAAGCACACTTTGTCTCCTTGTGCACCACTCTCCTATTTCTATCTCTCCCACATGCGGACCCGCCCCAGCTCCTTCCCTATATACATATATGTCGTGACTCTTTCCATAGCTCCCTAATGTATCATCGTTCTCGATTTAGCACATTGTTCTCTACACCATCTATTCTAGATCTCTCATGAAGTCCCTATCACACACACGATGACTCGCTTCCCTTGTATCTCCGTTCATAGGCCAATTTCGGACAACATCAACATTGTCTCCCTGTCTACACGCCATTTATGGACACAAACGACCCCTCTCGCCCCCTCTCTTCCTCTCTCTCTCTCTCTATCGCTAGCTCTCTCTCTCTCTCTCCCTCCCTCCCTCCCTCCCTCCCTCCCTCTCGCGCGCGCGCGCGCTCTGACACCCCTCTCCCACACACACGGTCGATGTCTCTTCCAAATAGTGTGCTCCCCCTGCCCGCACCCGTGCTGTCCCGCTATTACACATGTGACACCATTCCCCTTCCCTTATACTAGGTTTACATCATCAGTGGTCTCTCTACTACACATACACACAGTCCCTCTCACACACAAACACGTGCACAAACACACACAGACACGCACAAACATCCATTTATCTGGATCCTCATCTCTCCGCATGTCCGCATGTGTATCTCACACACTCACTCTCTAATTATTTATATGTGTGTCCACGTTACACAACACAAAGCCCCATGTACATGTATCTCTCTATCCTCCACACACATAGACACAAAGAATCTGTTATCATTGCCTCAGTCTCTAATATATCACACGCGCACACTGTCTCTCTCTCTCGCAAACACGCTCAACAAGGGTTTCCCCGTGAATAACTTACCGTCTATTCATCAACAGTCGTGGTAGTACGGCGAACACGAGACGTGAAAAAGAATAAATCTACACGTGCTTAGACCACCTAGTATGACTACTAGGACTAGAGCAAGCCAGAAAGCGCGCCGCCGTCACCCCCTCCTTATCGGCGACGGGAAAATCTTTGTTTTACATAGTCGAGAAGTCATTGTGCTAAGGCCCCACATGCCGAGGCGTTGAATAGAATGTAGATGCTAGTTTACGGAAACAAGTATCGATAATACGTTTGTATCTCCATACTTATATTTCTTCTCTTATAAAAAACCGAGTTGGTGATGATGGTACGCGTGCCATCTTGCAATATAGACCGTCCGATCTATATCTGACGGATGGAAATTAAACTAAAAGATACCCGCACCCCTCTCCACATTTGCAGACAAGGCCTTCCCTCGTTCATCCTTATCTCCAACAACCTCATTGTTGAGCAATTAAGAAAGGAAGCCTCTGGAACAAACTGGCCCTGGTGGCCGCTGCCGGCGTCGTCAATCCCCATGCCTCCGCTCAGTCCGACCACCAATCACCACCACGCCCCACTCCTCTTCACCTATCTCCTATTTCTCGAGATATCATTAGTTTTTACACATGGGATTACTCCCGCATGGGTCAATCACAACAAGTGTTTTATAAAAAAATGCATCTTGATGTTCCGTGCAATGCACGGATCTTGCTAGTACTCCTACACAAGACTAAGTTGGTGATGATTGTGTGTCTGCCATCCGTCATTTCTGGCCATTAGATCTACATCTAATGACTGTGAGGTAAGTTGTTGCCTTTTCTCACCAACATCCCACTTGTCTACCAATTTGCAGAAAAACCCATAATTAGTATCTTAAAACCAACCACATCCCTCCCTGACCTCACCAAAACAGCCCAAGGAATATATTCTAATTGAAACATAATATATCTCTAGTGATATATGTATATCAAAATTAGAGTGTTTTGTACCATGTTTGTGAGTAAGTATTATTCTAATTATGATTCATTGCAGTGCACATGAACATTGCTAGTGTTTCCAAGCATGAATTTTTTTCCTAGTATTCCATAGTTTCGAGTTTTCCATCAAGATATTAGTCACCCATGGTTGATATTTACTTTCAATCATGTACACATATGCACTATGTAACTAGCCATGCTTACTGGCTTCCAAAGCTTAACTTTCACTCCTACTTACAACATGTAGAGTATTTAACAAAAAACTACCACTTTCAACCAGCCCTAGGAAGAATCTATTGTACAAAAAATAGCAAAAACATACCCAAAATTTCTTAATCCATGCCAAAAACTACTACCTAGTACTCCTACCTATTAGGTTCGTTCAAACCCATTTATGATAGGGTTGGCCCTCACGTCCGTGCTGACGAGGCAACTTAAACCAACACATTTTGTTTGACCGTTGACACGAGGGACCCACATCTGACCTTCTATCCTGTTATTCCCCCTCAAATCATTATTTTTCCTAAACATTATGACAAACAGTACTGATGCGTGTTCGTCGGTGGCTCCAGTGATGAGCGAGTTGGCCGCCGCTCTGCTGGATGGGCCGGATGCCGCGTTGGCCTCCGCGCGGGTTGGCAGGCTGGCCCGAGTGTGACTCACGAGTGAGCAAGCCGCCTCATTGGCCTTCGCTCGAGCCAGATGGCTGGCCTTAGCGTGGCACGTGCGAGCAAGCCGCCGCGCTGCCGTGCCAATCTAGCTAGCAAACCTAAAAGACAAGCAGCTGGACGGAGCTGTCTTGGCTAGCTAGTGGCCGCGAGCGCCGGACGGAGCTGGCATCCGGGCTGCTGCAACATGGGCTCCGCACTGGTGATGGTTTTGACCTCGCCTTCTGCCAGCGGCGGTAGCTGCGTCCCATGGCCGAGGATGACTAGGTGGACGGGCCGGAGGTAGGAGGTCACTCGGGGATTTTTGTGCAGACTGAGATGTAGGTCCCATAAGTCATAACGCCTGTTCGAATAGAAGGTGTTGACTTAATGGGAGACATGGGCCCTGTTAGAGGTTCGAGTTAGATTCCAACCCTGAACTAACTCTAACCAAAGTGGTGTTTGGATGGTAGGGTTAGATTGACAACAAATGTATCCAAATAGGGCCATGTGTTGAAACATGCCTATAACGACACTTTGTAGAGTAGTCGTTTCTTGGTAGGGCTGGTTGGTAAGAGCATGTACAATGGTTGATAAGGTAGTCTTATCTTAAGTTTGCCATGTATGCAAGTGGTAGTAGTTTCTTGGCATTTTAGTGGTTTCTTGCATTATTAGGGGTTTCTTGTAAGGAACAATGTACATACTACTAGCGGCAAAAGGCGATTCTAGGTTGCGTTGTACTCCAACGAGTACTACTAGTGGTCGTGGGAGTGTATACCTCGTTTCGTGGGTTCGATCCCGGCCGAACGCACGGCGGCCTTTTTTTTTAAATAGTACTACTACACTTTGCTGCGAGCCAATATTTTACACGGGTAGTTTGAGTTTTGAAGTCAAATGGACGTGCCTCCCCACAATCTAGGTGCACTGAATAGCCTAGCCACGTGAACGGGTTTTCCTTCCCAGCATCCTGTGGCTCGCGTGCTCGCCCTAGCCGCACCTCGCTTGCAGCTTCCTCATCAGCTAGTAGCATATTTAAACTAGCTCCTCCCAATTAAGCCCAAGGAGCCGGAAAAGCCTGGCGGGGCATTGGGAATTGTGCAATATGGCTCTATACGTAAAGTTCTCTACTACTACTCTGTAGCTTGTGGCGTTGCACGCATGGACTTCACTACATTATCGGCTCTACTATAAAAGAAATTCCTCTTGACGTGTTTTTTTGAAATGGAGGCAAAAGCTTTGCTTCATCTCATTCATAAAGAAGGAACTACTAACAAAGTTCGACGAGATCCATTACACCTCCATAAATGGAAGCGAAAAGCCTAGTCTAGCTGAATCAAATAACTCAAATGTTCTGCCCACGCAGTAACCGTCGCTGATAAACAGGCTGCTAGTGTGAGCGTGAGAGGAGCGGCTGAGTAGGCCAGCTGCGTGAGAGGGGCGGCTGAATAGAGCACCGAGAGTACCCACTAGGCCACTACGCAGGTGTACTTTCCCTGCATTGATAGTACAGCGATGGTTCTAGAGAACAGTAGTACCCTCCACTTCCAACTGTATCTCCTTGGCCCTGAGATTAAAGAGTTCAAAATTGGTGCACTATACTAGACTAGACTAGAAGTACAACACATCGCACTACTAGTTGAGAAAAAGTAGTACTAGTACTGCTACAGTACGGGTACGTATTCCTCCTTCACTTAATGTAAGACATTTTTTGACACTAGTTGGCGTGTACAAAAAAATGGCAAAAACATACCCAAATTTCTTAATCAACGCCAAAAACTACTACCTAATGCCAAAAATTTCTTACTAGTGCTATTATTTATAGTATAATGCAATCCCATAACGTTCCATAATGCTAGTACTAGTAGTAAATAATAGCCTCACCCCTTCACTAAGGAACGATCTATAGTTGGAAGGGACGAGGCCCTGCGGTTACTACGCTCTTATCTCCTCCTCGCTAGTTCCCCTCCCCCGGAAGAGAAGGCAGTTCGTCGCTGCTCCCGTGGATTCGCCAGGCGGTTCTACTCCTCGTCGTGGCTGGGAGACCTTGGACGAAGATCCTCTGGGAGAAATCGCACGCCGCTCCGACGTCCTCACCGCCGCAAGACTCGGTGCTTACTCCACCAACTTTTTCAAGACACTGCTTAAATAGGATTGGGAAAAGGCCATGCTTGTTGGTCTTCCATGCGTCCTCGAGGAGAAGGTTCGTCTATGGGACAATCCTTCGAACAGTCCACCGGTCCCTGGCCATGGTTGCACGTTGACTCCGCTAGAGTTGCCGACGTTGAGAGGTAGTCGGATTTTGTTCGATGAGGAGGTCAGTAATGGATTTTGATCATGTAGTACTTAGTTATTCCATTTCCATCCTGTAATTTCTCCACTGCCCACCGTCTTATATATAGGTCTGGGTCAGTGCCAACAAAGACTGGCTTGCATACCTCCGGCCAGATACCACCATCATTTTGCACAACATCCACAACAGTGCGGCCGTTCCGGTAGACCCCTTCTCCACCATTGGGATCGGCCTTCCGGACTGGCTGGGCTTGAATACGTATGATGATGCCTACATGAGATTGAAGAAGATAGCAATTGCGGACCCACCGAAAAAGTGAGGCGGCTACGACGATTACTATCTCATCGCGGTGTCAGACATAAGGATTGCCATCAATGCAAGAGGCAGTAACGGCAGAGGCTGGCGCATGTTGGCGGTGGCAGATTTGTACCCTACACGTTCGAAGATGCCGTGTGCCATCTAGGCCGCATCTTCGCGGTGACAAGACAGGGGACTTGTTTCATCTGGTTTCCATCCTACAGTACGGGAGATTACAAACAGAATGCACAAACCATCATTTGCATCCCTAACGGTACTCCATTATTTTGCAGGGACCAGTCATCCCCCGATCAAATTAAGATCGCCGATCCTGGATGTGCATTTGCATCCGTGATTCGGTCTAACCTGGAACCTTGTAGCGGACTTTGGCATATTGGGATCAACTATCTTACCGGTCTTTACCCATGGTACCACTGATGTACAACATGGTCACACAATCTACCACGATCGGGCCATCACCGTCTACCCAGGTATTCCATTTTTTTAACCCTCTCGCCTTCTCTTTCATTGTTGTACTAGTAGTATACTTAGTAGTACAAGTAGGAGTACTTTTTACCTTGGAGGACGCGTATAGCTAGCTAGGCCCTTGAAGACGTGAACCCACTAGCCGCCACCATTTTTGTTTTTCCATGTCTTACTATCTCATCCATGTAGCCAAGAGTGGCTATATATAATAAGCCGGTTATTTTACTTCCTCTATACCGGAGTAGTACTATTTGCTGCACAGTATTACTGACCGCCATATTTGAGCACAACATTATTATGCATGGACCTTGACTATATACGTCACCATGTGTCTAGATCTGGGATGCTGCGTGTACCAGATGAACGGCGCCGAGTTCGACCCCCGGGATGCTATGTGGGTGCCGAGGAACACTCTTGGAGAGTACTCACTTTTCATCGGGGACAACTACCCCATTGTGAAGCGGATGCCACCTTCCGTGCACGACACGGAAGGCATGCCGTTCATGAAGCCTGGTTGTGTCTTCAGTGCGCACCGCCGGATGAATGACATGCTGGGACACGCTATCCCTGATTTATGCCGCTTCAGCTTGGATGAGTCTCCATCGTGTGGAACCGGACTAGAAAGCTGCGACAATGATTCCCGTTGCCCACCGCTATGGACCATGCCATCCATGAAGAACACCTGGGACTGGAACCTGGAGGAGGACATGTAGCCCATCTATAACGTGTAAGTGGAGTACGGTAATTGTGAATGGTAGCGCTGTGAATATATGTAGACTAGCCGTGCACAAATTTATCACATGAATTGGAGATGAACTTGTGTGGCATACTAGCATTTGTCCTTTAGAATTTATTACTAGTAAATGTGTTATGTGTACGTGCAACTTGTGTGGTTCTTGCACGGGCTCCAACACGCTCTTTGAGAAAAAAAGGTGGCACAGCCTTGGATATACGTGACGTGGCGGCATCATACACTAGCATCATTCGCTATAGTTGGAGTACACTCCTACTAGGATGAAAACTCCTATAAAACCTAGCGCTTGGCTCTTTGCCTCTTCGGGAGGTTCAACAGTTCATACTCGTGTGAACCTTTCACTTGGCTCTTCGCCTCTTCGGAAGGTCCAACAATGATGATACTACGGTACAATATGCTTCTGGCAATCTGACACGATTGAAATGCTGCACATCCACCGCGAGGGCGAGGTCGAAGGGGAGGGAGAGGGAGAGGGAGAGGGCGATGTAGTCAAAACCCTCTCCTCGTCCTGCGAACCACCGCGTGCGTGGGTGAGGGAGAGGCATAGTAAGCAAGCTTCTCCTCGTTCGGTGAGTTGACGGGACACATCAAAGCAGTACTAGTACTAGTAGTCCATACTGCATCCTTTCCGATTAATATGGCTTAATTTGAAACGAGAAAAATACACTGGCGGTCAACATATGTAACAATACGCTCTTTACGGTCACTATATATAGTTTTGCGGTGATTATACGATCACTAGATCATCGTAGAGCACCGTATTGCACCCTACTGACCGACCACATAGTCGACGTGGCACTTTGTTGACTGGTTAAATTGTCACCTAGGTTCCGGATCCCACCTGTCAGTTGGCAGAGCAAAGAAATCAGTTAAACAAAACTTTACGCAGGCGCGACACGAGCCCAACCCTTGCGCGCGAACCGCCCTGGCTGTCTATGTGAGTGCATGCACGTGTAGTCCCTCGGTCTTCCAACAAAGAGTGCTAACAAAGATTGTACATCGGCTATAAAACAAATAGTGTAGTACATGATGTACATCTACACTTCCAATGCATTTAGCCTTTAATCTCAATTGATATTGATTGACTAATGCACCAACTTGTGCTGTAGGTATAGGCTACATGTCTATCCTTAATTACAGCATGCAACAACCTTCATTTAATCTTCTTCTCTCAATGGTCGCATGCACACATAAGTCTGCTACTTTCGGGCATTAATTATGCCCTGGTCAATATGTAAATCTCTAAATGTACAGTCTTTCACGGACGTAGGGAGTAGTGTCACATCCCGAGTCCTGGTATGCAGTAGGCTATCCCTTCATGTGCGCATCATGTTTAACTTTCAAATGAACTTGAAATGGGGGATGTTCAAACCCTAGCATAAAAAGGAATCCACCAGGTTCAACTAAAATATTTTTTAGTGGACCCAAATGGCCTTCAAAAATGTTCATCATTTTTGGAAATGCTGGAAACAGCAACCAGAGGTGATGCACATTTTTGCATGACATTTTGGATTGTTGAATTAACACATATTGTATTTTGAATTGGAGCAAATAAATACTATAAATACTTTATTGCTCCAATAATTCTGATTTTTGTTGAGGGGCTTTGGAATAATCCTTTTAGTCCCTGAAAAATTTATCAGAAGCAACAAAATTAGTTTGGTTCAAAACCAAATTAAAAGAAATGTCAGAAATAGAAGACAGAAACAAAATAGAGAAAAGGAGAAACTTATCTGGCGTCTCCAGCCGGCCCAGCACTATGCAGCCCACTTGGCAGCCTAGCCAATTGGCGCAGCCCACCAGAAGCCCCACCGTCTTCAACCTCTGCCAGTAGGCAGAGGCGTGTCGACGCGCGCGTGCCCGAGCTCCACCTCCTGCTTCCACCTCCTGCTTCCCCCTCGCGCTGTCTCCGCGCCACAGGAACGGCCTCGACCCCCTCTGCCTCTCCCCTCATTCTGGAGCTCTGTCCCTCTCCTCTAGCTCCCTCCCCGAAACACCAACAAACACGCCGTCGCCGCCGCTTGCTGCTGCGGCGGCCACCGCCACGTCCTCGCCCCTCCGTTGTGCCCAAGAGCTCCGCGCCGTCGTCCTCGTCTTCTCCGTCAAGCCGTGCGTCTCTGGACGCCCTATGGAGCCGCCATCGCCGTCGTCTTCACCTCCGGCCGCCCGAGATCGTCGTCGCCGTTCTGCCTGTGCTGGACCTCCCCCGAGCTCGCTGACGCCTCCTCCGGATCCGCTGTGAGCCCTGTTGCCATTTGCCTCTCTCTGTTTTATCACTCGCGCGCCGTAGCCGTGCCAACCACCGGACCCAAGCGGCCGCGCCGCCGTGGATCCTCACCATCGTGGCCAGAGCTACCCCAGCTCGCGCCCGTGCATGTCATCATGCTCAGGAGCCTCCCAGAAGACCAAAGCCGCCGCCCGCAGCTCCCGCCGTGCCCTACAGCACCCCGCACGCACCTGGCCGTGCTCCGGCCGCCGCGAGTGAGCTCCTCGCTGTCGCCTCCGGCCACCCCAGGCCCGGCTGGCTCCACCACCCGACGCGCGCTGGTCTGGGCTCTCGAATGATCCCAACCACACTGCGAACGGGGCACCACAGCCCGTTCCCGAGTGCCCCGCCGCGTCTGCTGCCACCAGCGGCTAAACGTCAGCGGGTTTGACCAACTAACGAGGGGTTTGACCTCCCACTGGGTCACTGACATGCGGGACCAGCCCGCCTAATTAATCCAGGTTACATTAAGTTAAAACACTAATTAACCTAGTTAGTTAGGTTAGTAACTGACAGGCGGGCCACTGGTCAGTTTGACATGGGCCGCCCATTGACCTGCTAACGTCAGCATGATGTCATGCTGATGCAGTAAACTATTTTCTGGTTTTAGTCTAATTTAAAATAACCAGGAAATTCCAGAAAATAGTATAAACTTCAAAAATTCATATTAATTCAACCATAACTCCAAATTAAATAAATTATATATGAAAAATGACCAAAAATCCAATCTATCCATCTATACCATTTTCATGCATGTTAGAGCAACCTAACCTTGATGTTCAGGTGAAACAAGTTAATGCACTAATATGACCTCTTATTTTGGGTTTGCATTTGAATCCTTGATTCAAATGAACTCAAATCAATCTGTTCTAACTTGCATTAGCCAAACACACTCATTTTGCCATGTCACGCTCATGCATCATATTGTGCATTGCATTGATTGTGTTTCCTCTCTGTTGCCGGTATTTGTCCCCTCTCAGTAGACGACGTTCCGACGATAAGTTCGATGACACCGATGAAGAACAATATTATTTTCAGAAGTGCCAGGCAAGCAAAACCACCTTGTTCATTCCAATACAATCCCACTCTCTCGCTCCTGCTCTCTTTTCCTGCATTAGGACAACAACGATTCAACGGTTACATGCTGCGGTAGTTGAACCCCTTTCCTCTGCATGACATGTCATTGCCACAGTAAGTAGATGAAACCCACTAGCATGAGTAGGATTTGTTTGAGCCCTGATGTGCCTACTCATTCATGCTTGTTTGTCATGCCTGCTATTGCTTAGAGTTGTGTCAGGTATGATTCATCGGGGATGAATTGGAATGTGGTGAACATGTCCTACTGTTGAGAGCTAAGTGTGTGAACACGATTTGGTAAAGGTAGCGATGAGAGGCCATGTAGGATTACATGGTGGGTTGTCTCATTGAAACCGTCCTCAGGAACTGAGTTCTGTGTTTGTGATCCATGAACAGTTACTACCACACATTGGGTTCCGGTAACTCGACCCCTCTCGACTTATTAATCAACTCGATCTCTGTCCAGGAGTTGCAACTAGTTTCTGGTGTTTGTAGGTAGTGTTAGTAGTCTACCAAGTGGCACCCGGTACAGGTGGGCTTGGGACAGACTAGGCACAGTGGCCCGGTGTACCAAGTGGCACCCGGATGGTGGGCTTGGGAACCCTGCACACATCGTTTGGGGCCGTGAGCGACACCCCGGTCGGATCTCCTTGCGGACGGAACCCGAATAGGCGATAAACCTGGAAGAGAGATTTGTGTGGTTAGTCAGGTCGTGGCCGACACCCTCGCTGGGCTTCCGCGTGAAGGTTGTCGAGTACATGTCGTGTAAACGGCGATAAGTGGTGAGAGCGTGTGTGAAGAAGTACACCCCTGCAGGGTTAACATTATCTATTCGAATAGCCGTGTCCGCGGTAAAGGACTTCTGGGTTGCCTGTACAGTTCATAGACAAGTGAAATTGGATACTCTAAAATGCGCAAGATAAGCGTGAGTACTATGGATGGCGTTCTCGTAGGGAGACGGGAGCGGATCCATAGTGGTGTATTGATATGGTGAATATGTGGACTCGTGTGAGCCACCTCAAAAGATTTACTTGCAGCCGTAGTTCAGGATAGCCACCGAGTAAAAGCTGGCTTGCTGAAGTTAAACTCCACCACCCCCTTTGTTGATAATGATGCATATGTAGTTAGTTCTGATGTAAGTCTTGCTGGGTACATTTGTACTCACGTTTGCCTATTTTATGTTTTTGCAGAGAGACTTCAGTCTCACTAGTAGTTCCGTGTGGACTTTGATGTTTAGCTTGTTACCTCAGCTACGATCTTGTGCCCTCGGCACGATCTAGTAGTTAGTCAGGCTTCTCAGCCTTTTTCATTTGTAGTCCTCTGTACTCAGACATGTTAAGCTTCCGCATGTGCTTTGACTTGTATGTTTTGAATGTTGGGTCGTGAGACCCATGTTTGTACTATCTCGCTCCTCGGAGCCTATTGAATAAAATACTTGAGTTGTAGATTCATGTTGTGATGCCATGTTGTATTTGCACATATCGAGCATATTGTGTGTATGTTATTGAAATGCTTGGTATGTGTGGGGTCTGACTATCTAGTTGTTTATCCTTAGTAGCCTTGGTAGCTTGCTACTGCTTGGTAGCTTGCTACTGCTCCAGAACATTAGGCTGGTCGGCATGTGTCCTTCTTTGTTCCTGTGTTTGTCCCTTCAGGGAAATGTCACACGATGAATATCGGAGTCCTGTTAGCCCGCTACAGCCCGGTTCACCGGAGTCCTGCTAGCCCAGTGCTACAGCCTGGATTCACTCGCTGATGACCGACACATTCAATGTTGGGTCATGGATGCGTGTCCTAGTAAGTTTGTGACACTTTGGGTTTATGACTAGCCATGTCAGCCCGGGCTCCTTATCATATGGATGCTAGTGACACTATCATATACGTGTGCCAAAAGGCGCAAACGGTCCCGGGCAAAGGTAAGGCGACACCCGTGGGGATACCGCACGTGAGGCTACAAAGTGATATGAGGTGTTACATGCTATATCGATGTGGCATTGAGTAAAGGTCCTGACAAGTAGGTTGAGAACTTGAGCGTGAGCGTGTGTGTTGCATCGTGTGCTGTGTGCCGCATGGATGCGTGAGTGTTGCGTGAGTCCATGTGTACGTGTGAGTGTTGCATGTTGCATGCATGCATGCATGGGGCTTACTCCCTCCCATTAACATGTTCATATTTTAAGTTTCCTTTGTTCTCTCCATATGGTGATACTCCCTCTATTCCCAAATACGGAGTAAAAGCCTCCCTCTGTTCCCAAATACGGAGTATTTGTCTTTCTACATATTTCAACAAGTGACAAGGTACGGAGCAAAATGAGTGAAGTGAGCGTAGAGGCATAAGGATACTGTAGAAAGGAAGTCCTCACGATCCATTATTCCCCATCTCGGTTAGAGAGAACTATTCAACTAGTCTTCGCGGTGAAGTGACAATACACGCTGCAGTAGATGGGACACGTAATTAATAAGCTGAACCAGTGTGTTGCTGTTACTAAATCAGCCTTACCCAGTACTGCCATCATGTTTTCCAGTAGAGCACGCTTCCGCAAATACGCCTACGCACCTTTGTCCTCCATTAACTGAAATATGGGCCCTGTTGTGGTAGACCCACATGTCATCGGTGTAACTATTTACACTCCGAAGGACGGTATATCCTGGTAGTAGTAGTAGAACTGAGATTTAATGCACTTTCTTCCCCGTCTTCCACTCTTCTTCCTCCTCTCTTCCCCATCGTCGGCCGCACACCATTTACCCCCGCTCACTGCTCGCCCGCCCGCGCCATCTTCCTTGGTAGCTCGCGCGTACCATATCCCCTCGCTCACCGATCGGCCACACGAGGAGAAGCTTCTTTGCTCGCCCGCCCGAATCCACTTGCCTGCTAGCTCGCAGGCACCAAAAACCCCAATGGCAGAACCGACTGATAGGCAGAGCCGCGATTGGAATTCCCTCCCCGATGTTCTCTTGGAGCAGATCTGTAATCATATGGACCTACTCAGCACCATCCGTCTGGCTGCATGCTCGGTGTCTTTGTACTGTCTACTTGTCTGCAACCGGCCAGCTCTTTTCAAGACACCCTGCTTGCTGATGCCCGATCCTCGCAGGTGGCCCAAACACCGACTTGATGATCCTACGGAGGTTGTCGTGGTGCCCCTCGACATGCTACCACTACCCGTCCACCTATCCTTCATGCGCAGCCACTACTGGGCGGGCATGAAGGCCAACTGGATCGTCCTCATCCACCAATCCGGT
Source organism: Triticum aestivum (assembly GCF_018294505.1). Taxonomy (NCBI): domain Eukaryota; kingdom Viridiplantae; phylum Streptophyta; class Magnoliopsida; order Poales; family Poaceae; genus Triticum; species Triticum aestivum. The sequence goes on from NC_057801.1 coordinate 299,469,781, forward strand.
AGTTCGTGGCGTCTCGTGGATATCTACACCCAGCGAGAGATCACCCTTCCATCGTTGGATACCACCGCCATCGAGCCTCGCGGCCCGCCGGACACTCCTGCCTACTATGCACGAGACGCGTGAAGCATTTGGCTCGACCTCTGTTTGCTGAAAGTTGTAATCTGTGAAGTGCCCACACCATGAGAAGACTACATGGATTACAAGCTTATTGCCTTGTTCAACATGGGATTAGTCCATCTGGAATCCGGTCGCCATACATGGTTATGGCTCATCATTAATCCTGTTGAGGCAACATTTTTGTCTGATGCTATAGTGCATGATGGCATCATTTACGCGGTCGACGCATAGATTGGCTGCCTATACTGGTGGAATCTGTCGTCGTGTAATTGTTCTATCTCATCTCATCTTTACCTTATGAATACGACTGCCTATTCATTGTTACAAATTTAGAATACATAGCATGTCTATAACCACATCATTGCTATATGTTCCTCTCATTTCCTAGATTTTTATGACCACACATGTTATTGTTAGAGTTGATATGAGAACAATTGGCATCTAATGACTGTTAGAATACATATTATGAGCATAACATCATGATTGATATATGTTACTCTCGTTTACAAGATTTTTATAACAACACATGTTATTGCTTAGAGTTGATATGAGAACAGTAGTAGTAAGTGCTATGGTAGAATATGAGTAGGCGCTGTCATAGCTGTTTTCCTCATTGTTACATGATGTTTGAACCATGACATATTGCTAGAATATGAAAGCCATTGGCTTATTTTTTTAACTTGGGGTATGATTATGACCACGGCATTGCAATTCTCTGTCTATGATATGTGTCACTATTATAATAATCTTAATTCCACACATGCTCTGAACATGATTGTTTATTTCTGTCCTTTTGGTCTCCAATTTGAATTGTTGCAGCAGACACAAATGCGCTGGCCTTCATGATTCCAGGACCTGGAATCATACCAGCCGATGGGTGGTGGTTTATCGCTCGTTCAGCTGACGGCAGTCATTTGATGCTCATTCGCACGTACCAAATTGACCAAACCATTACATCAAACCACATGTAGTACAATGCGTGGGGTGTTCGTGATATTGATGGCTATGGCTGCTTCGTGTTCGAGAAAGATCCCAGCTCCGTTGGGCCAGGCGTATTCAACTGGAGGCGGTTTTACAACCTCAGCAACCACTCCTTGTTCCTCGGTCTCAATTATCAGACCATCCAACCAACCATTAATCATATCACCGGCGATGATTACCGTGTTATGCAACTTCCATTCGCGAGGGGGGACTATGTTTACACATCATACCATGGGTTTCATGAATCACCATATCCAGAGATTCGTTGACACAGCTTGTTGCCAGATAATGTTCATTGTGTGAAAGGCATCAAGCTTCCATGCGATGGATGGCTTTTGCAAACCTGACATGCGGCAATGTGGTTCATGCCAACAGCAACTATGCACAACTTGATTCGTGCTGATATCTAGACTCAGCCATGCATTCTGCTGTTGTAGCATGACCCTCTTTTGTTGGATATTATGTACTGTTGTTAGTTTGAAGCACTCCTCTGGTTTGAAGGATAGATACCTTCCTGGGATCAAGTGCATCCTAACTCACCTGCGTAGGATGTACGGATAATGATGATGGAGATGTTCTGCAGAAGCCATATATATATATACATACATACATATATATATATATATATATATATATATATATATTAGTTAGGCTTCAAGTGCGCACTTGTTAGTTAAACCTATGTATAAATTGTGACACTAAATACGACTAGTAAGTAGTACAATAGCAGTACTAGTATACGTCGGTCAAATTATTCGTAATGTCCACACATTGAATTGACGTGACATAAGAATCTCGGCGGCGTGTTCGGGTATTCTGGACTTCAGATTTGGAGTACCACTTATCTGTCGAAATCTTTCATCATTCATTTAAAATAGTCGATTGATCATACACTGAGGACCATATAACTGGAATTACCAATGCAAGTCGAAGAAGTATTTGTCAGTGCTACCGGCTGGCATCAAGTTCGCTCTCACGGATCAGGAGCTGATCGAGCACCTTGAGGCCAAAGTGAGTGCTGACAGCGCGAGATTTCAGTCTCTCATCGGTTTGTTCATACCAACCATCGATAGCGAGCACGGCATATGCTACACCCAACCTGAGAAACTTCCAGGTAAGAGACCGATCGGCCGTCTACTTGCACAAACATATTCCTTTGTTTATATCTCTTTTTATTTTTAGACGCATACCTGGTGAAGCAATTACAATTTGACAGTTAATAAAAAGTGAACCAAGTGACTGCAACATGCCAAAGATGTTATGAAAATGCCAACTACGTACACTAAAACATGTATTCCACAATACTGCAGGTATCACACTGAGTGGCCTAAGGAAGCATTTCTTCCAGCGCAATTCTAGAGCGTTCAAAAGGGGCACGTGGACGCGTCGCAAGATATAGTTGGAGTGCGGCATGCACGCGATGTGGCACAAGACCGACAATACCTTGCCGATGATGGTTAACGGCCGGCAGACGGGCAGCAAAAAAGGTTCTGGTGCTGCACACCAACAAGAACTTCGACCAGCAGAGGACCAACTGGGTGACGCACCAGTACCACCTCGGGGACCTGGAGCAAGAGAAGGAGTGGGAGCTGGTCCTCTTCAAGAGTTTCTACCACACGAACACTAGGGCCAGGAGTAAAAATATTATAAGTTAGTTTGGTATTGGTAGTTTTACTACCTTGTCGTGCGCAAGTTGGTATTGTTGTTAACAATCTTTTGGTATGAACTTGCATTTGCTTCCAACCATCATACCGAGGGTCGACGTGGATATAAAGCTGAATCATTTGTTTCGAAACGAATTTTCATGCACCTGATTTTTATTTGATGGGTAGCATAAGCACTTGCCATTCGAGTTCCTAGTTCTCCATTTTTTCGAAACAAGTGCATGCACTTATTATCACGATGAAAAAACAATATCCCTGCTGCATCCCAGTTATCAGTCTGTACTTGCAGAATTCTCTCGTTTATTGAGCACGTATATTGTTTTTCAGGTCGAGCAACTTTCAACTGGGCTGTAGACTGCCCAGGGTTGGTTTTGTTTTTAACAGGCCCAGCCCATGACGACAACGAGCCACAAAGATCCAGCAGGTATCTACTGGCCTCTGGCTCGCCAGCGTTAGTTATCTTTTGTCTTACAACATCCGCAGACAGTTTTTTTACTGAATCAAACACACAGCCTAGTTCTATTTTCCTCTTGAAACGCATGTCCTACATCCATTTTCTAATCTCTACCTAAAGTTTTACTAGTTCACATACACGTATCTATCAGATGTGGGGTTCCAGCAAACCCTTAAGATTCGAACTCTGGGGTGCGCGCGAAGATCTTCCCCCTACCAATCCGTGTCCAAACGCCTCGCGAGAACCTAAGCTAAACGATGAACAACACGAGAGACACAAGATTTATACTGGTTCGGGCCACCGTTGTGGTGTAATACCCTACTCTAGTGTGTGGTATGGTGGATTGCCTCAGGGGCTGATGATGAACAGTACAAGGGGAAGAACAGCCTCGCGAGAGGTTTTCTTGAGCTGGTATGGTGTTCTCGTAGGAAAGGATTCGATCCCCCCTCTACTGTGGTGGCTATCCCTATTTATAGAGGCCCTGGCCCTCTTCCCAAATATTGAGCGGGAAGGGCGCCAACAACGGCCATTTTGAAGGGGAACATCTAGTACAAGCTATCCTGACTAAAGTTGGTCTTCGGTTGCCAAAGGCACTGGCGATGACGCCGTCTTGGGCTCCATGGTGACCTCCATCCTGCCGCTCTACTGGTCTTGGCCTCGTTGCACCGAAATGATAACATTTGCCTGATGCTTCGATACTCCACGCCTGTGCTTGCCCCCTTTGCACCAAAGAGGAAACAAGGACACTGCACAGGCCGGCGCCCTCCTGGCTCCCACCTGCTCTCGATCTTCACGGCTTGCGTCACGAGCACCTCGTGAGGTACCCTTGCCTTGATCTCTCCGCCTCCTCACGAGCCAGCCTGGCGAGGCCGCTCCTGAGGAAGCCTTGCGTTGTCTGCCCTGTGAGGCTTGGCCCCTCGCGAGGGTCTTGAGTTTGGGTTGATGAAGATGGGCCGCATTGAGCCTGCACTTGAGCCACACCGCAGGCCGCAGGCAGGCAAAGTCTGGGGACCCCCGTTCCCGGAACACCGACAGTAGCCCCCGGGCCCAGGAGCCCTCGGACATGGCTTAGCAGAGAAGCGAAGGGCCAAGTGCGGAGCGCCACGGGACCCCAACAGCCTGCGGCCTTGGGCGCCGCGTGGCGGTTGATTGGACGTGGGCGTCTCCGCTTCCCCATGCTGCCTCGGCAGCTGCCTGACTTGATAAGTCCCTGCATGCAAAAAATGAGTCATAATTACTTGTGACCGTGGAGGCCGGCGGTTGGCCTCCTCCGGCTATAAATGCGGGAGGGCACAGGCCCCCGCTGCACATCTTCCTCCTTGCTTCTTCTTTCTCCCCACCCCAGCTACTCGTCGCGTCCTATGGCACCGCCGAAGAGGTTCTCAGCCGCGGAGAAAGGAAAGGCTCGTCGGGAAGAGCCTAACTCTCCCCCGCCCAAGCGCGGCCGAGATCGTCCCTGCAAGCATCCTGCGACTCCTGCAGTGGCTCCCCGCGGTCGCGGCGGTGATCTCCCGCGTGACGATGGGCGTCTGGTGGGTGAGGGGAGGCGCGTTGTGGCCGCGCTTCCACTCGGCTGAGGTGCTGCCGGAGTTCGTCGTGTGGTCGGCAGAGCCAACCGGTAGCTGGCTCCAACTTCCCCGCTTTTTCGCAAGCGAACTCCCGGCCGGCGCTCCTGGCGGCCTCTGGCTTCAAGCGAACGGCTGCTGCAGCAAGGGTTCCTGGGTCTCACTGGAGATCTCCGTCGCCGGCAACGTGGCTTTGGCCCGCGGCTGGCAAACGTTTGCCCGCGCGCGTGGCCTGGGCCGGCGGTGCACCCTGCATTTCTAGTTTGACGGCGACGCCACCCTCTACATGAGGGTGTTCGGAGAAGAAGGCTGCCGCATTGGGTGCTGAACCGAAGTCCATGACGGCGATCGGGTGCTTAGCCTCGGCGATGGCCAAGATGAAGACAAAGGTGGGCGCGTGGCCGGCAGCGTCGTAGCTCGCCAAGCTTTGGCGGCTCCCCTTATGACAACAGCTCCTCCAGCGGTGGCCGTGACCAGCCATCGCGCCGGCGCGCTTGCCTTGAGGGGGGTAGTGGGTCATCCCGTCACCGCGCCTCGATGAAGCGTGAGGAGGGGTCTGACTGAGCTCCGGAGGGCGGTACGAGCCCCCGCCATAAGTCGTCGCCAGGAAAGCCGTGTCTATTTTGTTTTTCTCCCTTTCCTATACAAAGAGAGAGAAGTGTGGGGCCCTGTGGGGGCGTGTTGGACTGTTGCTGTTAACTACTATGCTATTTTCATTATTCCCGTGCTGTGTTTCGATGTTGCGTGCTCATGCGTAGGAACAACTTAGCGGGGACTTGCCATAGTCTTTGCTTCTCGAGGTTGAGGCCTCGTCGTGCGTCTCGAGGCCTGCAAAAAATAGCCGGGGGATAATTTTCGAACTTGGTCATGAGGGCAACTGGCTCAGGTCTTGCATTCATGTCGTGATGCCCGTACTGGGAGAAGTGCTCCCGCGATGAACTTGAATAGGGAAGCCTCATGAGACTGGGTCAGAAGGCACTCGCGAGGGCGCTCGTGCAGCCCCCTCGCGAGGCTTGCGAAAGAGAAGACGAGTCAGGTGAGCAACAAAGACAGAGAATCACGGGCCGGGGATGGCAACAACGCTAAAAGCAACTCCAATAAAATTTCGAATAAGGGTGAACAAGCCAACTGCAGAAAGCAAATGAAAAGCCGCGTCTGGCACCTAATCTAGTCTTCGACGTCTTCTCACCATCGCGGAGCTAAGTGCTGCCACTGGGCGTGGGCGGGAGCCCCCGCGGCCCGGGGGCGGCTCTCCGGAGACTCCGGGGCGTGTACAGCCGCAACTCATTATTACGTGAGAGTGTCACGGGCGGCGATCTTCACAGGCATTAGCCTTCTTCACAGGCACCGGGCCTTTCTTCAGGCGATGGGCTTCACAGGCGTTGGCCTTCTTCACAGGCACCGGGCCTTTCTTGGCGTGATAAGCTTCAAAGGCGCTAGACCTTCTCTACAAGCACTAGGCCTTTCATCAAGGGTAGAACTTCCGGAGGTGCTGGATGTTCCACCCGTTCGGGATGGGCACCCCCTCCTGGGTCTCCAAGCGCGCGGCGCCAGGTCTGGAAACATGAACAACCTTGAACGGGCCCTCCCACATGGGCGAGAGCTTGTGCAGCCCTTCCCTTGAGAGCACCTGCCCGAGCACGAGGTCACCTACCTCGAGGGCCCTGGGGCGGATGTCGTGGCAGTGGTACCGCCGCAACGCCTGTTGGTATCTTGCTGCTCCAAGCGCAGCCTCCCGACGGTGTTCCTCCCCCACACGAGATCCATCCCCCGCATGGCGTCCTGCTGTGCTTCGTCGAAAGTCAGGACCCGCGCGGAGCGACGCCTGACCTCGTGAGGGAGGTGTCAGGACCCCGACTCAATGCCACATCGATCTAGCATGTAACACCTCATATCACTTTGCGGCCTCACGCACGGTATTCCCACGGGTGTCGCCTTACCTTTGCCCGGGACCGTTTGCGCCTTTTGGCACACGTATATGACAGTGTCGCTAGCATCCATATGATAAGGAGCCCGGGCTGACATGGCTAGTCGTAAACCCAAAGTGGCACAAACTTACAGGGACAGGCATCCATGACCCAACATCTAACGTGTCGGTCATCAGCGAGTGAATCCAGGCTGTAGCACTGGGCTAGCAGGACTCCGGTGAACCGGGCTGTAGCGGGCTAACAGGACTCCGGTATTCATCGCGTGACATTTCCCCGAAGGGACAGACACAGGAACGAAGAAGGACACATGCCGGCCAGCCTAAGTGTTCCGGAGCAGTAGCAAGCTACCATGGCTTGGTGGAAACACTAGGAGACATTTCCCGGTAAGAGAGGCTACTAAGGATAAACAACTAGATAGTCAGATCCCACACATACTAAGCATTTCAATAACATACACACAATATGCTCGATATGTGCAAACACAACATGGCATCACAACATGACTCTAGGACTCAAGTATTTATTCAATAGGCTCCGAGGGGCGAGATATTACAAACAGGGGTCTCATGACCCAATATTCAGAGCATACAAATCAAAGCACAAACGGAAGCTATCATGTCTGAGTACAGACATCTATAAATGAAAAAGGCTGAGAAGCCTGACTATCTATCAGATCCTGCCGAGGGCACAAGATCGTAGCTGAGGTAACAAGCTAAACGTCGAAGACCACGCGGAATTACTAGTGAGACTGAAGTCTCTCTGCAAAAACATAAAATAGGCAAACGTGAGTACAAATGTACCCAGCAAGACTTACATCAGATCTATCTACATATGCATCATTATCAACAAAGGGATGGTGGAGCTTAACTGCAGCAAGCCAGCTTTGACTCGGTGGCTAACCTGAACTACGACTGCAAGTAACTCTTTGAGGTGGCGCACACGAGTACACATATTCACCATATCAATACACCACTATGGATCCGCTCCCATCTCCCTACGAGAACGCCATCCATAGCACTCACGCTTATCTTGCGTATTTTAGAGTATCCACTTTCACTTGTCTATGAACTGTACAAGGGGTCCAAGTTTCCATATCCGAGGAATCCGGCTATTCGAATAGATGATGATAACCCTGCAGGGGTGTACTTCTTCACACACGCTCTCGCCACTTACCACCCTGTACACGTCATGTACCTCGGCAACCTTCAAGCGGAAGCCGGGCGAGGGAGTCGGCCACGACCTAACTAACCGAACAAGTCTCTGGTCCAGGTTTATCGCCTATTCGGGTTCCATCCGGAAGGAGATCCGGCCGGGGTGTCGCTTACGGCCCCGAACTCAGTTCCTGAGGACGGCTGCAATGAGACAACCCACCATGTACTCCTACATGGCCTCTCACCGCTACCTTTACCAAATCGTGTTCACACACTTAGTTCACCCATAGTAGGACATGTTCGCACGCCTCTGATTCATCCCCGATGAATCAGACCTGACTCAACTCTAAGCAGTAGCAGGCATGACAAACAAGCATGAATGAGTAGGCACATCAGGGCTCAAACAACTCCTACTCATGCTAGTGGGTTTCATCTATTTACTGTGGCAATGACAGGTCATGCAAAGGATAAAGGGTTCAGCTACCGCAGCAAGTATCAAATATGTCGTTGTTGTCCTAATGTAGTAAAAGAGAGCAGGAGCGAGAGAGTGGGATTTTATCGGAATGAACAAGGGGGTTTTGCTTGCCTGGCACTTCTGAAGATAACATTGAGTCTTCATCAGTGTCAACGATCACATCATCGGTATCACGTCTATCGAGAGGGGACAAATACCGGCAACACAGAAGGGAACACAATCAATGCAATGCACAATATGATGCATGATCATGACATGGCAAAATGAATGTGTTTTGGGCTAATGCATCTAAAACCAGATTAAATGAAGTTGGTTTGAATCCAAGATTCAAATTCAAACTCCATATGTGGTTATTTAAATGTCATTCACTTCATTTGCCCTAAACAGTAGTGATAAGTTGTTCTAACATGCATGTAAATGGTACAGATGGATTCCTTGAATTTTTTTGATAATTTTTCATATATAAATTATTTAATTTGGAGTTACGGTTGAATTTCTATGATTTATTGAAGTTTTAGCTATTTTCTGGAATTTCCTGATTATTTTTAAATCCAGAAAATACTTATTGCGTCAGCCCCACGTCACAGTGACGTCAGCAGGGTCAACTGGGCGCCCCAGGTCAAACCTGATGTGTGGGGGCCACACGTCAGTGACACAGGAGCTAATCCCGATCAAACCCAGTGCTGACTGGGGTTTGACCAGGGGTGGGGGCCCACTGTATGTCTGTGGGTTTAATAGTTGGATCATTAACACTAATTAAGTGTGCCACATCGGCAGTCGCCGGGGTTTCGCCGGCGACGACCCAAAACGCGGCGGAGACGCACCGGGGTGGCTCGGGTTTCGTCTATACTGCACCGTTCGGTGCGCCCTTTGGCTCTACGGAGAGCTGGCGCGATGGCGCGTCGGATGGTCGTGGTCTCCGGGCCTGGGGTGGCCGGAGTCGACGGCGGCGAGCTCGCTTGCGGCCGCCGGAGCTCGGGTGAGACACGGGCGACCACTAGGGGGCACGAGAGGGCGAGCTGCGGCAGGCAACGGGCTCGTGGAGAAGTTCTGAGCACGATGGTGCACTCAGGTGGGAGCTCCAGGGGCTCTGGCCACGACGGCGACGAGGCACGGCGGCGGCGAGCTTCGGCCGTGGTGGAAGATGGAGCTAGGGGACGAAATCAAGTGCGCGGAGTGAGGGGAAGAGAAGAGGAGCTCACGGGGAGTCGGACGAGACGCTAAGTGGGCTCGGGGACGTCCTGTCGGCGGCGAATTGAACGGCGGCGATTGCCGGCCGTGGCGATGGAGATGGCGGTGATGGCGTGGCTACAGGGCACCCGGTGTTGCATGCGTCGTGGTGGAGCTTCATGGGGTCGGGACGGAGCTCCTGAGCTCATCGGAAGGGCGAGGGGTGGCCGGTGGCTATGGATGCGATGGCGGCGCCCTCCGGTGGCTCTCGGTGGTGCTCCAAATCGAGAGAGGGAGAGAGCCAGAGCGAGCAGAGAGAGGGATAGCGGTCGGGGACGACTCCGTGGCGTCGTTAGAGGGCTCGGGGAGGAAGCAGGAGGTGGCCAGGGGAAGCAGGAGGTGGCGCGCGCGGCGGCGTCGTGGTGTCTGTCCTCCTGGCAGGGAGGAAGACGACAGGGGAGGGGGGGCGGCGGTGGGCTGGGCCGGTTGGTGGCGCCAGGTAGGCTGCGGGTAAGTGGCCCAGGTAGGTTTCTCTCCTCTGTCTTTTATTTCTATTTCAGTTCTGTTATCTTTTATTTAATCTGTTTTGCCACTGTTTTGAATTTTAAAATAATTCAAACAATGCCAAAAACTCCTCTGAAAATATTTATGCTGCTTAATGGACTTTTCCAAAAGCTTATAAAATATTTCAGGGGTATTTGAAATTATATTCTAATTATATGAATATAATTCAAATTCAAATAGCTAATGAATTAAATCCAAAGTCCCAAAAATAATTCCTTAAAAATGTTCAATATTTTGGTTGGGACCAGAACCCTTACCAAAAATTATCAAACATTTAAGAAGAGCATTTTGGAGCAATGAATGAGATTTCTAGGGTTTTTGCCCCTCTTTTATTTAAGTTTTTGAGGCTTCCAAAATTCCTCAGTTCAAGTTTCAAAAATATAGACATGATGCACACATGAAGCTAGCCTAGAGCACTACCAGCAGCTAGGGATGTGACAACTCACCCCCACTAAACAAGAATCTCGTCTCGAGATTCAAGCGTAGGGTAAAGTGAAGGGTAACGCAGACTAGTATAATCTTCACGATCCAGGGTGCACTTCAGTTGAACGTTGATTCATTCACCATCATTGTCTTGAAGTCTTGTTCTGAGAAATCCTGTCAACATGACATGGAGGGAAGAAGGAGACTCTAGAAGGGTCGATCTTCTCGAAGATCGAACAACTCACGGAATGAGACATAGGACCATCTCTCGGTTGAGACACGAGATACACATCAGGAGGGGTGGAAAGAGACGGATGACGAAGGTTCACTAGGTAGACAACAATTCCACACTTAAGAAGGTGGTAAACGATTGTCCACGTAGCGAGGAGTTGAGTTGCTATGATACCACGACGAAACATCCTGGAGGAGGGTGATTTGTAGATTATTTCCTTAAGTGGCAAAAAGAATTACCTTTGATATAGAGATCATTGAGACTCTCTATATCAGCCGAAGGCAAAACACAGCAATCGATTGGCGGGGGTCGGTAGAATGGCATACTCGGACATGGATGATGTGGATTACCTTGTTGAAGACAACGTAATGGATGAATTTGCTTATCACCGGAAATGGAAGAGACCCATGGTAGAATGGCACATTGGCGGTGCAAGCTGGGAACAAAATGCAAATGCTGGGAATGATTCTGGTAACTGGGGAAGAACCCAACAATAGAGAGTGAATTCACTGTTTGAGAAGGTCACAGCATTGCCGAGGGAACTGAGAGCATCCCAATTAGAGCCGATGATAACACGTAGCGCTTGTGCGTGCTCTCAAGAACTTGAGCATTTCCACAATCATCAAGGTTTTATCAACAACCGCGTCAAGGGTGCTGACAACAAAACATACTACCATGATGAATAGCGACGGACGATGCAGCTGCGAAGGAGGATAACATCAACTCAGATTTCACCCTAGCGAGGCCAAGGAAACAAAATCTGGATGATCGACCGAGAGACATTTAGCACTCCGCTTCTAATGTTCTTCTTGACGTGCTAGTGTAACCCATTCATAGATATGGTTTGCTAACTAGAACATCAAGTAAAGGTCGGACTTCGGGAGCAATAGAATCCATAAGGAACAGTTACGGAGGTAAATCCTACGAAATCCTTATGGGGAGGTGGCCAACTTCCTCAAACAAGATACTACAATAATAGGTCTTCCGGCTGGGTGTGTTGGCCACGACATCCACTTTACCGGTTATCGAGGGACCAATATTATAGTTCTTGGGAGATATTCCAACCATCATATCTGCCTGAGACTCAGATCTGGTTGGTGTCAGGATATTCCAGACTCATCGAGTCTAGGAAGAAAAATGAAAGTTTGCAACACAAATCGACGAGATGACGTTGCGAGATTCTCAGAAAATGAACTACGATAGCAAGCTCCAAAACATGAGCTGGTTCTGCTACAAACATGTGAACACGTTGTTCCAGACAAGCATGCCCACATGGTAGTCTTACAATAAAACACTACCGAGTTCTGGTTGGGAGCCATCATCGAGGATATCGAAGTCTTTACGCAAGTCCATGGATTAGATCCCAAGCATAGACTTCTTTTCCTTGAACAAGTTAATCAGTGGCTTGGTGTGCTAGGATATACATATGGAATGAAGATGATCAGTCTAACAGACCACAGAATTCTTCGCACGTGCATGACCGACTTGGGATGATTCCAAAGGAGCAAAAACAAACTTTCTCGAATTCACGACGGCAACTTACATCAAAATGCACGTGAATCAAAGGAAGTCACTCCTTTCATCAAACAAGTACTTCATGAGCTAGCATGAAGAAAATGCTTTCAAAAGTTTCCAACACTAACTTAATGTTCAACAACATCATGGAGGAGATAAGGATGTTGTCAATGGACTCAACAACAACTCATCGGAATTTCCATATCACTGGACTTCCACCATCGTGTGAACACGGTGATAGCATTGGTCAGACCCAAAAGATATAATGGTGTATGCTCGAGGGATCAACCACGAGTAAGACAACATTACGAACATCGTTGGTTCTGACTTGATTTGACGATAGCCCACACTCAAATCAAAGGATTGATAAGACAGTAGGTGCAGCAACTGATCACAGGGACCAATCGATGAAGATATCATCTTTCTTCAACACACACTACACAAGAATATCCCTTTGGAACGAACTAAGTCAGGCAAGCTTTTATCTTCCAACCCTCCAAGTTGTCGTTTAGCTTAACCAACTAGCTCAGGGATATCTAACACCGATTCTTGGAGAGAAGGTGGTTCACAAGAAACCAACTTGATCACGAGCTCAACATAGCGGTCAGGTGACAACCTGGTAATACTTCCGAGAAGATCTTCGGAAATCACGAACCACCGATATGTTACTAAGCTCGAGAACAATCTTGCTTTTCAGGGCAAGATGATATGATCAAATGAGTGAGGACTTGACAAAATCCTACTCATCAATCAAAGAGTGCACCAGGAAATAAGGACTAGGTAGCACGATCAATCTTAGAATGGTGATTCAATAACCAACATACTAGGAATAAGATTATTGTCCATTAACTACCAAGCAATGGGGTTGCTAGGAGTATTGAGTTCACACATCATGATTCACTTGTCGGCACTCCGGCTGCAACAACGCGGAACCGAGGAACGAAAAAGGATGGCGAGAAGTATCACTATGTCAAGAATTCACAAAAGGTGGTGCAATTCTCATGAAATTCCTGTCATAAAGAAGGTAATACTTCAGGGTAGAGCAGACCAGAAGCTGGATTGTAACTTGATCTGCGGAACACAACTACCTTGACCCAATCCTAAATATGGATGAGGTACTGGAGTTTGTTTCTCCAAGTCATTCAGAACAGAATGGCTTGACGGACCACAAGAGTAATAAGCATTGACAACACGAATGCACAATTACTCCTGACTATCAATTGATAGACGAGGGTCAGAATGCAACTAAAGAGAACAACTCAAAGGAACATATAATTTTCTGAGTTGTGGATGCATAGATTAGTATATCGAACCAAGGTCAACATATTTCTCCCGGATAACCCATGCAGAAGGGTAGAACTGGCAGAGTCACAATTATGAATGGAGAACCCATAGAGAGCACTCCTGTTGTGATCTTTTGATCCAACAAACTTTTGCCGTAAGTGGTTCATGGTATTTGGAAGAAGGATATACCACGGACCTTGAGGACTATCGCAAAGGTTACTAGTATCCTAAAGGCGCTAGCAATTACTATCAACATGAAGTAAGTAGAGTGAATCTCGGGTTCAAAACCCAGGAATAGAATACCTACTACTAAGTAGCATCACGGGATGCTTTCGAGAATGATGGCCAGAATCATCACACTGGGAACACAAATCATGGCTAAATTACTAGATGATCCCCTAAGACACCTAGGGTCATAATACTAGCTCCAACATATATGTCAAGGCAATAAAGTACCTCAACTCACTGATTTGTGTGATTAATCTGACCAAAGGCACATCGGAAACAGGAGGAAGGGATTTGCAAATGCATCCGACTATTTAGAAACCTGGGATGACTCGGACAGCATAACGGTTGTAAATGCTCAGAAAAGATTTGAGACATTCACAAAAATGGTGGCATAACCACTCACAAACACAATATCAAGGTTTCGAGATCAACAGTTAACGTACGGAAGTAGTAGAAACTGAACTCAAGCTTAAATCCAACAATCTTATAAGTCTACGGATTAGTAACACATGATCCTAATAGAAAGAAGAGAAGGCCTAGTTTCTTAACCCCCGTAGAAGATAAGATGATGACTCAGATCAGAAGGCCATGAGGTATAAGGAGTAAAAAGAGCCTTAAGTTCCATCCCACAATCAATTCCCTTACATATAACTAAAGCATTTCTAGACTCAACTTCGACCAGTTTGGCTTGGTAATCCTACAGGCAGTCAAGCTCTGATACCAACGCTGTCAGGACCCCGACTCAATGCCACATCGATCTAGCATGTAACACCTCATATCACTTTGCGGCCTCACGCACGGTATTCCCACGGGTGTCGCCTTACCTTTGCCCAGGACCATTTGCGCCTTTTGGCACACGTATATGACAGTGTCGCTAGCATCCATATGATAAGGAGCCCGGGCTGACATGGCTAGTCGTAAACCCAAAGTGGCACAAACTTACAGGGACAGGCATCCATGACCCAACATCGAACGTGTCGGTCATCAGCGAGTGAATCCAGGCTGTAGCACTGGGCTAGCAGGACTCCGGTGAACCGGGCTGTAGCGGGCTAACAGGACTCCAGTATTCATCGCGTGACATTTCCCCGAAGGGACAGACACAGGAACGAAGAAGGACACATGCCGGCCAGCCTAAGTGTTCCGGAGCAGTAGCAAGCTACCATGGCTTGGTGGAAACACTAGGAGACATTTCCCGGTAAGAGAGGCTACTAAGGATAAACAACTAGATAGTCAGATCCCACACATACTAAGCATTTCAATAACATACACACAATATGCTCGATATGTGCAAACACAACATGGCATCACAACATGACTCTACGACTCAAGTATTTATTCAATAGGCTCCGAGGGGCGAGATATTACAAACAGGGGTCTCATGACCCAATATTCAGAGCATACAAATCAAAGCACAAACGGAAGCTATCATGTCTGAGTACAGACATCTATAAATGAAAAAGGCTGAGAAGCCTGACTATCTATCAGATCCTGCCGAGGGCACAACATCGTAGCTGAGGTAACAAGCTAAACGTCGAAGACCACGCGGAATTACTAGTGAGACTGAAGTCTCTCTGCAAAAACATAAAATAGGCAAACGTGAGTACAAATGTACCCAGCA
The DNA here is from genome assembly GCF_018294505.1 of Triticum aestivum. Lineage (NCBI taxonomy): Eukaryota > Viridiplantae > Streptophyta > Magnoliopsida > Poales > Poaceae > Triticum > Triticum aestivum. The sequence continues at coordinate 299,485,150 of NC_057801.1, forward strand.
AGACTTACATCAGATCTATCTACATATGCATCATTATCAACAAAGGGATGGTGGAGTTTAACTGCAGCAAGCCAGCTTTGACTCGGTGGCTAACCTGAACTACGACTGCAAGTAACTCTTTGAGGTGGCGCACACGAGTCCACATATTCACCATATCAATACACCACTATGGATCCGCTCCCATCTCCCTACGAGAACGCCATCCATCGCACTCACGCTTATCTTGCGTATTTTAGAGTATCCACTTTCACTTGTCTATGAACTGTACAAGGGGTCCAAGTTTCCATATCCGAGGAATCCGGCTATTCGAATAGATGATGATAACCCTGCAGGGGTGTACTTCTTCACACACGCTCTCGCCACTTACCGCCCTGTACATGTCATGTACCTCGGCAACCTTCAAGCGGAAGCCGGGCGAGGGAGTCGGCCACGACCTGACTAACCGAACAAGTCTCTGGTCCAGGTTTATCGCCTATTCGGGTTCCATCCGCAAGGAGATCCGGCCGGGGTGTCGCTTACGGCCCCAAACGATGTGAGCAGGGTTCCCAAGCCCACCATCCGGGTGCCACTTGGTACACCGGGCCACTGTGCCTAGTTTGTCCCAAGCCCACCTGTACCGGGTGCCACTTGGTAGACTACTAACACTACCTACAAACACCAGAAACTAGTTGCAACTCCTGGACAGAGATCATGTTGATTAATAAGTCGAGAGAGCTTGGAGCGCCCGGAGCCCAATGTGTGGTAGTAACTGATCATGGATCACAAACACAGAACTCAGTTCCTGAGGACGGCTGCAATGAGACAACCCACCATGTACTCCTACATGGCCTCTCACCGCTACCTTTACCAAATCGTGTTCACACACTTAGTTCACCCATAGTAGGACATGTTCACACGCCTCTGATTCATCCCCGATGAATCAGACCCGACTCAACTCTAAGCAGTAGCAGGCATGACAAACAAGCATGAATGAGTAGGCACATCAGGGCTCAAACAACTCCTACTCATTCTAGTGGGTTTCATCTATTTACTGTGGCAATGACAGGTCATGCAAAGGATAAAGGGTTCAGCTACCGCAGCAAGTATCAAATATGTCGTTGTTGTCCTAATGCAGTAAAAGAGAGCAGGAGCGAGAGAGTGGGATTTTATCGGAATGAACAAGGGGGTTTTGCTTGCCTGGCACTTCTGAAGATAACATTGAGTCTTCATCAGTGTCAACGATCACATCATCGGTATCACGTCTATCGAGAGGGGACAAATACCGGCAACACAGAAGGGAACACAATCAATGCAATGCACAATATGATGCATGATCATGACATGGCAAAATCAATGTGTTTTGGGCTAATGCATCTAAAACCAGATTAAATGAAGTTGGTTTGAATCCAAGATTCAAATTCAAACTACATATGTGGTTATTTAAATGTCATTCACTTAATTTGCCCTAAAAAGTAGTGATAAGTTGTTCTAACATGCATGTAAATGGTACAGATGGATTCCTTGAATTTTTCTGATAATTTTTCATATATAAATTATTTAATTTGGAGTTACGGTTGAATTTTTATGATTTATTGAAGTTTTAGCTATTTTCTGGAATTTCCTGATTATTTTTAAATCCAGAAAATACTTATTGCGTCAGCCCCACGTCACAGTGACGTCAGCAGGGTCAACTGGGCGCCCCAGGTCAAACCTGACGTGTGGGGGCCACACGTCAGTGACACAGGAGCTAATCCCGGTCAAACCCAGTGCTGACTGGGGTTTGACCAGGGGTGGGGGCCCACTGTCAGTGGCTCTGGGTTTAATAATTGGGTCATTAACACTAATTAAGCATGCCACGTCGGCAGTGGCCGGGGTTTCGCCGGCGACGACCCAAAACGCGGCGGAGACGCACCGGGGTGGCTCGGGTTTCGTCTATACTGCACCGTTCGGTGCGCCCTTTGGCTCTACGGAGAGCTGGCGCGATGGCGCGTCGGATGGTCGTGGTCTCCGGGCCTGGGGTGGCCGGAGTCGACGGCGGCGAGCTCGCTTGCGGCCGCCGGAGCTCGGGTGAGACACGGGCGACCACTAGGGGGCACGAGAGGGCGAGCTGCGGCAGGCAACGGGCTCGTGGAGACGTTCTGAGCACGATGGTGCACTCAGGTGGGAGCTCCAGGGGCTCTGGCCACGACGGCGACGAGGCACGGCGGCGGCGAGATTCAGCCGTGGTGGAAGATGGAGCTAGGGGACGAAATCAAGTGCGCAGAGTGAGGGGAAGAGAAGAGGAGCTCACAGGGAGTCGGACGAGACGCTAAGTGGGCTCGGGGACGTCCTGTCGGCGGCGAATTGAACGGCGGCGATTGCCGGCCGTGGCGATGGAGATGGCGGTGATGGCGTGGCTACAGGGCACCCGGCGTCGCATGCGTCGTGGTGGAGCTTCATGGGGTCGGGACGGAGCTCCTCAGCTCATCGGAAGGGCGAGGGGTGGCCGGTGGCTATGGATGCGACGGCGGCGCCCTCCGGTGGCTCTCGGTGGTGCTCCAAATCGAGAGAGGGAGAGAGCCAGAGCGAGCAGAGAGAGGGATAGCGGTCGGGGACGACTCCGTGGCGTCGTTAGAGGGCTCGGGGAGGAAGCAGGAGGTGGCCAGGGGAAGCAGGAGGTGGCGGCGGTGGGCTGGGCCGGCTGGGCCGGTTGGTGGCGCCAGGTAGGCTGCGGGTAAGTGGCCCAGGTAGGTTTCTCTCCTCTGTCTTTTATTTCTATTTCAGTTCTGTTATCTTTTATTTAATCTGTTTTGCCACTGTTTTGAATTTTAAAATAATTCAAACAATGCCGAAAACTCCTCTGAAAATATTTATGCTGCTTAATGGACTTTTCCAAAAGCTTATAAAATATTTCAGGGGTATTTGAAATTATATTCTAATTATATGAATATAATTCAAATTCAAATAGCTAATGAATTAAATCCAAAGTCCCACAAATAATTCCTTAAAAATGTTCAATATTTTGGTTGGGACCAGAACCCTTACCAAAAATTATCAAACATTTAAGAAGAGCATTTTGGAGCAATGAATGAGATTTCTAGGGTTTTTGCCCCTCTTTTATTTAAGTTTTTGAGGCTTCCAAAATTCCTCAGTTCAAGTTTCGAAAATATAGACATGATGCACACATGAAGCTAGCCTAGAGCACTACCAGCAGCTAGGGATGTTACAGGAGGACCACTTCAGCTCCGTAGACGAGGAAGAACGGGGTTTCGCTGGTCGACTTGGTAGCGGTTGTGCGGATGGACCATAGCACGGACTGGAGCTCGTCGTACCAGCCCCTACCGCAGGCCTCTAGCTTCTTCTTGAAGGTCCTGGTTTGGAGGCCTTCAGGACCTTTGCGTTGGCACGTTCGGCATGGCCGTCGCTCCGAGGGTGTGCCACCGAAGCGTAGCATATCTGCGTTCCAAGGTTAGCACAATATTTTTTGAAGAGATTGCTGGTGAACTGTGAACCATTGTCGGTGATGATGCAATTAGGCACCCCGAACCGCCTCACGAGGCCCTTGATAAATTTGACCGCTAAACCAGCTGGGATTGTGCGGACAGCTTCCACCTCTGCCCACTTGGTGAACTTGTCAATGGCGACGTAGAGGTAGTGGTAGCCCCCTAGTGCCCGGGGAAACGGGCCCAAAATGTCCAGCCCCCAAATAGCGAACGACCATGAGAGAGGAATGGTCTGCAGGCCCTGAGCCGGCTGATGAATCTGCTTGGCGTGGAATTGACAGGCTTCACAAGCCTTCACCAGCTCGGTTGCATCATCGAGTGTTGTTGGCCAATAGAACCCGCTGCAAAACGCCTTGCCGACGAGGGTCCGCGAAGACAAGTGGTGCCCACAGTCTCCATCGTGAATGTCCGCCAGCAACTCTTTCCCTTGCTCCCTGGAGATGCAATGCAGGGAAACATCATTCGGCTGCTCCTGGTAGAGCTCTCTGTCTTGGATGTAGTAGGCCGTGGCCTGCCACGCCACGCGTTCTGCGTCCTCCTCCTTCTTTGGCAGAGTCCCTTGCATTAGGTAATCTTTGAATTTCGCGGTCCAACATCCCTCCTAAGGCTCCAGTGCTAGGAGTAGGCGCGCTCCTGAGGTCGGGCCACAGGCCGGGGCTCCCGAGGCAGGCGGTTGAGGGAGCTCCTCCCAAGGCTACACTATGCTTGATAGTGACGGTGCTGCTGAAGGTTTGAAGAGTCGTTTCTCGAAGATGCCGGGCTCCTGAGGCAGCCGCCTAGACGCCCTCCTGGCGATGCCATCAACCTCTTGATTGGTGCCACGGGGTACATGCTACAACTCCAACCCCCAAAACCGTTTTCCCATCCTACGGACCTTCGCAAGATATGCTTCCATGTGTTCGTCCTTCGGCACGTGCACCTTGTTGGAGAAGTTGACGAGGAGTTGCGAAAGGCCCTTGATGATGAGGCGATTTACCCCCAAGGCGGCTGCAGCTTTCAAGCCTGCTATCAAGCCCTCGTATTCTGCTATGTTGTTGGAGACATTCTCCGGACGGGCCGGACCCACCAAACGGGCCACCAGTATTTCGCGAAAAAAACATTTCCCCCCTGACTGCTGGGACCCACCGGACGGGCCACCGTATATCAAGAAAAAAACGTTTCCCCCTGACTGCTGGGACCCACAGGACGGACCACCATATTTCATGAAAAAAACGTTCCCCCCCACTGTTAGCTCGGACCCACCGGAAGTGCCTCCTTATTACGCACAAAAAAAATGAATACTCCCCCTACTATCTGGGACCCACCATGGTGGGAAGCTGACTTGCGGGCCTACGAAGTTGACGGGGACGGAGGGCTTTGACAACTTAGTCAATATGAACGATTCTAGCTCCAGTGACCATACGATGTCCATCCAACGTGCTTCTTCAATGTCTGCTCTTCCTGCTCCAGCCGCTCAAACAAGCGCCGGCGGGACTGCCTAGTCTCTCCTCCCCACGGCTGGCTGTGCTGCCGCGCAGGCCTCACTGCCCCATCGTACTCCCATCGCTCTACTCACCCACACCTGCTGTTATTCTCCGGCGAAGGCAGACGAACCAGTAAACCCTCGTACAGTCGTACTCCCCTCCGCGTGGGAAACAACTGCCGAGTCTTCCCTGCCTCCGTGTCGTTCCCTTCCTAGGCCTCACCTCGTCCACCGCCCTGGTGCTCTCGGCGTGGCCTGGTCAACATGGTCAACAATCGACTTGCATCTGAAGTGGACTATACATGGAGAGGCCGACAGCTGGGTGCACGGCCGCACGCAAGGAGATGCCTCCTTATTACGCGGAAAATAATGATTCCTCCACCTGACGTCAGGGACCCACCGAAAGGGCCTCTGTATATCGCAAAAAAAACGTTACCGCCGCTGACAGCTCGGACCCACCAGCTATATCTTCACACGCAAGGAAGTGCCTCCTTATTACGCACAAAAAAAATGAATACTCCCCCTGTTAGCTGGGACCCAGTATAGTGGCAGCCTGACTTGTGGGCCTACTAAGTTGACGGGGACGGAGGGCTTTGTCAGCTTAGTCAATATGCATGATTCTAGCTCTAGTGACCGTACGATGTCCATCCAATGGCCGTAGTGCTTCTTCAACCTCTGATCTTCTTGCTCCAGCCGCCCAAACCAGCTCCGGTCGTGCCTCGTGCTCCTGCCTCACGTGGCCGGCTGTGATGCGGCGGAGGCCTCACCGCCCCCTACTACTCCCACCGCTGGCCAAGCCATCCCTCTACTCACCCACACCCCATGTTATTCTGCGGCGATGGCAGCCTCACACCGCAGTGAACCAGTGAACCCTCGTACTCCTCTACGCGTGGGCATCCACTACCGTGTCTTCCCTGGCTCCGCGTCGTCCATTTCCTAGGACTCGTCGTCATCCATCGCCCAGCTGGTCTCGGCGCGGCGTGGCCAATGTGGTCAAGGAACGGCTTCCATCGGACGTGGACTGTACGTGGAGAGGCTGACAGATGGGTCCACGGCCGCAGCAAGGAAGTGCCTCCTTATTACGCGCAAAATAATTATTCCTCCACCTGACAGCGGGGACCCACCGGACGGGCCACCGTATTTTGCAAAAAAAACATTTCCCCTTGACTGCTGGGACCGACCAGCTACATCTTCGCACGAAAGGAAGTGCGTCCAGGCGAAAAAACGATTCGCCCCCCTGACTGCTGGGATCCACCAGCTACATATTCGCAGGCAAGGAAGTGCCTGACAGTCGGGACCCACCTGGTCAAAGCGTATGTAGCATTGTCATTCTGGTCGCGAACGTGTACGTACATACTGGTCGTTGTAGAGGCGCACACATGTCGTAGTAGAGGCGCGCATGTAGCATGTACACATACGTACAACGGCTAGTGTGCAAGAAAGAAAATACGGCCACGTACGTACATACGGGCAGGGTCTCAAACGCCTACTCGCGCATACGTATGGCCAGGGCTCGTGTACATGGCTGGGTCGGAACGGAGAAACAGCGTCGTCATCGTGTTCATGGGGAGGCAATGGAATGCGCCGTGTTCATGGGGAGGCAACGGAATGCGTTGTGTTCATCGGGAGGTAACGGAACGTGTGGGAGCCAACCGGCTTGGACGAAACCGGCAATGGAAACGAGGCCTAGCGTACCGCAGAACGGAGAAACGGCCTTGTGTTCGACCGGTCACGTTCGAAACAGGATCATGTTCATTGGGAGGGGTGTGGCGTACCGCAAAATGGAGGAAACGGACCTCCTACGATCGAAACGGGGGGCCTGTTGATCCGGAGGGGTGTGGCGTACCGCAAAATGGGACTCAACGGGATACTGTTCATCTCCACTGTCGACCTCCTCCAGCCTCCACGGGCTCCTGTTCATCCAGCCTCCACCGCGCGCTACTCCACTGGCTACTGTTCAACCACCCCTCCACGGGCACCCCTCCACCGTCTGATGTTCATCCAGCCCTCCACGGGGTCGTCCTATTCATCCAGCCCTCCACGGGGTCCTGTTCATCTAGCCCCAACCGACTCGATCAATCGGGGTCCTGTTCATCCAGAGGCACCGCCATCGCTAACTGTTCATCCAACCCCCCCCCCCCCCCCCCGCAACACTCACTGTTCATCCAATCGATCGGCTTCAGTTAGCAGCAGTAGCGAAGGAATCGCTCGATCGGGTTTAGTTAACAGCCATCGATCGATCGCTCGGGTTCAGTAATGCGTAGCATGTAGTGCAATCGCTCGAGTTCAGTTAGAGCCAATGCCTCGCACACACGCGCGTACGTGTACGAGAGAAACGTGCATCGCTCGCCCCCTGACCACCCACTGTAACCGGGAACTCGCCGAAATTTTCCTCGGCCTCGCTTCTAGCATGGTTTTTTCCTCCATGGATGGCCCAAAGAATGTCATGCAGCTGCGTCTCCGGCCCGCCCATGACGAAAAGCCCATTTTCTGTCATGATTTTTTGTCATAGAAGGAGGAGCCCACCACATCTATGATGATACTGGGTTTTGTCACAATTATCATCATAGAAGTGTCATAAGTATGACAGAAAAAAGTTTCGTTCGGCCCAAAATGTCACGGATGTGTCTTCTTTTTGTAGTGTTGCATGGGTTATCCGGAAGAAACCTGTTGAACTTGGTTCAACATACTAATCTATGCATCCACAACTCAGAAAGTTATTTGCTTCTTGAGTTGTCCCTCTTTAGCTGTATCCTGACCCCGTCTATCAATTGATAGTCAGGAGTAGTCGTGCACTCATGTTCATCGATGCCTATTATTCCTGTGGTCCGCCAAGCCATTCTATTCCGAAATGATTAGGGGAAACAAACTCCAGTACCTCATCCATATACAGGATTGGGTCAAAGCAGTTGTGTTCCGCAGAACTGCACCCTCTCTTATGAATTCTTGATGTAGCTATTGCTCTGTTCTACCCTGAAGTATTACCCACTTTATGTCAGGAATGTCATCAGAACTGCACCCTCTCTTATGAATTCTTGATGTAGTGATACTTCTCGCCATCATTATTCATTCCTCGGTTTTGTGTTGTCGCAACGGGAATGCCGACAAGTGAATCATGAGGTGTGAAATCTATACCCCTAGCAACTCTGTTGCTTGGTAGTTAAATGGACAATAACCTCATTCTAGCGTGTTGATTATTGAATCGTCACCCTAAGGTTGATTGTGCTACCTAGTCCCTATATCCGGTGCACTCTTCAGACGGTGAGTTAGGATCTTGTCAATCCCACACTCATTTGATCATATCGTCTTGCCCTGAAAAGCAAGATTGTTCTCGATCTTAGTAACATATTGGTGGTTCGTGATTTTCTAAATATCTTCTCAGAAGTATCACCAGGTCATAACCTGACCGCTATGTTGAGTTCATGATCAAATTGGTTTGTCCCTGTAAACCACCCCTTCTCCAAGAGCCTGTGTTGGATAGCCCTGAGCCAGTTGGTTAAGCTGAACAACAACTTGGAGAGTTGGAAGATAAAAGCTTTGTTCGACTTAGTTCATTCCAAAGGGATATCTCTTTGTATATGTGTGTTGAAGAAAGATGATATCCTCATCGATTGATATCCGTGACCAATTGATCGATCCAATGATGTTCGTAATGTTGTATACTTGTGGTTGATCCCTCGAGCATACACCATTACATCTTTGGGTCTGACCAATACTATCACCTTGTTCACATAATAGCGGAGCTCCAGTGATATGGAAATTCTGATGAGTTGTTGTTGAGCCCATCAGAAGCATTTTACTCCTCCATAATTCATGATGAACATCAGGCTAGTGTTGGAAACTTGTGTAAGCATTATCTTCGTGTTCCGTTCATTAGGTATATGTTCGGATGAAAGAAGTCACTTCCTCTAAGGTCACGTGCATTGGATGCAAGTTGGCACCATGAATTTGAGAAAGTTTGTTTTTGTTTCCTCTGGAATCATCGCAAGTCAGTTATGCATGTGTTAATGTATTCTATGGTTTGGTAGATTAATTACCTCCACTCCATTGTATGCCCTAGCGCACCAAGCCACTGATTGATCTGTTCAAGAAAAGGGAGTCTCATGTGCTAATCCTAGGTCATGCACATGACTTTGTTATCTTCAATGATGGTTCCCAACCTGAACTCGGCAGTTTTTTATTATAAGACTACTACGTGGTCATGCTTGTCTGGGACAACATGTTCACATGTTTGTAGCAGAACCAGCTCATGTTTTGGAGCTTGCTACCGCAGTTCATTCCTCGACAATCTCGCAACGTCATCTTGTCGATTTGTGTTGCAAACTTTCATTTTCCTTTCTAGACTTGGTGAGTCTACAATATCCTGACAACAACTAGACCTGAATCTCAGGCAGATATGATGGTTGGGACGTGTTCCAAGAACTATAATATTGGTCTCTCTATAACCTTGTAACGTGGATGTTGTGTCCAACACACCTAGCTGGAAGGCCTACTATTGTAGTATCTTGGTTGAAGAAGTTGACCACCTCCCCATAGGGATTTCGTAGGATTTACTCCCTAGTTGTACCTTATGGATTTTGTGTTTTCGAAGTCCGACCTTTTACTTGATGTTCTAGATATCAAACCATATCTATGAATGGGTTACGCTAGCACATCAAGGAGAACATTAGAAGCGGAGTGTTAAATGTCTCTCGGTCGATCATCCAGATTCTGTTTCCTTGCCCTTGCTAAGGTGAAATCTGATAAAGTGTTTCCTTTCTTTGCATCTGCATCCTCCAACAATATCCATCATGGTAGTATGTTGTGTTGCCTGGATCCTTGTCAAGGATATTGGTAAAACCTTGATGAATACGGAAATGCTCAAGTTCTTGAGAGCACACCCAAGGACTAGCTGCTATCATAGTCACTAACTAGGATTGCCCCTAGATTTCCTCGGTTGTGCTATAACTTTCTCAACAGTGGAATCACTCTCTACTGTTGAGTTTCTCCCCAGTTACTGGAATCATTCCAAGCATTTGAAATTTTTCTCCCAGCTTGCACCGTCATTGTGCCATCCTACCTTGGGTCCATCCATCTTCGATGATAAGAAAAATCATCCATTGCTTTGTCTTCAACAAGGTAATCCACATCGTCCATTCTGGTCTGAGTATGTCATCCTTTCGGACTCTTTCAAACGATCACTCGAGATTTGCCTTAGGCTGGAATAGAGAGTCTCAATGATCTCTATCTCAGCAATAATTCTTTTTGCCACATAGGGTATTAATTCTACGAGTCACCTCCTCCAAGATGTCTCGTTATGGTATCATGGCAACTCAACAACTCGCTACATTGACAACCGTTCACCACCCTCTTAAGTGTGGAATTCTTGTCTACCTAGTGAACCTTCGTCATCTGTTCCACTCCATCCCTCTAATTGTATGCTTTCTATCTCAGCTCGATAGATGTTTCAATGATTCACCTCGTGCGTTGATCTTGTGATCATTAAGATGATCCATCCATGTAGACATGTTTCGCTCTTTTGTCCTTGTGTTGGATGAATATCTCGAAAGCAAAGACGTCAAGATCGATTTGGGTCAACAAATCAACAACCTCGAGAAGACAGTTGGATCATGAAGTTTGTGCTACTTAGAGTCCCCTTTGTTTTCTTACCTCACGTCTTAAATCTCGGGACGAGATTCTTGTTTAGTGGCGGTGAGTTGTCAGATCCCTAATTCTGGTCTGACCTATGGTAGCTTCCATGTGAGCATCATCTTTAAATTCAAATGAAACTTGAATTTAGGAATTTTCAAAAAAAGCCTCAGAAAACCTCTAAAAATAACCAACATTCAAATCTCATCAAATGAGTCCGAGAAAATGTTCCTGTTATTCTGTGAAAATATTGGCATGAGGTAAAATGCAAACCAATATTTTTGGAGTCACAAAAAGAATTTATTTTGTGTCTTTGATTTAAATCAATAATATATTTGGGTTGAAATTATTTCTGCTATATAAGAAATAATGTTCAAATATTTTGTAATTTTGCATGTGACCTCGGACTAGCTCTCTGAGCTCACATAAAAATTTACAGAAAGTTTTAAAATGGTTTAGTTTCCAAACTAAATAAAAACAAAATAACAGGAATAGAAAAGAAAAATAAAAGAGAGAGAGAGAAGAAACTTACCTGGCGCCACCAACCGACCCAGCACTGCAGCTAGCCAGCCCAGCCCACCACCGCCTCCTCCCTATCGTCTTCCCTCCCCTCCAGAAGGACGGAGGCGCGTGGCCGCCCCGCGCCTGCCACCTCCTCCCGCCCTGCCTTCCTGGATCCTCCTCGGTGCTCCTAGACGACGCCACGGAGACGCCATGCACCCCCTGGACCTCTCTCACTCTCTCCCGACCTCTTCCCCCTCCTCCGCTCTCTCTCTCTCGCGCCTGAGCGCAGCCGCAGCCGCACCGCCATAACGCCGCAGCCTCCGTGCTCCCCTCGCATCCCCGACGTGCCCATGAGCATCACCGCACCTCCCTCGTCCTCTCCGTCCAGCCACGCCTCGCCGGAGGCCCAGCATCGCCACCATCTTCATCATCTTTGTCGCCGGCCGCCGGAGATCCCCCTTGCCGCTCCACTAGCTTCGGTGCTTCCCCGAGCACGCTGAGGCCACCACTGCACTCCCCGTGAGCTCCTGATCATCCTCCCCCTCTCCATTTTCTCTCTAGCATGCCGTAGCCACCGCGCCTCTCTCACCCGACAACGCCGCCGCCAAAGCTTGCCGGTGATAACGCTCCGGTGACCATTTGGTCCCGGTCATGCATCCAACGTACTCGCCGCACCGCGTAGACGCCATGGTGTTAACCCTACATCGCCAAGGCCGCTGTGGCCTCGACCCCGAGATCGCGCGAGCTCCGGCCGCCGCCTCTGTGCTCGCCATCGTCATCTCCGGCGACTCCGAGGCCTTCTGATCGCTCTGCTAGATGCGGTCGAGCGCGGGCTACCTCCTGGTGGCCTTCGAGCATCCAGCCGTCGTCCGCAGCTCAAGTCCGGCGAGTTGCCGCCGCAGTTTAGAACACCGCCGGCGAAACTCCGGTGAGAGCCGACGTGGCCTCGTCATTAGCACTAACTGCCGCCAGCTGGACCACTATTAGATGCTGACAGCGGGCCCCGCAGCGGGTCAAAGCCCGAGTCAACGCGGGATTAGTGTCTGTCTCACTGACCAGTGGTCCCCACTGGTCAGGTTTGACTCTGTTGACCTGTTGAGGTCAGCATGACGCAATGCTGACGCAATAATAGGTCTTTCTAGATTTAACTTAATTCAAGAAATTCCAGAAAATGCCCAAAACTTCTAAAATTCATAGAAATTCAACCATAACTAAGAATGAAATAAGTTATATATAAAAATGATCAAAAAATCCAATCTATCCATCTGTACCATTTTCATGCATGTTAGAACAACTTATAGCTACTGTTTAGGACAAATCATAAAAATGGCATTTGAATATCCACATATGGAATTTGAATTTGCATCCTGGATTCAAACCAACTCCATTTAATCTGCTGCTAGTTGCATTAGCTCAAACCACAGCATATTGCCATGTCATGATCATGCATCATATTGTGCATTGCATTGATTGTGTTCTTCCTTGTTTGCCGGTGTTTGTCCCCTCTCGATAGACGTGGTTCCGACGATGAGTTCAATGACACCGAGGAAGAGATATACTATCTTCAAAAGTGTCAGGCAAGCAAAACCCCCTTGTTCATTCCGATAGAAACCCACTCTCTCACTCTGCTCTCTTTTACTGCATTAGGACAACAACGATTCAACTGTTACATGTTGTGGTAGTTGAACCCCTTATCCTTTGCATGGCCTGTCATTGCCACAGTAAATAGATGAAACCCACTAGCATGAGTAGGAGTTGTTTGAGCCCTGCTGTGCCTACTCATTCATGTTTGTTGTCATGCCTGCTACTTCTTAGAGTTGAGTCAGGTCTGGTTCATCGGGTATGAACTGGAACATTGTGAACATGCCCTACCCTGTGTGAAATAAGTGTGTGAACACGATTTGGTAAAGGTAGCGGTGAGAGGCCATGGAGGAGTACATGGTGGGTTGTCTCATTGAAGCCGTTCTCAGGAACTGAGTTCTGTGTTTGTGATCCATGATCAGCTACTACCACTCATTGGGATCCTTAATTGACCCTCTCAGCTTCTTAACCACCCTTGTCCTCTATCCAGGAGTTGCAAGTAGTTTCTGGTGTTTGTAGTATGCTAGAGGCCGTGGGCAGCGTTGACCTGAGGGGTGGGCTGTGATGCGGTAGGCACAAGGCACGGTGTACCAGGCGCCCATTTGGTGTCTCGGGAACCCTGCACACATTGTTCGGGGCCTTATGTGGAAACTTCGGGCAGACTCCCTGTGAATGGAACCTGAATAGGCGATAAACTTGGACTAGAGACTTGAGTGTTTAGGTAGGCCGTGGCCGACACCCTCGTTGGGCTTCCGCTTGAAGGTTGTCGAGTACATGTCGTGTAAACAACGGTAAGTGGTGAGAGCGTGTATGAAGAAGTACACCCCTGCAGGGTTAACATCATCTATTCGAATATCCATGTCTGCGGTAAAGGACCTCTGGGTTTCCTATACAGTTCATAGACAAGTGCAAGTGGATACTCTAAAATACGCAAGATAAGCATGAGTGCTATGGATGGCGTTCTCGTAGGGAGACTAGAGCGGATCCATAGTGGTGTAGTGATATGGTGAATATGTGGACTCATGTGCGCCACCTCAAAAGAATTACTTGCAGTCGTAGTTCAGGATAGCCACCGAGTCAAATCTAGCTTGCTGCAGTTAAACCCCACCATTCCCTTGGTTGATAATGATGCATATGTAGTTAGTTCTGATGTAATTCTTGATGGGTACATTTGTACTGACGTTTGCCTATTTTATGTTTTTGCAGAGAGACTTCAGTCTCAGTAGTAGTACCGGGTGGACTTCGACGTTTAGCTTGTTACCTCAGCTACGATCTTGTGCCCTCGGCAGGATCTGGTAGATAGTTGGGCTTCTCAGCCTTTTTCATTTGTAGATGTCTGTACTTAGACATGTTAAGCTTTTGCATGTGCTTTGACTTGTATGCTCTGAATGTTGGGTCATGAGACCCATGTTTGTAATATCTCGCTCCTTGCAGCCTATTGAATAAAATACTTGAGTTATAGAGTCATGTTGTGATGCCATGTTGTATTTCCACATATCGAGCATATTGTGTGTATGTTATTGAAATGCTTGGTATGTGTGGGATCTGACTATCTAGTTGTTTATCCTTGGTAGCCGCTCTTATCGGGAAATGTCTCCTAGTGCTTCCACTGAGCCCTGGTAGCTTGCTACTGCTCCGGAACACTTAGACTGGCCGGCATATGTCCTTCTTTGTTCCTGTGCCTGTCCCTTCGGGGAAATGTCACGCGGTGTCTACCGGATTCCTCTTAGCCTGCTACAGCCCACCCTGCTACAACCAAAACGCAAGAAAACACACGAATCGAGACAAAACACCCCTCCCCACACATACGCAAATGCAAATTCAACTTCAACTTAAATCCGAAGCAAGGAAGTCGACCATAGAAAGGGAGTTAAAAAGCAAAAAGCCGTGTCCGGCACGTAGTCTAGTCTTCGACGTCTTCTCACCAGCCCGGAGCTAAGTGCTGCCACTGTGCGTGGGAAGGAGCCCCCGAGGCCCGAGGGCGGCTCTCCGGAGACTCTGGGGCGTGTACAACCGCAACTCATTATTACGTGAGAGTGCCACGGGCGGTGAGCTTCACAGGCACTGGGCCTTCTTCACATGTACCGGCCTTGCTTCATATCGCCAGACGAGGGCCCCGCCATTGACCGCCATTGACGGCGACCGGAAACCAAGGACGACACCAATGGAGTAAAGGGGACGCCAGCGGTTCCCCCGACGACCATGGGTCCTCTGCCGGGGGCATGCCTTGTGGCACCTCCCCAGAAGAGGGCCTACCTCCGAGAAACGCCTTGCTCCGCGTGTCGTGGGGAGGGGCCTAGCTCCCGGCCCCTCTCCTGCAGCCCCCAGTGCGCCCCTCCTGGCGGAAGGGAGGTTGCCGAGCTGGGGCAGCCTTCCGCTGTAGCCACCTGAACCCCCTGCGACCCATGGTTAGCATAAGCTTGCTCCTGAGGAATTAGTGGTACCCGGTAGCCGCTGCTGCCAGCGCGGCCGGTGAGGCTTCCTTGAGGCTCCTGGAGAGGCTCGGCTTGTGGCGTCTCTTCCTCCCAGCCTGGACCGAGGAACGAGTCAGGGTCATCTTCCAGCGCGTATTCGCGATCCATCATAAGGGGCACGTAAGCCTCCGAGGCCGCCACCCCGAAGGCTTCACTGTAGTGCCCAATGCTCCACATGGCTTGGCTCGAAGCACCGTCTTGGGGGCGATAGGGCGGCAGCCCGCCCGGGCCATAGGCGGTGATGCACATCCCATCGCTCACCGGGGGTGATGTTGGTGCAACTTGACGCCCTGTGCCGATGGTTGAGCTGGTGTTGATGAAGCCTTGGGGTACGCCTGAGGGCGCGCAAGCGCGGATGGGCCCGCCGTATGATCTGCCCAGGGCCTGGGGTGGAAGCTAGACGCAAAAAGGAGGTGCCCCTGAAGCTGCGGCATCCAGGACCTCGGCGACGTGCTCCAGCAGCATGTCATGGCCGCTCTCCTGCAGCCGGCACCGTAGCAGTTCCCGAGCCACCGTGAGCGCAGCCTTCATGTTTGCCTGTTCTCGCCGGGTGTGCGGTGCTGTGGCCGCGGCGTGGTTCGAGGCCCTTGTTGTTGATCGCACCTGCCGCGGAGTGAGGTCAGGAGGCGCTTGACCATGTCGCCCGCGCCCGACAGTGTTCTGCGAAGCGCAGGCTGCCTGAGGCGCGGGGTTGAGGTCACCTTGGGCAAGCGGCGCGGCATGGGAAGGCCATGATGCCCAGCGGTCGGCGTTGGCCGTTGGGTCACCGGACATGTATGCAACGAAGCAGTACAACGCAGAACCATGGAAAGAAGACTCCAGCGCACCCCTACCTGGCGCGCCAAATGTCGGATGTCGGGTTAAGGCAAAACTCTTAAGGTTCAAACTCTGGGGTGCGCACGAAGATCTTCTCCCTACCGATCCACACCCCAAAACCTCGGCGCGAATCTAAGCTACACAATGAACAGCACAAGGGACACAAGGTTTATACTGGTTCGGGCCACCGTTATGGTGTAATACCCTAATCTAGTGTGTGATGTGGTGGATTGCCTCTAGGGCTGATGATGGACAGTACAGAGGAAGAACAGCCTCGCGAGGGGTGTTCTTGAGCTGGTGTGGTGTTTTGCTAGGGAAGGATTCGATCCCTTTCTACGGTGGTGGCTATCTCTGTTTATAGGGGCCCTAGTCCTCTTTCCAAATATTGAGCGGGAAGGGAACCAACAACGGCCATTTTGAAGGGGGGCAGCTACTACAAGCTATCCTGACTAAAGTTGGTCTTCGACTGCCAAAGGCACTGGCGATGACGCTGTCCTGGGCTCCACGGTGATCTCCATCCTGCCGTCCTGCTGGTCTTGGTCTCATTGTACCGATAGGGAAACCTTTGCTTGGTGCCTCGGTACTCCGCGCCTGCGCTTGCCCCCCGTTGCACCAAAGACGAAATGAGGACACTGAGCTGGCTGGCGCCCGCCTGGCGCCCGCCTGGTCTTGATTGTCATGGCTTGCATCACGAGCACCTCACGAGGTACTCCTTGCCTTGATCTCTCCACCTCCTCGCGAGCCTGCCTGGTGAGGCCACCCCTGGGGAAGCCTTGCATTGTCCACCCCGCGAGGCTTGGCCCCTCACGAGGGTCTTGAGCTTGGGTTGATGTAGACGGGCCGTACTGGGCTGCTGCTTGAGCCACGCCGCAAGCCGCGGGCAGGAAAGTCTGGGGACCCCCGTTCCCAGAACGCCGACAACCATGCTCAGGGGTCCCCCGTGACATACGAACGGCCTCGTGAAGGAAGTACGAGTAGCGTCTGGGTTAATTTGGAGTCCTCGTACCTTTCCTTGCCAGCTTTCGCCTGGGATGGTCACGGGACGAACAGGTGCCGAAGACCTGGCAGGGTCGCGTGTGCCAGGCGTGTCCTGGATGCAGCCCCGTCCGCAGCTGCCTTGTGCGACTTTTCCGGGGGAAAGTTGGCACGGTGGGGCCAGAGGACGAGCCCTGGGGCTCTCCTGAGGTTAGTGCAGCCGCTAGGGTGAGTTGTTTATCATCAGCAGGAGCATGACGCTTCCACTCTTGCATGGGCAGAGCCACTCCTCGACTGTGTTGTCCGCTAGCACGGAGCATGGGGCTTCCACTGGTGCATGGGAGGGAGCTCCATCTGAGGAGAGGCTCAAGGATGTGTACAACCCCGTCCTGGGATGTGGCTTGCATGGCAGGACTACATGAGGTGTATATGGGCACTCGTGAGGCAGCGCGGGACTCACGAGGCCCTACCTCAAGGCGGGTTGCACCTGAATTCTTGGTATGGACGCTTCTTGGAATCATGAGAGATGGTTACGTCACCTGCACCGAGTAAATCTCCGGAGGATATTGCATGAGAAGGCCAAACATCAGCGACCCCAGGAGGTGACGTGAACTGGGCCGGCCTACCAGACAGAGCTCAGCAACTGGATTTGTCGACACTGCAGGGACGGACCCGAGCACAAACGTCGTGCCCAGACTTCTCATGCATGGATCGTAAAGAAAGACAACTGGCGCACGGCTACCTTGGTGGTGAGGCACCGTGCTGCGCACCCTAACTTATACATTGACGGTTAGCTCATTTGAGAACACGGCACTGGGAGGTGACCTACATGGGGCTGGCCCGCGAGACAGATCTCGGCCACTTGGGTTTAGCGACGCTGCGGGGACGAACTAGAGCACAAATGTCGTGCCAGTCCTTAATCATGAGGCGGTCGCGGGCGGCTCCAGTGACGCTAGAAGAAGGCAGCGGCTGCAGTGACGCTAGAAGAAGGCAGCGGCTGCAGGCATCACAGGAGGTCAGGGACAGGGCACCGGCAAGGGGAGGCGCAGGGGACTTGACGCGGCGGCGGCTTGGCGCTGAGGAAGGAGGTCGCGGGCGAGGAGGAGAGCAGAGGGGCGCCCGAATCGGCGAGGGGAGGCGGCCGGCGATGGGGATCGGGCGAGAGGGGATCTCGCTCCTCTCTGTGTGTGGGTGGCGGCGCGAGAGGAGGAGAGGGAGACGAGCGAGAGAGGAATGGGATCGATCAGGAGAGATGAGATTGGTCAGGCAGGTTAAGAGGGAGGTGCGACTGGGTTGGGCCTTGGGCCATTTGGGCGGAGATGGAGAGGCTAGAGGCCTGGTCCAGTTCCTTTCTTCCTTCTCTTTTTCATCTATAGAAAAATAGAAAGAAAGAAAAGAAAGAAGGAAAGGTTTGGGAAAGAAGTGGGCATGGGGTTAATTTTCTCAGACTCAGAAAAATGAGCTTAATCCACGAAAATAGGAGTAGGCATGGATGCAAGGTTTAGATTCAAACACATTTGAATGTAATTCAAATGGGTGAATAGGGAGTGGGGGTTTGGAAGGTCCAAAAATGCTCGGATTTTTGGTGGAGCTTGGATAAGGGACAAAATAATTGTCGACAAAGTTTGAGATCAAGAATTGAGATATAAATGGCATGGAATTAAATTTCATGTGGGTTGCGGTTCATTCCAAACTAATGGAATATTTTATTATAGCTCCCTAATATTGGGAGGACATGTTATAAAGAGAAATCACCATTGTGAATATCCCTCGATTTAAATGAACCGAAGATCCATACGATTTTATTTAGATGAGTTTTAAAATTAAATGACATGATGGCATGATGCGATGCAAAAGATGACATGAAGAATGCAAAAAAGCAAAAGAAACACACAGCGGAACTCGGAATAGCTAGAAGTCTTCTGGACCGTCGGTCTTGGGGCGTTACAGCGGTCTACGACCAGGGGAAGGAAGAAAGAGAGCGGAGGGAGTGCTAGAGTGTCGTGCGTGTGAGCATGCTTGGAGCTCTCGGGCGGCCATGGCGCGCGTGCGAGGGAGGCAGTAGGAGGGAGAAGGAAGAGGGGGATGAGGGCGTAGCATGCTGCGAACGGTGAGGCGCATCGTCGGGCGCGCTGGGGAGGCCCTAGGTGGCCGGAGGTGGTTGGCAAGGGGCGGCTATAGTGCGGGAGCGCACTGTAGCACACTCCAGAGCACGTGTATGGCTAGCATGGCCATATTTTTGGCAAGGTGGGCATGGCCAAGCATGTCTGGTAGCTCTAGGGATGAGTAAAGAATGTGGAGGGAGGCCTTGGATGCCTTGGATGGCCACTAGAATGAGGAGGGAGGTTACACAAAGAGAGAAGCTACTATCCTTGGGGGTAAATGAGGGTGTTTCACCCTTGAATCATTGAGCAAAAGCCAGGGGAGAGCTGCTGGAGGTAGAAGAGGTCTAGGAGGGGTTGAGGTAAAAAGTGGAACTCATGGAGATTAGTGGAAGAGGTAAAAGTGGTGTTTTTAGAAAAATGGCAGAAGGTGTTTGTTGCTGGTTTGGGAAAGAAGATGAACTCCCCTTGTCATGAGGCTTGACAGGGTCAAATGGCATGAGAAAATAAGAAGTTCCACCAAGATTTTAGTCCATTTGGGCACAGTTGCCAATGCAACTTTTGTAAACCCTAGAAATTAACAGAAATGCAAAACTATTCTCCTTGATGCACCAAATGTTGTAGTGTCATCATTTAGAGTTTAGAGCATGCCCACAAATTTTGATAGGAAAAGGAGAAAGTTGACAATGTAAAGTTGTTCAAATTTGATTTTTGGACAAAGAGGGTTTTGGAGCACTTTTCTTAACCAAAATTGTTTGGATTGGGATGAAACCTTGCAAGATCATCATATTAGGCATGTGTTACTTGATAGAATTTTATTGGAATTTTTAGAGAATATTTCCTTTGTAAATATTTCAAAAGCTTGAAATGTCTAGAAAGGGGTTTTGAGGGGTTTGACCAATATTTTGAACATGACCATGTGTTGAAACCCTTATATATGGACAATATATGTCCACTGAGTTTCCCTAAGTTTTTACAAATATTTTTAAAGCATTAAAATAATTTTAACCAATTAAAGACCATTTCTGGCCTAAAGAAAAAGCCCTTAAATAAAATAGCAAAATGACTTTTAAAATTATATTTTTGTGGTTTTGGGAGTCCTATACCTAATAGGAGTCAAACATACTCTTTGAAAGATTTTTCATATCCCAAATCAAGTACTTGTAGTGCAAACCTCAATTTAGGGGTTTTTGGAAAACTAAATTTAGAAAATACTTTTTGGCCAAATTATTTTTGTAAGAAAATAATATATTGTACAATACACATGGCATGATCATTGGGGAGAAAGTTTGGAGCAAGGAAATGTAGTATATAAGGTGGAGCTAGAATATGGCTTTCATGAGCACTTGCAACCATAGACAAAAATCCAATTCAAATAAAAGCCAAATAAAATGCAAAAGTTTTTGTTGGTCCAAATTTTCATGCTTTATTAATGCAAATGACATGTTTCAAAACAGTGGGTGTGACATGAACAAACTAAAAAGTAACCTAGCACCGTTGGGGTAGAAGTGTTGAAGTAGCTGGAGATGCGTGCTGCAGAAGTTGCTCCTCATGAGCTAGCAGGCTCCTGAGTCTCGAGGGGCTATGGAGGCTCTGACTCCTCCTCCGTCAGAACTGCTTGGTGCCTGGCTTCACGAGACGCCAGGATGCCATGCATGCATCGCTGGAGCAAGGTAGCCGCGCCCGGCAACTTGAACGGAATGTGAACGTAGCTGTGGGGGTGGCCTCCACATCGGCCGACGTTGGACGCCAGAAGAGCCCCTGAGAAATAGCTATGTTGAGGCCTAGGATGTTGACGCAGACGCGCAGCTCGCGGCTCACGTCTTGAGCAGCAGCTGCATTGAGCGACACAGGCCGTCGCTCGCCTCGCATGGCCCGCGCCTCCTGAAGATCCACGATTGCCCTCATGATGAACTCCTGCGCGCTTGGTGCCTCGCGCCCTGCGCCTTGCTCCTGGAAGCGCACGCTGAAGTACACCTCCACATGGTTCCCGAACGCATCCCTCGTGATGCTGGCTAGGTCAGAAGCTTTCTAGAGAAGAGCCCTCGAGCCCAACCTAAGGGGGGCACCAGGCGCGCCTTCCTATACAAGAGGGAATGGCGCCCCAATAGAGTACGAGCGGCCTGAAGCGCGATCATCAGTCTCGCCGGCCTCCTAAGTGCCCTTGAGGAGGAGCGTCATCTTCTTCTGGGGGCAACCTCAGGGGGGAGGGTGGCACGCTCGCTATCCGAGTTCTCTACCACCGTGGCCTGGTAGGCACGCTCGAGGGAGCACACCACGTCTTTCTCATCGCAGGAAACCATGATGATGCCGCAGCTTCCTGGCATCTTGAGGACATTGTAGCCTTGGTGCGTTGTTGCGATGAACTTGTCAAGGGTTGGGTACCCGAGGATGGCGTTGTACGGCAGGTGATTGTGAGCGACGTTGAAGTCGATGACCTCAGCGCGGTAGTTGTCGCGCTTGCCGAAGGTGACGGGGAGACGAATCTGCCCGATGGGGTGCGTGGAGCCGTCGGTCACTCCCGAGAACAACTTGGTGGGCTAAAGTTGGTTGTATGGCACCTGGAGCCTATCAAATGTCTCAACGGAGAGGACATTGAGCCCAGCAGCACCATCGACGAGTGTCTTGGTGACAAGAACGTTGTTGATGGTTAGGGAGCAGAGCATGGGGATTGCGCCTGAAGTGGCCGCGCACTTGAGCTGGTCCAAAGAGTCGAAGGTGATGGAGTACGTGGATCACCTAAGTGGACGTGATGCCTCGAGCTTGGGGAGGGCCGCGTTCACCTCGTGAGCGAACTGCTTGAAGATGCGATGGGAATTAAGGGTCTGAGCACCTCCCAGGATGCAGGCGATAGCACGAGGATCTTGGAAGCCCCCAGCCCCATCGTCCTGGCGATGATCGTTGTTCCTTCTTAGTGGCAGTGGCAGTGGAGATAGGCCAACATTGCCCTGAGGACGGTGCTCACAAGGCTGGTCCCACCACAAACCGTCATGAGGCTGGTCCTACTAGCGGTCTTCATGAAGCTGGTCGCTCCAACCCTGACGGGGGCCGCGATAATCGCAACGGCCTCCACCGCGACCCCCTCCGCAGCCATAGCCACGGTCATTGCACTCAGGGCGGCATCCAAGGCGCCCATCCCAGATAGCCCTGAGCTCTTGGAAATCGTTGGTGTTGTGGCTGTGCATGTTGTGGAAGACACAGAATGAGCGGTTGCCTTTGGAAGACTCAGGGTGATCACACCCGCAATTCATCTCAGGCTCGACCGCGAGCACCGCGGGGACCTTGCGCTTCACGTCCTTCGCCTTGGTCTTCTTGTCTTCAGGGTCGGCTTCAGGGAGCTCAAGGAGCGAGAGACGGCCTTCTTCTGCCCTCGTGCACCTTGTCGCCATATTAAACATCTCCAGACCAGAGCACATGTCCTCTTGTATGGCGTGCTCCTCGTTCATCTTGATGTCCCAGACGCCATCAGTGAACTCTGAGATGATGACCTCGTCCGACACCTTGCAGATCTTGACGCAAACATTGGTGGAGCGCTGGATGTATTTGTGCAAGGTCTCTCCTAGTTGTTGCTTGATGCGTCGCAAGTCGCCAGCTGCAGGAGCGCGATCGTGGGGTGCCTTGGAAGTTGGCGATGAAGCGCTCCCGCATCTCGTCCCAGGAGGAGATTGACCCCACCGGGAGGTTCAGGAGCCACGAACACGCGCCATCCTTGAGAGCCATGGGGAACCAGTTCGCCCTGACCTTCTCTTCACCACTTGTCGCCTTGATGCTCAGCTCATAGAGTTGAAGGAACTCAGCCAGGTCAGGGGTGCCGTCATAGCGCGGGGGCAGATCTGGCTTGAACTTGTCGGGCCAGACGACACGGCGAAGCTCGGGGGTGAACGCTCGGTATCCTGCCATGGCCACGAGGGCTCACCTCGGAGGGGGAGCCAGGTCTTGCGCCCGCATGAAACCACCTCGGGATGCACACGGTCTTCATGCGGGGGCACTAGAGGAACTGGGAGTGCACGCGCCTCTCGCTAGGGCTGATGTACGACCCTGCAGCATTCTTCATCGCGTGCGGGTGCTCTGTGCTGCTGGTAGCGCTGAGGAGCCTCCCATTTTGGCTTAGGGATGACCTCTTGCCGGAGAGTATGAGGAGGGGCGCCGTGAGCTACGTCGCCCGCCTGGGGCTGTGGGGGAGGCAGCAAACCGGCAGCGCGGGGGCCTCTCCAGCAGCACTAACAAGCTCGGCGATGTGGTCCAGCCAATTCTCATAGAGGTCGTTGGCCGTATGGTAGCGTAGAAGCTCACGCGCCATGAGCAGCGCCGACTGCGCGGTCGCCGGCCCACGACGAACGTGGGAGGACGAGGCAGTGGTGAGGGTCAGCGAAGAAGTGGCGGTCTGGATGTCGCGTCGCACGGAGGGCGGCAGCAATGAATCCTGCTGCTCGTAGGCTGCGGGGCCAGTGGCAGCATTGGTCACGGGAGACAGGGAGCAGTGAGGAGCACCGTTAAACATGGGCACCGTCTGAGCGATGCGTGTGGCGAGGGCTGCCCGTCGCTCGGCACGAACTCGACGAGCGTCCGCCATGGGAACAACTGAGTGGTGGCAAAGCAACTGACGGAAGAGAGGCTTCGACACGCCCCCTACACGGCATGCCAAATGTCGGATTCCGGGCTCTGAGGACCCAAGAAAGGTTCAAACTCAGGGGCGTGTGCGAAGAACTCAACATCTCTAGCCCATCGACCCGCTTCTCTCACGACCTACCTCGATGAACATGAAGGAAAAGGACACAACAGTTTACCCAGGTTCGGGGCACCTTGCGGTGTAAAAGTCTACTCCTAATTTGTGGTGGATTAGCCTTGCAGGGGGCTGAGGATGAACTAGTACAAGTGGAAGAACATCCTCAGGAGGCTTGTTCTTGTGATGAACTCTTGGGAATTCGATGAGTCAATCACCCGATGCCTCTTACGGTGGTGGATAGGCTATATTTATAGTGGCCTCGGTCCTCTTTCCCCAAAACATAGGCGGGAAGGGATCCCACAATGACCAAATTTGAAAGGGGACAAGTAGTACACTTGATCCTGACGAAAGGTGGTCTTCGCCTACAAAGCTTCTGGTCCTGATGTCGTGGTGGGCTCGGCAATGACTGAGGGAGTCCTGGACTAAGGGGTCCTCGGACAGCCGGACTATATACTCTGGCCGGACTGTTGGACTATGAAGATACAAGATAGAAGACTTCCTCCCATGTCCGGATGGGACTCTCCTTGGCATGGAAGGCAAGCTTGGCATTTCGTATATGTAGATTCGTTTCTCTGTAAACCGACTTTGTATAACCCTAGTCCCCCCGGTGTCTATATAATCCGGAGGGTTTAGACTTCTAGGGTTTAGCCACAACAATCATAACCTCATAGGCCA